>NC_143014.1:314271204-314601517 GCF_055824585.1 Amblyomma mixtum
GTAAACATAAATACCCCCGAAAGCAGAAGACTTGACAGCCGTCGCCGTAGCTCAGAGGTAGAGCACCGGACGCGTAATTCGGAGGTCGTGGGTTCGGATCCCACCGGCGGCATGTGGTTGTTTTTTCTTCTGCTTTTCTAATCAATTAGCAATAAGCGATAACATATTCAGTAATATTCTAAATTGATCAACAGCACAAGTTCAATAAATAAATTTTAAAAAAATATCCCCTGTGCGCCTTGGTTTCTGTGGCTTTGGCTTCTGTCATATTTATAACGAGCCCCTCAATCCCCTTCCCTTGTTTGCTTAATCTCTTTATACAACTCTGTCATGTGATAGGACATTCAAGTGCACTCGGGCAGGTACATTCCAAGGGGAAAACCAATATCACCACATTACACCTGATCGAAAAGGATCCCGCCCCCTCCCTTAAACTTAAAGACGAGATTAGGAATTATCAAGGAATGAGGCCTGTTTACGAACTAACGTAACAGATGGCTGGCGCACACACTGCAATTCATTTTTCAGAAGTAATTCTCAATCAGTTCTCTTGTTGTTTTATTTTTCTGCCTAAATAAAATCTTTGTTTTAGCAACCAACACTGCCGTGTACCTTTCAATATGAACAGTCACCAACCTGTCCAACCGTCCATCGGTCTTCGACTAAAATTCTACAGTAACAAACGAAATGAATAAATCACAACTTTGAGTTTAATAGTATGTTGTAAACTTCCCACAGAGAAGGTTTCTTACTCAGCTAAAGATACCAACAGTTATATTAATATTCATTATTTCAATAATGTATTAAAGAATCCATGATACAGTATGAGTATCTGCATTAGAAATGAATTTCGGTTCTGTATCTTATATCTCTGTCAGAAATACAATTCTTAAGGGGATTGCGTATAAGTATTGAAGGCTTTCCGCCGTAAACTTGCCCGTCTTTCACTTTTTCATAAACTTTATCATCACCCATCGCTGCTTGAAGATTTCTTTCAGGAACCTGCCGCCTATTTTCCACGCCGCCATCACCCTTTAAAGTGAAGCGCACGCCATGCCGCACATCCCTTTTTGCAAAATCATTCATACCACGCGAGATCATCGAGTGGAACACCTTACCATCCAATATCGTTACCGAATTTCAAACATTTAAATTTCGAGAACTGATCTCAACTTTCAATACCATCTAACGACATCGACAGTTCTAGTAGTGCCAACCTTTGCCATCTCATATGTTATGATGCGCATGTTACTCTATTTATTTAGATTTAGCAATTCACTTGCTGTTGTAATTGCACCGGTATATTTCTTGTTCGTATATGATATTTATTTGCATAACTGCGTAAAATATTTTTTTTATTGTGGGCTTTTTTCGTGTAACATTGTAAATTTCCTTTCTATTGCCTACCCCACTTTCTGTAGTACCCTCGAAAGAGGGCTTTTAAGGGTATTTTCAATAAATGAATAAATAAATAAATAGACTGGCCACTTCCGAGTGCTATCGAGGTACATTTTTATGCCAGGCAACACAAATTAAATCAACGACTATTCCCACACTGTGGCTTAAGAGTCAGAGTCCTCGCTTGAAAATTGTTCTGATAGTTTGATTAATCGTCAATTTGGTGTATTTTCTCAGTATGTACGTGTACCGTATGTTCGTTCGCATCAGTTTGTTTTAGTACAATGAGCCAAATGTTATGGCGTTCTTGAAGCATTGCACGAGTAGGTACGAAAATATCCGATTTTCCCTAGCATACACTGGTTAACAGTTTTAATTTCAGAGGCAGTATCCAGTCGCGAGCACATTCACATGAATTCTGTTCTACCATCGCCGTCGAACCTCTGAGCTCCGAAATGTGGCCCATACAAATTGGAAGGACTTGGGGCTTTCGCTGGCTGCAAGTGAAGAAAATTATGTTCGCTGTCTGGAGCCTGAAGGAAAAGGAGAACCGTTCAGATGCATCTTCTGCCCGTACACTTCACAGAATTTTGCCGACGTTGTGAGACACATAGAATTGGACGCGACTCAGAAAAGATTTAAATGCTCCCCGTGCCCAGCGGTGTCGGAGGCGTCCTACAAGCTTAAAAGGCATATGACTCCTCCCACACAGAGGAAAACCAGACAAGTGCGCCCAGTGCCGTTATTCAGCTGCCTCACCTAGGAAGCTACTTCCACACAAGCGTACGCACACAGGTGAAAAACCCTACAAGTGCGACAGGTGCCCTTATGCAGCGGCTTTAAATGAAACGCTGGCTCGGCACAAGCGTACACAAACCGGTGTAAAACCCTACAAGGGCGAAAACTGCCTTTATACAGCGGCTACAAATAGCTCGCTCGTTCGGCACAGGCGTACGCGCACAGGCTAAAAACCCTACAGATGTGAAGTGTGCCTATATTCGGCAATCAGAAAGGGCACTTAGACCGTCACAATCGTACGCATTTCAGTCCAGGGGTCTTTAACTGTACTCTATGTACATGCGTGGGTTCAAGCACTGAGAGCCTCCAAGAGCACATGTCCGGACACGGGCAGTGAATTCTTCAGAAACGTGCGCATGTGATGACGATGCCTAATAGTGGCCCATGTTTCTCCACAGAAATAATTATCCACTTTTTGAGGACAAGTGCGAGCTATTACGTTTAATGTATGGCTGACAATAGGTATTTTTGTACTGAATTTTTGTATAGACGTTTGCACTGTGGAGTAATTAACCTTCACCGCTTACTGTTGCAAGTTATTATTAATTAGCGTTATTTTAGCAGTAGACACAACGCATCAGGTGCTTCGGTTTTTACGTGAACATTCATGTGGTGTGCCTTGTTTGTGAAGTTGATACCAGCAAAGTAGAGACTGCGGATACCACGGTCATTCAGCCCAAGCTCTATCTTGCTTCAAAGTGCAACTTGTCGAAAAAACATGAAAGTTGACTAAAGCTAATAAACAACCTCGGTGATACGCCGAACCATTTGTTTGGAGACGGCTTTTTAGTCTTATTTAAATGGCAAATTCGTTGCCATACTTTTACTTGCCGCGTTAAAATTGCCACGACATTCTCGACCTGCGCTACATGGATTTACAAACGGGGCTTCTCAGCTACAGTTAAACATTTTGCCTATTCCATTCCAATCTAAGGAACATGTTACCAACTTCCTTGAATCTTTGATGGAATGTGGATTTCAACCGCTAACCTTCGAGCAATTTCCGCGGTATAGCCAGTACAAAAGAATCTCGAAACAAATCGAAAGAACAGTTATTGACGCAAAACACAAATATTTCAATTGCACTCTGCCCAATCTCTTATAAACAGACCCGAGAAAGTTCTGGAATGTAGTTAGTCATAAGCAAAATCAGTCGGTACCATCCATGTTGGGTACAGATGGCAACGTGCTAACACCAGTCGAGTGTGCCGAGCAATTTAATGCATACTTCGCTGGGGTGTTCACAGATGACCAACCTATCAATTCCGTAACGCCGCCGCCGCAGAGTATCCCGTATCACTTTCCTTCTATTATCATCACCGCACACGGCGTAAAATGGGCCATTGACCGTTTGCCGTTCAAGACCAGTCCAGGACCCGATGGCATCAGTGCTAAACTTTTAAAACTAAGCAGTCATTTCTCAGCACAGATACTTTCACTAATATTCCAACAATCACTCGATTCTGGATGCATACCCGACGACTGGAAAACAGCTCATGTTCTGCCAATACATAAATCTGGTGATAACACTGTCTTCAGTAACTACCGACCTATCTCGCTAACATCAGTTAGTTGCAAACTTCTTGAACATATTCTATACACTCACATTATGGCCCATCTCAATCAAAATAATTTGCTTGCAAAGAACCAGCATGGTTTTCGCCCAAAGCTTTCATGCCAAACACAGCTTCATGAGTTGGTAACTGACCTTCATAATTCATGGCACCTTTCTCATTATGTAGATGGTATTTTTATTGATTTTTCAAAAGCCTTCGACAGTGTACCTCATAAACGACTAACACTGAAAATACGCAGCATCGAACTCGACGGCAATACAACTCGATGGCTTGAACAATTTTTAACAAATCGTTCTCAAGCGGTTAAATTAAATGACAATATTTCCAGCCTAACCCTTGTCAAGTCTGGCGTCCCTCAAGGCTCAGTAATAGGACCGCTTTTATTTTTAATATGTATTAACGATATAGCACTAAATATCAATTCGACAGTTCGCCTTTTTGCCGAGGACTGTGTAATTTACAGAGACATATCTAATCCTAACGACGTCATAGCTTTGCAATCTGACCTGAACAAGCTAACAGAGTGGTTCGGAAAATGGCAGATGCAAATAAATAGAGGTAAGACTAAACATTTGAAATGCACATCTGTTTCAAAATCGCAACCAAACACTTACCTAATAAATGACAGCATAGTAGACTCGGCTTCATCGGTTAAATACCTCGGCATTCTGCTAAATTCTAGCTTAACATGGACATAGAAAGAGAAGTTTATTTTTTCTGTTTTAACATATAAAATACAGAACAAAACAGATGAACTTAATTCTCTGATCAGTCAAGCACATGCGCAGTGACGCAGCACTGAGCACGTCAGTAATGCAGCAAAAATGCAGATACTCGACCGCCGCGCAGGACGATAAAGTATGTCGACCATTTGCGCAAGAACTCAGCCTCGCTCATTGACAGAGCGTCCATGCATGCTTGTTCAAAGAGGCGCGTGCGCATGCGCTGCAACATTGGGAACATTTGTTCTTTGCGGACGCCCATTTAAGGATGCCACTCCACGCTGCCGCCACAAAACGAACATGCCGACACACAAGAGCATATTTTGAAACACTTCGGGAGAACTAGTGCGCGCTTCCAGGCGGGTTAAAAACATGCGTGACACTAATGTCCAAAAGGTGCGCGCAACTACACACTCAGACATTGCGTGCTGCAAAGTTTCAAGCAGACCGCATGCCACCCAGACTTCGCGCACTTTTACGTGGGAAGCTCCCAGACACCCTTAGAGCGTGTGGGGGTAGCGGTCTCGGACTCGAAGGAGATGCCCTCGACTCAGCGTGGCAAGCTCAGCGGAGACCAGCCACCAAGTGACAAGAGGTTTTTGGGCGTTCGGTGCCCAGCTTTCGCTGGTCGCAAGCCAGAGAATGGGTCGGAGCCAGAGGTTTACAAAACAAAACAAAGTTTATACAGCATTTGAGACGATACAGAGGGATTCACAATCACTAGTACAAACACATACAAAGCGATTAACAAACGATGCAACTCGTGCAAAGTTAAATTAGAGAGAGAATACAATTCAAAGGCAATATTGCACCTAAAGTGCACTAACACGAGAGAGAGGTAAACAAACAAAACACAATTTGTTCACCGGGCACTGCGGCAGTCCGACGACCAGAGTTCCACGACGATGCCGTCCCGCAGACTGGCGAACGTTGCCTCGTTGGTCCGTGGCTGGCCGAGTGGTGTTTTCCCCGGGAGTCGAACGGGCGCGCTTCGATGAAGCTTAAACGGCGGTCCGGACTGACTGATAGCGGTCAACGTCCTTCTTTATAGGCTCGCTTTCCCGTCTGTTTGTTGTTCACGCCCGAGTAGGCGCACACATACACGCAGCATTGGCAGTGCTGTCTCCCTTTCCTCTTCTCACCGGCCGCGCGTCCCCATTGGTCAGAGGTCGCGGGTCGCATCTCGAAGTTTCGAGCGTGTTCTTGAGTGGCGCCGACGCCGACGGGCGAGGGGACGTGTCTTAGTGCACGCAAGGCTACGCCCTTTCCCCCCGTCAGCTGTAGAACCGACTCGTCTGTTCCAGAGAATTCGGCGTGGATGACTCATTCCTTCGGCGCACGCCATGGCGGTGGAGAGAGAGGCACGCGCTCGGCGGGGCTTTCCCTCTTTCCTGTTGGGCTCGCGCCGGCGAGACGCCGTGCGCGCGGCGGTTTTTCTTTCTTGGTTTCTAAAATGCGCCGAATTTTGTGACACTGCCCCTTCCTTTAAGAATATTGAGCAACAATGTTCACAAAACACAAAGTTCGCGCGCACAGCATGCGCTCACAAAGTCTGTGGCGAATGCCAAAATACATACATCAATACCTTGATGCTTTCACATACACAACACAGTGCAATGTTCACAATGCACATAAATACACGCCGCGATTGGGCAGTACATTAACACAAGGCTACAAACATGGAGCACACAAATACAAGGCACACTTTCGCCTAAACTTCCAAGTTTGGCCTACCGAGCGGGCTCGGAGAATTACTGCTTGCTTCAAGCTTTCAGTCGCTCTTTTTAATTCCCTTTCGGAAGCGGCTGTGGCTTTTCTTCCTGTCGCGGGTTCGACTCTTCTTCCGCCTTATTCTGAGGCTTTTCTTCCGAACGCTGTTTTGGCCCAGCTTCCTGTTCGTACTGCTCTCTGTGCATCGGTTCATGCTTCGAACACTTCCTCTTTTCCTGCGGCTAGCGCGTCTGTTGCGAACAAATTTTACGCCAGTTCGCTCATGACGGCTCCGTTCCTCGTGTTCTCTTTTTCGGTGCGCGGTCTTCTGTTTTCGTTTGCGCCTCCACACTGAGTCCTTGCTGTAGGCTGGGCTCGTTCCTTTGAGCTTCTTTCTGACTTTGCTGCGATGTTCGGGCAGCTCGCTCGCATTCGGCTCGGCTGTCTTCAGCTTGGTTCTGTCTCTTCCCGTTTTCTGCCTGAATTTTCTCCAGGACTTCTGTTTTTCGGTTTCACCTGCTTCTGTGGTGCCCGACTCATTTCTCTTTCTTTTTTCTTTCTTCCAAATTCTTCTTCGGGTCAAGGCCGGTTCACTGCCAGTCGCGTCATCCGAGTTGTTCTCTCGCGATGCAGCCATTGGTTCAGCACTTTTTTGTTCTTCGAGGGCTGAGCTTTCTTCTTCCAAATCCTTTTTCTTCTTTTGGTGCCTTCCTTGTGAGGGGCATTCTGAGCATGGCTCATTAGCGCCTGATGACTCATTCTCCTCACTTTCGCTCAGTGTTGCTTCCTTAGCTTTCTCTGATACTTTCCTGAGCTCGTTAGTTTCAGTGCAGTGGTGCTCCATTCCTTGTACTGCACTGTCTCCTTCCTCCGAGGGAAGAATTTCCTCGTCTTCCTCATAGGCAGAAATTTCCTCGCCTTCCTCTACGGGAAAGCTCCCCTCGCTGCTCGAGGGTTCACTCGAAACGGCTTCCGGGTCTTCACTGAGTGCGCTTTTCTCAGGTATTACTACGTCTGAGCTTTCACACTGAGTGCCATTTAACCACTCTTTCTCGTGGTATTCCCTGCCGGACTCAGAGGTGTAGCACTCGGACTCCTCCATAGAGATCTCGACTGCTTCTTCGTCCTCAGGCGGCTGCTCTAGGGTCCCCTCTGACTGAACCGTCAGATTGGCCTTCACCTCAGTGCCTACCACCTCGGTAGTAGCTACAAAATCTATTTCCTGAGGAAGCGACACTTCGGTCTGGTCTTCACTCTCTTCAATCAAAGTTGTAAGAACCAGCTGTTCCACAACCCCATTCTCATTAGTGGAGCTAGTTGCAACCTCTTCCATGGTTGTCACCGAATCAGTCTCGTTATTACTGCACATGTTTTCGCTAGAGGCCAAGAAATGACACTCCGTTTTCTCAGCCTCCGCTTGTGCTTGCGCCGCCGTCTCTACAGTAGACCTATTGCCTACCGACCTTTCTTCCGTATGGGACGCGACGGTCTCGTCAGCCGCACCGGTGGCCCATATTTCTGGGTCGTTCGGCGATCTCACACCCTTGATGTTACCCAGGATGAGGTCGTACAGCAGGCGCTCCATGCACAGCGCTGTCACTTCTCCGGTGAAGTACGGAGTGTTCACATGCACTTTGGCTTCATGTAACAGCCGAGCGGAACCATCCAAGAAATACACAGGGCTCATTTCTCCAGTAAGTTCGTCATCGCTAACCAGTTCCCTTTTGATGAAAACTCCGGTGCTTCCTGTGCTTCTCAGAACGGAGACGGACTTTCCTCGAATTTTGCCGGGAAGGACAGGCATTCCCTCAGTTAGAGACCCTGGTCTGACGCACGTAACAGTGCACAACACTGGCGGTTTCTCCCAGTACGCCTGTTCTACGCAGTCGGCCCTAAAGTCTACCTCCTAGCCGTCGTACGAAGAGCCACCGGGTTGCGATACCTGTGGGACTGGCTTTTCGAGACTTGGGCACGCCGCAGCTTTGTGCCCCTTATCCCCACACTTGAAACAAACAAGCATTCTCTTGCTCACTAAGTTGCTACGGCAATCCGAGGCATAGTGGCCTATCTTCTTGCACCGGTAGCATTCCGGCGAGGGCTCTGGCACTCTACCACGCTTGCCCCTTCTTTTGCTAAGAGCTTTGAGCTGAAGCTCGCTCTTATTCTTCACTTCATCCCTCATGAGAATCTCATTCTCTAGATGAACTTCTTCTTGTTTCAATTGAAATTTATCCGCCTCTCTTCGGACATTTTTCCTTTCTCTCTGCGCTTCTTCTCGCGCTTTCTCAGTGGCTTTTCGAGCCATTTCTCTTTCTCTCTCAGCGGCTTCTCTAGCCATCTCTCTTTGCCTCTCCTCGTTTTCTTTTCGTTCTCTCTCTCTTCCTTCTATTTCCTGGTTCACCCAATCCGCAATCTCGGATTCTTCCAGGCCCAGCTGACGACCCAACTTCACAATATCTCTTAGATCCATTTTGGAGTCTCAGCTGTTCAAGCCTCGAACATAGCTCAACTCGGGGAACCGGATCCAACCGCCTCTGCGCGGCACCTCACAATATCGCTCTGCTGATTCACACTCGTTTACGACCTCTTCGTAAACTCCTTCCGACTCTTTCTCCGTCCTCTGTGCTTACAAACACCAAACGTCCTGTCGCGGACGCCAGAATATATTGTCACCCAGACTTCGCGCACTTTTACGTGGGAAGCTCCCAGACACCCTTAGAGCGTGTGGGGGTAGCGGTCTAGGACTCGAAGGAGATGCCCTCGACTCAGCGTGGCAAGCTCAGCGGAGACCAGCCACCAAGTGACAAGAGGTTTTTGGGCGTTCGGTACCCAGCTTTCGCTGGTCGCAAGCCAGAGAATGGGTCGGAGCCAGAGGTTTACAAAACAAAACAAAGTTTATACAGCATTTGAGACGATACAGAGGGATTCACAATCACTAGTACAAACACATACAAAGCGATTAACAAACGATGCAACTCGTGCAAAGTTAAATTAGAGAGAGAATACAATTCAAAGGCAATATTGCACCTAAAGTGCACTAACACAAGAGAGAGAGGTAAACAAACAAAACACAATTTGTTCACCGGGCACTGCGGCAGTCCGACGACCAGAGTTCCACGACGATGCCGTCCCGCAGACTGGCGAACGTTGCCTCGTTGGTCCGTGGCTGGCCGAGTGGTGTTTTCCCCGGGAGTCGAACGGGCGCGCTTCGATGAAGCTTAAACGGCGGTCCGGACTGACTGATAGCGGTCAACGTCCTTCTTTATAGGCTCGCTTTCCCGTCTGTTTCTTGTTCACGCCCGAGTAGGCGCACACATACACGCAGCATTGGCAGTGCTGTCTCCCTTTCCTCTTCTCACCGGCCGCGCGTCCCCATTGGTCAGAGGTCGCGGGTCGCATCTCGAAGTTTCGAGCCTGTTCTTGAGTGGCGCCGACGCCGACGGGCGAGGGGGACGTGTTTTAGTGCACGCAAGGCTACGCCCTTTCCCCCCGTCAGCTGTAGAACCGACTCGTCTGTTCCAGAGAATTCGGCGTGGATGACTCATTCCTTCGGCGCACGCCATGGCGGTGGAGAGAGAGGCACGCGCTCGGCGGGGCTTTCCCTCTTTCCTGTTGGGCTCGCGCCGGCGAGACGCCGTGCGCGCGGCGGTTTTTCTTTCTTGGTTTCTAAAATGCGCCGAATTTTGTGACACCGCACTGCGGGCATCGGGCGGAGGGCGCCACGCCCCACGCCGCAAGGCGGTCTCTTGTGGGCAGGACCCGCCAGCCTCGCAACCAGCCGAAGTCCCTGACATCTGCAGGAAGCGTAGCTGAGGTCAGTTGGCGCCAGCGTGCCCGTCTCGTTTTCTGGAGTTGTTCGCGGGTCAGCGCAGCGACCGTTAGTGCTTCGCACATTCTGGAGGGCGGGGTTTCATCAACATCCAGATCGGGCACGCTGGCAGTCAACGACGTCAGTGTGCGACGCACATTAACGAAAAATGCCGGCGGCTGTCGGCTGTAGGGCCAACCACGTGTTGTGAAAAAAACACGTTACGCGCTGTACCCAGAAAATATGTGAGGAGTGTTCTCCCGGGATAGTCTGGGATGCGTACAAGATCTCGTACTCCTCGCAAGGCGAGCACATTGCACATGGTGCGGATACAAGGTATACCAAACCCACCCATGTACGATGGAAGGCGCATGAACATTCGTGACACAAGTTCGGTTTTGCCCGCCCAAACGAAAGAGCCACAGGCCGAGGTTAGCCTGCGAGCAAACGTGCTCGGTAGGTTTGCGACGCGGGCGACAAAAAAACATGCGGCTAGGATTGTAGACTTAACTATGTAGCAGCGCTCTGCCATTGAAAGGCGGTAAGTTGACGCCACCGAGAGGCGTTTCTCAGCATTCGTGCGGAGGTTAGTCCAGGCCGCCGCAGAGTATCCCGTATCACTTTCCTTCTATTATCATCACCGCACACGGCGTAAAATGGGCCATTGACCGTTTGCCGTTCAAGACCAGTCCAGGACCCGATGGCATCAGTGCTAAACTTTTAAAACTAAGCAGTCATTTCTCAGCACAGATACTTTCACTAATATTCCAACAATCACTCGATTCTGGATGCATACCCGACGACTGGAAAACAGCTCATGTTCTGCCAATACATAAATCTGGTGATAACACTGTCTTCAGTAACTACCGACCTATCTCGCTAACATCAGTTAGTTGCAAACTTCTTGAACATATTCTATACAGTCACATTATGGCCCATCTCAATCAAAATAATTTGCTTGCAAAGAACCAGCATGGTTTTCGCCCAAAGCTTTCATGCCAAACACAGCTTCATGAGTTGGTAACTGACCTTCATAATTCATGACACCTTTCTCATTATGTAGATGGTATTTTTGTTAGTTAGTTAGTTATATTGATTTTTTTGGCGCAAAAGCAACTGAGGCTATGATGCGCCAAACACAAGGTTAGAGTTTTTGTTAATGGTGAAGCTTTTTTTAAAAATACTTAGAGTTTGTTTAAAACGTTGGCTTCCTTGAGAAACCTAAAAATACATGAAATGTCAACCAGTGCTTGATCACCTAAGAGTAGCATGGGGTGTAATGGTGTGCTTTCCCTGTAAAATGTTTTGAAATATTTCTTTCTTAGTTCTTCTAGTTTTATGCATGAAATTAAAATGTGGTTCACTGTGAGTTCAGCACCACACATTTCACAGAGAGGTTTCTTTTGTTTGGCTAGCAGAAAGTTGTGCGTGAGGTGGGTGTGTCCAATGCGGAGCCGACATAAAATAACTTCGGTAAAACGTTCTTGATGCCTACATGATTGCCATTCCCCTAAAATTGGCTTCACAGAATGTAATTTGTTGTTTACGTGATCTTGCCATGCGGCCTGCCACTTATTTCTGAGTTTACTGTTGATAAACTTTAAGCAATCCCTGTGCGGTATGTTCACTTGCTTTATTTGGCCATTCCGGGCTTGTGCAGCGCATACATCTGCTTTCTCATTACCTACGATTCCAACATGGCTAGGAACCCAGCAGAATTTAATGTTATGTTTTTGTTTTGTGATTTTAACAATGTTATGTATGATGTTACCTATTATGGGTTCAGCAGCATTTCTGGAGTGCAGTGCTTTGAGCATACTCAGGGAATCGGTGTAAATGATGCTATTTTTGATATTTTCTCTTACTATTTTTTCCACAGCTACAAAGATGGCATAACACTCAGCAGTAAAAACCGATGCGCATTCTGGTAGTCGCATTATCTGTTTGTTTTTTCCTTGGATTACTGCACTTCCAACGTGACTTTCTGTTTTTGAGCCATCGGTATAAAATTCAATGTAAGTGTCATACTTTTCTTGTAGTGCAAAGAATTCCTGTAATATGTACTCATTTGGCGTTTGCTTTTTATCTAAATGTGTCATTGTGAGGTCACATACTGAAGGCAGGCTGTACCATGGTGGTAAATATTCATTCCTTTGTGCAATATTCGGTAGGGCATCTAGTACTGTTAGCTCTTCACATTTATCTTCAAAGCGCAGCAGTAATGGTCTGATAGAATGTGGTTTGTTGATGAATAATCTTTTAGATGGGCACTTGGTGACAACTGGATGGCAGAGATGTTTCGGAAGAGAACGGATTTTTAAGACATATGAGCATGTAAGGGCAATTCTTCGATCCTCAAGAGCGGCTTCATTAGTTTCGACGTAAAGGCTGGCTACTGGTGATGTTCTGTATGCTCCAGATGATAGGCGCAGACCAAGATTATGAATGGGGTCTAATCTTTTTAAGTAGGATGCTCTTGCCGAACCATATATTATGCACCCGTAGTCCAGCTTGGAGCGCACCAGAGAGCGATATATTTGTAAAAGGCTTGCTCTATCGGACCCCCACCGCTTCCGTGAGAGCACTTTTAAGATATTGAGGGCTTGAGAAGCTTTCTTTTTAAGGTTGTTAATGTGTGGTAGAAATGTGAGTTTCTTGTCGAAAGTTACGCCTAAAAATTTGTGTTCTTGTTTAATTGGTAGCGCAGTGTGATTCAAGTATAGATTGGGATCGACCTGTAGGCCTCGTCGCAATGAAAAAAGAACAGCTACTGTTTTTTGAGGAGAAAATTTAAACCCATTTCTGTCTGCCCAAGCACCTAGTTTATTTAGTGTGATTTGTATTCGTCTCTCACAGGTTGATATGCTAGAGGACGTGCATGCTATCTGTAGGTCATCTACATAAACTGAATACATTATGGACTTGGGTATTACTTTAGCTAAGGAATTCATTTTTACTATGAAGAGTGTCGTGCTTAGAATGCACCCCTGGGGTACGCCGTTCTCTTGGGTGAAAGTCATGGAGAGAGTTGCTCCTAGGCGGACTCGGAATGTGCGGTTAGCCAGGAAGTCGTTCAAGCAGTTCAACATCCTGCCGCGGATACCTAGCTCTGCTAGGTCACGGAGGATGCCGAACTTCCACGTAGTATCGTAGGCCTTCTCCAAGTCGAAGAAGACCCCAATACAGTGCTGCTTGTGGATGAACGCCTCCCGGATGGTGTTTTCTAGACGGACAAGGTGATCTGTGGTCGAGCATGCTTTTTTAAACCCACATTGGTGTGTATCTAGTAGTTGCCGAGATTCAAGTATGAAGGTCAATCTAATGTTTATTACACTTTCGAAAGATTTAGCAATGCAGCTGGTGAGGGCTATTGGTCTGTAACTGCTAGGACTTGTTGGTGGTTTTCCGGGTTTGAGAAAAGATATTATGACTGCTTTTTTCCACTCGTCAGGTATATTTCCAGTTATCCAGATTTTATTAAAGAATTTTAACAGTGCCTCTACAGCAGCCTCGGAGAGATGTGCAAGCATAGCGTAATGCACGTTGTCTGGTCCCGGTGCTGTCTTTTTGCCAGAAGATAGTACCTTATTTAATTCTTGTAGTGTGAGAGGCTGGTTATAATCCTCATGAACACCTGCTCCAGATGGAAATTTTTGTTTTTCAGCTATTGCTTTGTGTTTCTGAAATGTGTTTGTGTAGTTGGATGAGCTTGAGATCTCAGCAAAATGCTCGCCCAGTATGTTGGCCTGTTCTTCTAAAGATGTTTGTGTCCCGGGTGCTGTCAAGAGAGGAAGTGTGAAAGGGGTATGGTCACCAGTAAATTTACGAACTTTTTCCCACATTTTCTTTGATGTTATTGAACTATTTATTGAGGAGACATATTTCTGCCAAGAGGTTTTCTCTGCATTTCTTCGCACATACCGCGCTCTGGCTTTTGCCTTCTTAAAGGTAAGTAGGTTCTCTGCTGTGGGATATCGACGCAGAGCGCTCCAGGCTTTGTTTTGTTTGACATGTTTACGCAAAAGGCGTACTGGCGCTAAAAAACGAAGACAACACACACAACAGGACAGGACTGGCGCCAACTTCCAACTAGTTTATTCACAGAAAAAACCACTTAAGAACCACACTGCATGCAAAAAGATACAGACAAACCAGAAACAAGGGGTGATTTAACAAAGATGCACGTGCCAAACGGACCAAAGGAATGATTATAACGCTGCAAGAGACCCACTCAGAAACCTAATCTCCATCTGTGTCATTGTCAGAAGAAGAGATTAGGTTTCTGAGTGGGTATCTTGCAGCGTTATAATCATTCCTTTGGTCCGTTTGGCACGTGCATCTTTGTTAAATCACCCCTTGTTTCTGGTTTGTCTGTATCTTTTTGCATGCAGTGTGGTTCTTAAGTGGTTTTTTCTGTGAATAAACTAGTTGGAAGTTGGCGCCAGTCCTGTCCTGTTGTGTGTGTTGTCTTCGTTTTTTAGCGCCAGTACGCCTTTTGCGTAAACATGTCATGCTACAACCAACTAGCTCAAATCAAAGTATTGCTGGAACGTATTTGTTTTGTTGTTTTTTTGCTAATGTGCATTCTTTTGTCCACCACACTTTGTGTTTCTTTTGTGCAAGTCCTGTTGTTTGTGGTATAGCGAGTGTTGCGGCCGATATTATGCATTCAGTAAACTTCTCATTAATTTCATCTGTGCTAAGGTCGTCACTAAATTCCTTTTCCAGAGTGGCACTTTTTGTAAAAAGTGACCAGTCGGCGAGCTGAATTTTCCAGCGCCGTGGCCTTGTGGGGATGATTGGAGTGGACGATGAGAGCCTGATGACGGTAGGTAAGTGATCGCTGCCCATGGGGTCATTTAAAACATCCCATTTAAAATCGTTAAAAAGTAATGGTGATGCGAAAGCTAAATTGAGAGAGCTCATTTTTGCTGAGCTTGGACAGCAATATGTGGCTTTTCCCGTATTTAAAAGACAGATATTATTTGAGAGGATAAAATCTTCGATTATTTGGCCCCTCGAGTCACAGCGTTCGCTTCCCCAGAACGGTGAGTGAGCATTAAAATCGCCAACTACCAGGAATGGCTCCGGTAGTTCATTTATCAAGCCTTCTAAATCTTGTATTGTTAATGTCATGTGCGGGGGAAGATATAGAGAACATATAGTTATGGTTTTGTAGCTCACGACGCTAACCGCAACCGCTTCCAGTTTTGTGTTAAGATTGATTTTTTTAGCAGGGACGCCGCTCTGAGTGACGATTGCGACGCCTCCTGAGAGTCTGTTAGCATGCTCGCGATCACGTCGGAATGTTTGATAATGTGTCAGGATATTCGTATGTTGTGGACCGAGGTTGGTTTCCTGAAGACATAAAGCTACAGGAAACATTGAGCCAAGAAAATGTGTGATATCATTGTAATTCCTGAGCAATCCTCTACAGTTCCATTGAAGTAGGAAAGTCATGTTTATATTTTTGAGTGAGGATTGAAGGGATTTACTTCTTTTCTGGGCCCGTTATTGGGGTCCTGTCTATTCTTCGCTCAAGAGAGCGGTTCTGCCGCTGCAAAGCGGGCGGATCGGGAGTTACCTCCATCACCTCACTAAAGGTGCTGGTGGACCGCGGGGAAGCCGCGGATGTGTTAGTGTCAGGCCTCCCCCGACGGGGGGAAGTCCTGCTGGGTGCCGACCCGTGAGCCGGCGCTCCCTGCTTTGGGGATGGCAGAGCAGCATTCGCTGTCTCTGCCTGGGGCGCAGATGGCTCTGCCATAGCCTCGGTGGAAGTGGCCTGGGCAGATGCCGGAGTGCTGTGTGGTGTGCCGCCCCTGCGCACCACATCAGCAAAGTTTGTTTTTGTGGAAAAGTTTAAGCTGTTCTTTGCGTAAAAGAGTCTTCGCGCTTCCTTAAATGTGATGTTCTGTTTGGTTTTCATTGTAACGATTTCTTTCTCATTTTTCCACGAGGGACACGACCTTGAATAGGCGGGATGATCGCCTTCACATTTTGCGCAGCGAAGTGCTGCTCCTTGACAGTTGTCGGAAGCGTGTTCTTTTGAGGCACATTTAGCGCAAGTTTCGCGGCCACGGCAGCTTTGAGATCCATGACCGTACCTCTGACATTTGAAACACCGGCGTGGATTTGGGATATAATGCCTGACATTTATTTTGAGGTAGCCTGCTTCTATGGATTCTGGGAGTGTGCTCGAGTTGAAAGTCAGTACTAAGTGCTTTGTAGGTATCTCTTTGTTGTCTTTCCTTATTTTGATTCGATATACACTTACAACATTCTGTTCTCTGAGGCCATCAAGCATTTCTTCCTCGGTCAAGTCAATGAAATCTGATTCAGATATCACACCACGGACGGTGTTGAGAGATCGGTGTGCTGTTATTGATACAGGGATTTCCCCGATGGATACTAGGTTGGAAAGTTTTGTATATTGGGCAATGTCTCTGAGTTCAAGGAGCAGGTCACCACTAGGCATTTTAGAGACTTTGTACCCGGGACCCAAGGCATCAGTTAGACTTTTTGACACTAAGAAAGGGGACATCATTCTTGCGGTTTTTTCCGTTTCTTCACAATGAAGAACGTGGAACTTTGGAAATGATTTTGGTTTTTGGAAAAACTCTGCGGTTGCTTCGTTCCGCCCTCTTTTGTGAGGGCGATCTGGTTTGGAAAAAGGGGGAGCCATGAAAAATATGTGTTGTTCGGCCATGGTGCCAGCCACCCACCATGGAGCCCAATGAGGGGACGCGACAGGAACTCGCAAACGAGCCCTGCCCACGCCAGCTGTACACCTTAACTATAACCTAATATGACTCAACTCGGGATAGTTGGTCACACACGGTTAACCCTCGCCGCCAGGAAAAAGAGGAAAAAACAAAGAAAATAGGAGGAGACAGGAGAGTTGTAAGAAAGAGAGAGGAAAGTGAAAGATAGAGGGGAGGACAGGAAAAGGCGACTGCCGATTTCCCCCGGTCGGGTCAGGCCGGAGGTGCCGTCTACAGGAAGCTGGGGCCAAAGTGGTGTGTTGCCTCCGCCGAGGGGCCTTAAGGGTCCAAACGCTCGGCATCGGCTCAACCACCAGGATCCCCTTTTCCCCGGACACGGCGATGCCACGCACGGCTAAGCGCGGAAGCTCGGGTCCGTGGTGACGCATTGTTCACCATCATCCCCCTGCGGGGATGTCCCTGCGGATGCTCGGGTTAACCCCGTGGTGTCGCCACTCACCAACGTCTGCATGCTGCAGACGCCTCCCTGCGGGGATAGATGGTATTTTTATTGATTTTTCAAAAGCCTTCGACAGTGTACCTCATAAACGACTAACACTGAAAATACGCAGCATCGAACTCGACGGCAATACAACTCGATGGCTTGAACAATTTTTAACAAATCGTTCTCAAGCGGTTAAATTAAATGACAATATTTCCAGCCTAACCCTTGTAAAGTCTGGCGTCCCTCAAGGCTCAGTAATAGGACCGCTTTTATTTTTAATATGTATTAACGATATAGCACTAAATATCAATTCGACAGTTCGCCTTTTTGCCGAGGACTGTGTAATTTACAGAGACATATCTAATCCTAACGACGTCATAGCTTTGCAATCTGACCTGAACAAGCTAACAGAGTGGTGCGGAAAATGGCAGATGCAAATAAATAGAGAAAAGACTAAACATTTGAAATTCACATCTGTTTCAAAATCGCAACCAAACACTTACCTAATAAATGACAGCATAGTAGACTCGGCTTCATCGGTTAAATACCTCGGCATTCTGCTAAATTCTAGCTTAACATGGACAGACCACATCGAAAATATTACATCTAAAGCACAAAGAAAACTTGGCTTTCTGAAGCGGCGCCTATATCTTGCCGACAGGGACACCAAGCTTCAAGCATTCAATTCTTTTGTTCGCCCTCCACTGGAGTATGCGTCAATCATTTGGCATCCCTACCAAACCACCCTCACCAATATGCTTGAAGCCGTCCAGAATAAAGCCGCGCGATTCATCTTATCATCGTACTCGAGATTTCAGAGCGTTTCATCTTTGAAGCAAGAGCTCACCATGCCGCCCCTCGCAATGCGCGGAAAATTTGCCAGATTATCTTTTTTTCACACTCTCTTTCACAGAAGTACATCATTTGCCCGGTCGCACATCTTACCGCCACCTCATACTTCACGCCGCACCGATCATATCTACAAAGTTAACCCCATCTTCGCTCGTACAGAAAAGTACAAGAATTCGCCTTTAACCTTGTCAATAAAAGAATGGAATGAGTTGCCCTCCAGTATCGCTACCATAACCCAGTTTTCATTATTTAAATCGGAATTGCTAACATATCTGGAATCCCAGCGCGTTCAGTAACCAGATTTGCTTTTATATCACTTACTTGCAACTAGTAGGTTCTCTTTCTTTGTTATTTGTGCATTTTTTGTAACAGTTTTTACGTTGTGTTCTTTTGTAACAGTTTTTACGTTGTGTGCTTTTTTGCCTTTGAAAATTGTGCTCTGATTTGTCCCCCCCTATGTAATGCCCCCAGTGGGCCCTTATGGTATTTGAATAAATAAATAAATAAATAAATATCATCGGGTAGCGCATGCGGTAAGCCAAAGAAGTTTGAGGTCAAATCAACAAACATTTCAGACACCTCATGTTGAACCGAATAAAACGTTTGGCCAGCCGCTACGGAGTCGACATGCATCTTTCAGCCGCCGCCGAACCTGGTATGATTTTTCGATGAAATAAGACGAACAAATGACAGCTATTTAATACGAACAAGAAATCCTAACTATATCGCAGCGCTAAATATCTTTCTTGCCAGACCGGCGTAATTTATGGAAAACTCTTTATAGAATGCTGAAAACTTGAAGATCGTTGAGTATTGCCACCTTTTTCCATACTGCTGCATGCATTAATGCGTATCATTCACGATTGCGTCAGGTGCACTGCGTGCTGAGGCGAATCTAATCTAGAAAAGGAAGGGAGATAAAAAAATACTCAACAAGTACGCGGGAAGCAAACACGGATTCCTGAAAATTGTCAACCGATGTCCTATTTTTTATAATCAGATAACGCAGATATATATAGGTATCGCAAATTGTGCATTTAAAATCATGGCACGTCTATTCCGCGGGCTCGCAGCCAATGCCTTTGTTTGGAACCTAACTTCTGCACACATTTTGCACCTGGCTACCTGGACAAACAAAACAAAGAATTGCAGACTGGTAAGAGCAACAAATGAAACGCTGCTGTGCAGTGCACAGATTGCGGAGCACATGAATAAGCATGTACAGTCTGTGTAAAAGGTATATAGTCCAAGGGGTCTGCTTCTGAGCTCTTCAGCGCGGCTCCTCTTTCATTCTCAGGGAACCTAATCTCATGAAGGCAGGAGGAATTTAAGTCCTCAACGATATAAACCTTAGGCCTATCCGTATTGCGAAAGAGCCTCGCCACACGGCTTGGAATCAAACCGTTTGCGCTGTATATTTTTGACAAAGACTGTAGATGCTTATTTCTGTGGTTTAAACAGTGGCAGCCTTAACTAGCCCATGTTGCAACAGTGGTGCGTGAAAGGAGCATTGACTGTGCAGCTACTGACGTTTGTCACGTGCCTCATCATTTAAATGAGCGTACTAAATTAGCTGAATGGAAAGGAGTATTAGGAATCTACTTTCGCGCACTGCCAGTATTTTTCCACATATTCCTACACAGAGACCAATGCAACATCATTATAAACCAGAAAGATGTGTTTTTTTTTCTCTAAGTTCACACTGTTGTGTTCTGAATGCCATTTTGTTCTTGTTTGTTGTTTTTAAGTGTATACCTTTACCGTCTACAGAGGTGTGTACTTGCAAAACAATATTTCAATTGTCTATTCGCCAGGTAGCTACGTGCAGTGACCGAACGCTCCGCTGTGCTACCTTGGGCGATGAACAGCTGGACGCCCCCACTCCAGTGGTTTTTTGCTTTGTGTCGTGCGCGTGTTTCTACTATGCTCTGCAAGACCTTCACGTGCGTGCGACCTGTATATATGTAATTTGTTAATATGTAAATAGATTTATTGCCAGTGTACCTCTCCCCTTGCCCTTTCTACTATCCCCTCAACTCTTTCATTTCACTTCTACACACTGCCTCCTATCCTTTATTTCCGCTGTTCCAGCTCAGGTGCTTCCAGCAGCGATGGCAGATGCCGAGGCGTGCAACAATCTTTTACCTGCCATTTACCATGTTTAACAAAACCACTTACAACTACTACTGTTGTAATGCGTAAGCCTTATTCATCGATATGTTTATAAATGATATTTGTTATAGCTGCGATTCAGTATTGCAAGAACTTAATTGCATGGATCTCAACTACCTTTTGTTTGGGATTCAGATATTAGAGCAGTCATTCCTCTGTAACGATTGTTTGAAATGAAAATAAATCAATCAAACCCTGGACTTTCCGGTAATTCAAAGCTTTCCGGGTATTTTTACATCTTCCACTTGACCCGTGGTATTTTCAGGTTTTGCTGAGTATCTCAGCCCCATCTTTACGGAAAAGCCCGGGTGTGTGAGTTCTACATGGCGTTCGGAGGAAACAAGGGAATACTACGGGTTCCTTCACCCATCACATCATGTTCCTTACTTCCTGATAATGAGATAATAGCTTTTATCAAAGGATTCTGCACCACTCCGGCTGAGAGACGATGGTCGGCGATGCGACGAATCATTCATGCTTAGGCACTCGTTGGTAAGTTTATGGTTAGGAGATATCGCAGTTTCGCCGCTATAGGCTTGCGGAGAAATCAAGCACAGCACTTTGCTGGTTCTCGCGCAGTATAGCAAACCGCTTTAAGGCCAGACTGATTACAGGGCAAGGAAGGAGTGGTTATGCGTCGCACGTTATGTGCAACGCATGGGCTATCGGAATACAAGAATTTTCAATGCGCTTCCATTTAGATGGGAGCATTTTTAGAATCACCAATACACGCAAAGACTGGACGGCAATCCAGACGCTAGCGTTCACACATTTGGCCTATCTTTACTAAGAGGTACAGGAATTCTGAAATGACAGCTACTAAAGCTACACCAACAAGCAATTCAGAGTGCATGTCGAACCACCCTTTCCAGCAAAAGCCTATTGACAGGGCCTTTCTGACACCATTCGCAAAAGTTAAACGCATCCGGCGATAAATGGGAACATTTTTACGCGGGACAGCAACATGGCCAAGTTGCTGCGGGAAACAGACAGCGGCGAGAGAAGGCCGGGCATAACAAACGGCGCTAGTATATTGTGTACCCAGAGGAAATGACGCACACGCAGTCATAGGCAGTGTCCAAGACGCATGTAGCTTCGATACTATCGTTTTGCTAATTTTTTTCATCTGTATTACCTATCGCTTGCCAAAAATGGAAGCTTGGACTATTGGTTTACAAAATACATTTTGAGTGTATCCTATATTTTAATGATGACGGATCCTCAGAGCAAACTGTGTCGCACCTTTCGAGGTGGCTCTAAGCCAGATTTCTGGCCGGCATCGCTCGTAAAAGAGGTAGCACACTAAAAAAAAGCTATGGAGTACATCTATGAAGAGACGATGCGAAGGCTGTCTCCCTGCGTTCGTGTTCTGGTAGATAGACGATGCATACATTTCCCTTCTGCGCCCCCTGTGACAGAAGGAACGAGGAGACAAGCCCAGCATTGTGGTAGAAAGAATACCTCTTCACCCCTATTTCGAGATGCGTTCGTTGCCAATAGAAATCAGACTTCCACCGTAATGCTCAGGAGCATACAGAACATGTGGTGTTTCACTTATGAGCACGATAAAGTTCACGCACTCTTCTACGCACGGTTCAAAGGGGTCATCATCGGCGGTATCGTCAAGTGCCATAGCTGACGCATACCTGCCGTTTGGAGAAGCATGCGGTTCCAACAAGCCGTTCTTAAGAGGCGCTAGTGAAACTTCCACTTGCTTATTATATCGCCAAGGTCATCGATCCGACGAGGCAATAGTTTAGTCTCAATATTAGGAAAATGCGCTGTCATGAAATTCAACACATCAACCTGCTCGACTGCTCCTGTACAGACGCTCTATTTATCGGCTTCGCTTTTAGCCCGGCCGCATCGCATTATTCTTCCGGAACAGTGGTTTGAGCGCATTCTAATACCGTTAAGAAAAGGTAACATAAAAATACAGATTATTAAGGTTCCTTCACTGCAATAAAATCTAGAATCCCTTATATTTTTCCTGCTTTGCTTCTAGCTTCTAATTTCAGAATGTTCAGCTTTGAACGTCTCTGAGAGTGCTTGGGAAATAACTGGCTTTCCAAAGTGTATGGAGTTTGTACCAGGTAGCGCCGGGAAAGGGAGAGGCAACAGACTAAATTATGACAGTAACAAACAAAAAGCATTATAAACAGCTTCCAGTTTACTATTACGCATTCAGGTTCTTACAGAGAAGAGTCCTAACTTCGGTAATGGTATTCGTAGAGGTGTTAATATTGGTGACTTCAATAATGCTTAGAAGAATCCATGATACGCTTTCTTGTAGCTCCATCAGAAATCGATTGCGCTTTTAAATATAATATCTACGTCACAATTCTATTCCTCAAGCGTCAAGTGTTGGTATTGAACGCAGCTTTTTTTTTTAAGTATCGTGCTTAGCACTGCACTGAAAGAATATCTTTGTTGGACGAAAGAATGGTTGGTTGGTTTATGGGGTTTAACGTCCCAAAGCGACTAAGGCTATGAGAGACGCCGTAGTGGAGGGCTCCGGAAATTTCGACCACCTGGGGTTCTTTAGCGTGCACTGACATCGCACAGTACACGGGCCTCTAGAATTTCTCCTCCAAAGAAATTCTACCCGCCGCGGCCGGGATCGAACCCGCGTCTTTTGGGTCAGCAGCCGAGCACCATAACCGCTGAGCCACCGCGGCGGATGCAAGGAGCGCATTTTATCAACGAAAGGAACTAATCTGCACTTGTGCCGACCCCTACACATGATATAGCGATAAAATACCGCAGCTATGAAAAGAAGACCGGCACATTCAGGCTATCAGCATACAGCCCGTTGTTTAACAGGGCCCGGCAATCTGTTTTCTATAATATTCCAGACATAAAAATATCGATTTTATAAAACACTTGACTTATCCTAACAAAAGCATTTTATCTTAAATGATTTTGTTTTTGTTTTTTTTTTGTAAAAAGTGCAAGGCATCAGGCTTTTTCGTTCAGCGAAGTTACAGCGTCGCCCTTTGGCCACCAAATTTGAAGTTGCACTTCACCTTTAGTTCCAATGCTAGTGCTGCTGGCAACTGCTTTTTGAACGGAATCGAGGTATCAGCATGGAAGCTAACTTTGCTAACCACATGACATGCAACTAATCTCAGAGCTCTGAACCAATTGGTCTGCTGCATTTTTAGAGATGGGCCTTATAGTGATCTCCAGAGAAAGTGCTATCAAGGTTGGCCTACACGCTTCCTTGATTATGGGTTCACGTGGATCCCACTTGGTGGCGTCACATGAAATGCAAAGCAGCGTGGGCGTGGTCATTTGCAGTGCCAGGAGGGTGGCGCAGTCGAACAGGTTCGCTTTTGCAGCCGTGCTAGCCGGACTCTAGCCATTAAGCACTCGCGCAGTTTTGACACGTCGTGAAGCCCGTGTTTCACGTTGAACGACCAGGTGAAATCAAACAACAAGGACCAAAGCACAAGGAGACCGAGTGTGAGTACCTCAGCTCTTCAGAGCTCGCTTGCTTCGGCTTGTTTGCGTTACACTTGCATCCGAATGCATTGAAGTTGTTTCGTACTGCTCTGCGGTGAAATTGCATCCGCAGTTACGATTTCCTTTCAATATCCCCTGCTGCGAAAGTCTGCATAAAGCGGTGGAAGCCACCTCGGCTTCTTGGAAATTCATGCCTCTTGATTCCCCATTGCAGAAGATAATAGCTCATGCGTCTGAAGAGTTGTCTGGCTGGAGAGCGTGTCATTATGGCAGGCCTCTCGAGGTACTCCTTTGAAGACATTGTTATTCTATGTTTAAAAAATCCCTCTCGTGCTTTTTTTTGTTGTTGCCATCTTCGCGTCACCGTTTTCAGAGATGTTCTTTTTTCACGTGGTTGTAATTCTACCGCCGTACTGGAGTTGCTGTGATATCACAGCAGCAGTGGTGGGAATTTAATTATTTTTTCTTAGCACTTTATGCAGGGCTTCAATAGTTATTGAAGACATTGTTTCGTCAGAAAATGCGCATTTGGTAATTACCACGAAATCCTTAAGCTAGAGAGTCGCTTTCGATTTTTCTGGCTGATTATCTACCCCAACACGCCCACAGTGGTGAAGCATGCCACTATCGACTATGCCGCCGTGATCGGAGCAGGCACAGGTACCGGATGCGTGCTGTAAAACGTTATCGGCAACCGAATCTTTCTGCTACTAGGCGTATGGCATGTGCTACGGTTATATTGGCAGGACAACCATAGTCGAGATTCTTGTGCTGCCAATGGACGCCGTCATTTTCAGGTCAATGGCGAGATGCGTTGGGGATGTTTGATGAGGGGCTGACGGACTGCAGAAGCATCGCGGCCGCGCGTGCATGATGTCTAAAACGTACTGACTTTATGGCGGTGAGAAACATCGCTTAGGCTCTGTACGCCAATGTAATGTTAGAGCACACATCAGTCGACGTTTGCACGATCTCCCACAAGGACACCTTCTGTAACGAGGTGTTGGTGCTTGGCGCCACCACGGACCCTTAGCCCCCATACCGAAGCTGTCATCCGTACCGTGGCGATAGGTTGAAAGGTGGAGGGAAGAAACCTTGAACGGTGGCGGTAGAGGAAGTGGTCAATCCTCGGCCGATGGGCTCCTCGTCTGTCCACCAGGCGGGGAGTCCCGGGACCTTCCTCTGTGTACAAGGGTGAATCAGAGGCGACAAAGTATGAGGAACCCTTAGCCAGTACATGCCGTATGGAAAAATTTGCAAAAAAATTTGATCGGCCCCCAAAAAGGGGTCGCACCGATGCGAAAAAATTGATGCCACAGAAACCAGAAACGTTTCCAAAGTTTTTCATGGTTCACTCAAATACAGATGAACCTGTAGCAAACTTGTCTGCATTTGTGATCGCCAACACCCTAAAAAGGTGTGTAGGCAAAGACTAAAAAGCAAAAAAGCAGCGAACCGGAGATCTCCTTGTAGAAATAAACGCAAAAGAACAGAGCACCAAACTGATGGCGTTACAGAATCTTGGACAAACAAGTGTACAGGTAACCCCGCACCGCACCCTGAACCACTCAAAGGGCGTCATATCTGAATATGAACTCCTACAGAGTACCGATGCGGAAATGGAAGAAGAACTATCTGAACAAGGAGTTATAGCAGCCAGACGAATAACCATCAGGAGAAACAATGTTGAAATCAAGACCAAACACATTGTCTTAACCTTCAATACCTCAACTCTGCCTGACTCCATCCACGCCGCATACCTCCATTGTAAAGTCCGCCCATGCATACCGAACCCGAGACGATGTTTCAAGTGCCAGCGCTTTGGACACAGCATGATGGCTTGTCGCGGTAAACCAACTTGTGTCACATGCGCAGAAGACGCACATACAGAGGAAAGATGCGAACGCACACCAAAATGCATCAACTGCAATGGCGCACATGGGGCGTACTCCAGGTCGTGTCCTGTCTGGAAAACCGAAAAACAAATCATAACTTTGAAGACCACAGAAAACCTGTCCTACCAAGCAAAAAAACACGTCTCTTTCCAACAGAAAGGGACATACTCTGAAGCGGTGACGCGGGGACCGTCGCCGCCTTCTGCTTATGTCGGCACACAGGTCGATCCGAAGGACCTGGGGTCGACAACCAAGTCCCCACCACAGAAGTCGGTGACACAGTCCACAGGGCTGAAAATTTCGCGGGAAGACCAGGCGATCCTCGACGGAGGCCCTCAGGCCCCACTTTCAGCAGCGGCAACCCTCGGCGACAGACACCCAGAACAGCTCTGCTGAACTGGACCTGTCGCCCCACCCCTCTAAGAAGGCAACTGCTGGCCCAAGAGACTCTGCCCCTGGAGCAGAGCATGGTTCAGTGGTGCCAACAAAAAAGACGAATGCGAAGGCCACGGGCCATCGCAAACAAGAAGCATCCTCCACGTCCACCGTGGAGGAGATGGATGTCAGCGAAAGTCCACTGATATCTAAAACACACGCATCCGCGGATTCTCCGCGGAAATCCCGCGCCATGAAAGTGGCGATGGATACAACTCCTGGTTCGCCACCGCTGCAGCGGCGGCGAGACTCCCTAGAGAAAAAAGGGAAACCACGAATCACTGCTCCTGAGAATAAGTAACTTTCCCCAATCCCCAACTTATCACAATGGCGTATCTAATACAATGGAACTGTAGAGGTCTACACAGAAAATACACAGACATAACCGATATGCTCAAATCAATGGCACCTACAGCTGTGTGCCTGCAATGAACGAACCTTGGGCCACAGCACACAAACATCTTAAAAAAATATAATATTTTCCGGAAAGACCGAGTACAAGCTAGCCGACTCTCAGGAGGCGTCGCTATGATTACGCAAAGCGATGTCCCTGAAAGAGAGGTATCATTAAAGACGAACTTAGAAGCGGTCGCAGTAAACATCATTAGCCATAAAACAGTAACAATATGCTCTGTGTATATACCACCACACAACACAATAGCCATGCATGACCTAGAAGAATTTCTGGAACAGTTGCCAGAGCCATATGTAATAATAGGGGATTTCAACGCACACTCCTCATTCTGGGGAAGTGAGCATACTGATTCCAGGGGTCAGCTCATTGAGGATTTTATTCTTTCGAATAACATATGTTTAATGAATACGGGAAAAGCTACGTACTGCTGCCCCAGCTCTGGAAAAATGACCTCCCTCGATTTAGCATTTGCATCACCATCTGTTTTTAATGATTTTATTTGGGATGTTTTAGATGACACCCTGGGAAGTGACCACTTACCTACGGTTTTAAAACTAACATCAGCTACGTTCATCCTCCCTACGAAGCCACGGCGATGGAAAATTCACCTCGCCGATGGGGCACTTTTCAGAACGAAGGCCACACTAGAAAAAGAATATGCCGAAACCCTTACTATAGAAGAACTAAATGAAAAATTTGTCACATGCTTAATATCTGCAGCAATAGACGCCATCCCACAAACGTTTGAAATTGCACGAAAAACACAGTTTGGTGGTCAAATTAATGCTCATTGGCTAAAAAGCAGCAAAGCAAGGCTTGGGGCAACCTTCGCAGATATCCCACTGCAAGAAACTTGCTCATCTTCAAAAGGGCCAGAGCAAAAGCACGATACATTAGACGCAACGCAGAAAGGGTATCATGGCAACAGTACATATCCTCCATAAACAGCTCAATATCATCAAAGAAAATGTGGGAGCAGGTGCGGAAATTCACAGGAAATTTTACTCCATTCACATTTGCAATGCTAACAACACCCGGTACTCAAACAACATTAGAAGAGCAGGCCAAAATATTGGGTGAGCATTTTTCCACAGTTTCAAGCTCATCCAACTTCACACACACATTTCAAAAGCACAAAACAATAGTAGAAAAACGAAACCTGCCCTTTGGAACATGCATACGTGAAGACTACAATCAGCTTATTACAATGCAGGAACTAAACACAGTACTAACATCCGGTAAAAAGACAGCACCAGGCCCAGACAATATACATTATGCCATGCTTCCTCACCTCTCTGCGACTGCCATAGAGGCTCTCCTAAAATATTTCAATAAAATATGGATGAGTGGAGAAATCCCCCAAGCATGGAAGGAAGCAATCATGTACCCTTCCTAAAACCAGGGAAACCACAAACTAGTCCTACCAGTTACAGGCCAATAGCACTCACTAGCTGCATAGCAAAATCATTCGAAAGCATTCTAAACATCAGACTAACCTTCATACTTCAGTCCCAGCAACTTTTAGATATACACCAGTGCGGTTTTAAAAAGACATGTTCCACAACCGATCACCTTGTACGCTTTGAGAACACAGTCCGGGAAGCGTTCATCCACAACCAACACTGTATCGGGGTCTTCTTCGACCTGGAGAAGGCTTACGATACCACGTGGAGGTTCGGTATCCTCCGTGACCTAGCGGACCTAGGTATCCGCGGCAGGATGCTGAGCTGTTTGAGTGACTTCCTGACCAATCGAACGTTCACAGTCCGCCTAGGCGCAACCTTCTCCAAGACTTTTATCCAAGAAACTGGTGTTCCCCAAGGGTGCATTTTCAGCACGACCTTATTTGTCATCAAAATGAACTCCATAGGAAAAGTAATCCCAAAATCCATAATGTACTCAGTTTTCGTAGACGACCTCGAAATAGCATGCACGTCTTCTAGCATACCTACCTGTGAGCGGCAAATACAAATAACAATAAACAAACTGGCTACCTGGGCAGATAGAAACGGATTTATATTTTCCCCTCAGAAAACAGTAGCGGTTCTGTTCTCTTTGAGACGAGGCCTACAGGCCGACCCAACACTATATTTAAACCAAACTCCACTACCTGTCAAGCAAGAGCATAAATGCCTATGGGTAACTTTCAATAAAAAGCTCACTTTCTTGCCACATATAAACAGCTTAAAAAAAGGCCGCCGCGGTGGCTCAGTGGTTATGGTGCTCGGCTGCTGACCTAAAAGACGCGGGTTCGATCCCGGCCGCGGCGGCTGGGATATCTTTGGAGGAGAAATTCTAGACGCCCGTGTACTGTGCGATGTCAGTGCACGTTAAAGAACCCCAGGTGGTCGAAATTTCCGGAGCCCTCCACTACGGCGTCTCTCATAGCCTTAGTCGCTTTGGGACGTTAAACCCCATAAACCATAAACCATAAACAGCTTAAAGAAAAAAGCTTCCCAGGCCCTCAATGTGCTGAAAATACTATCAAGAAAACGCTGGGGGTCTGATAGAGCTTCCCTGTTACATATATATCGTTATCTGGTTCGCTCTAAGTTAGACTATGGGTCCATAGTATATGGCTCAGCAAGACCGTCCTACATAAAACGACTGGATCCTGTCCACAATCTTGGTTTAAGGTTGTCTTCCGGTGCTTACAGAACTTCACCAATAGGAAGTCTGTATGCGGAAACTAATGAACCTTCCTTAGAAGATCAAAGAACTACACTAACTTGTACATACATCCTCAAAATCCTTTCTCAGCCCAAACATTTCTGTTACCCAATTGTCACGAAATGCCCATCCCGAATACTCTTCAACAACAAGCCCCATGCTATTAAGCCGTTGCTGTTGCGCTTCGAAGAAAAATGTCAAATCTGAACATACTAAACGAAATCAAAAATATTGCCCGAAGACACGAAGCGCTACCACCATGGTACACTCTCCCCACAGTGTGTGGCGTCACACTTAGATGCCTCAGGAAAACCTGTACACCACACGACCATATAATACAAGAATATCTAGAACTACAACAAAAATACAGAAATTATACTGCCTTTTATACTGATGGGTCAAAAACTCATACAAGGAAAAAATGAAAATGCAGTACGCCTGCCCTCATGTGCTACAGTTTTCACCGCGGAGTGTTATGCCATTAGTGTTGCGGTACAGAAAATAACAACTGAAAACATCAAAAACAGCATCATTGATACAGATTCACTGAGTGTCCTTGCAGCATTAAACTCCAAAAATGCCACGGAGCCACTGATTGGAAGCATCATACACAATATAGTAAAGGTCACAACACAAAAACATGTTATAAAATTCAGCTGGGTTCCCAGTCACATTGGCATTAGGGACAATGAGAGAGCCGACATGTGTGCTGCACAAACCAGAACCATTGAAATAAAACATGTGAATTTGCCTCCTAGAGATTATATGAAGTTAGTGCATAGCAGACGAAGAGCCAAGTGGCAAGCTTCTTGGGAGAATGAAGGACACAACAAGCTGCATACCACAAAGCCCATATTAAAATTGAAATCATGCCGCCATAGAGAGCGTTTTATCGAAGTAATTTTAGGTCGTTTACGCATAGGTCACACACACATCACCCATAACTTCTTATTAACAAAAAAAGACAAACCTCTGTGTGAAATGTGTGGTGAGGAGCTCACAGTAAATCACATTTTAATTTCTTGTTCGCGTCTCGAAGAACTCAGAAAAATTTTTTACGGTATTTTACAATGAACACATTCCATTTCATCCCGCATTGCTTTTAGGCGAGCAAACACTTGTCGAGTTTTCACTTGTTTGTAAGTTTCTAAAGAAAGCCAATGTTTTAAATCTATTATAATGTAACCTCTGTATACTTGACATAACATCATCTAACCTTGTGTTTGGCGCATGATAGCCATAGTTGCTTATGCGCCATAAAACCCCATATAACTAACTAACTAAGTTTGCACGATCTGAAATGAAATCGTTATTTGGGAAATGAAATGCGTAGTTTCACACTTGTCGCAATTGTCCCGGCGATCTCCGCCTGTTCACGCAATCGTTGCCGCCTTGGGTTGCTTTATGGGCAAAAGTTTTTAAGACAATTGCAAGAATTCAATTGCTTCGAACTACCCTTCTGATTATCAGGCAACCCAGCCTATTGGCCTCGAATATCAGGAATATGGGCAGTGACTGATATCAAATTATCTCTAGCTTAGCGTGGCAGCCACGCTCCGTTTCGGTGGTGAAAGAAGACGACGACTACCCTGAGGTCTGAAGCTGGCTCGCTGATAGAACGCTGGGCCAGGACTGTTCCCAGACGCCTCAAGAGACTCGGATTCAACTGAGCCCTAAACTCCATTACTGTGCTTTCTGCGAACCAGAGATTGTAACTGGCGATGCATCTAAAGACTGCGCACAGAAAACACGCAAAACAAAGAAAGAACGGAAAGGACAAGAGCGCCTAGAAACTGAAGCTTGGTCGAAAAACACTTCTCAATCGATAAGCATGCGCCACGAAATTCAGCACGTGCCAACAATATAAAACTCAAACAAAAACGTGACGTTGCTGTACGATAGACAAACTGACTAAACCAAGATAAAAAAATTTAAAGAAATGTAAGACAACAGTAAATACAAGAACGTATTCCCCTGTGTTGACCGAAGCACATAATCAGCACTGGCGATGAACAACAGCTATAAAAGTATTTCTTGATCAGCACCTCTGCGACACAAACAAAATTCACCTCCACACAGATGCCCCTTCTGCCTGGAACAAACTTCGCAGAGTCGCCCACGCGCACAGGTTATGGCGTCGTGCCGGGTACATTTCTGCGAGGGTAAAAGTTTCTTCATCTCATCTGTATTTCAAGCCTCCAATCATTCGTCAAAATTATGCCGCTCAGGATAGGTTCTTCAGTCGGTCAACGGGTATCGTCGCACTGTAACATAAAAAATAAGCTACCTTTGATTCTGCGCAAGCTTATCTTTTATACGACCAGGATGAATCTTTCTGCAAGCTGAAATCCTCCCTGATGCTTTAAGTGCCCTACATCTTCCGCCTCTACTCCTTTCAATGTGCACACGACGATTAAATATATCACTTCACAGTATGTTGCTATCGAGATTTTTTGATGCCCTGTCTGATTATTTTCAGCAATTTTTTTTGCGTCCAGGTAATCCCCTACGCAAGATAATCCACGGAGTGGTGCACACACTGTTCCAGTACAGTTCCATTCAGTGCCTTGCAGCGGATCAGGCGGGGCGAGCTCGTGTCTATCGAATCACCTGCTCGTATTTTTGAGTAGGTATGTCTCAGTATGACGGGAGTTTTCAGTGTATGATGACATTTAATTCTTCCAGGGGTGCCATCGTAAATCTGAGAGTGCGAACTCTGTGACTACAAAGGAAATAACGCAACACTTCGCCTCTCCACCGCTTACCATATTTCTGCGAGACATGAGTCCAGATTATCGTTTCTTTGCCATTGGTACAGGCGCCCAAATCTTTAACTGGCCTGCGCGAGCGGCGACTTTTCTGTGCGTCAGCGCCATATGACGGGGCGAAGTTGGAAACAGGATGAGGCTAAGCGCACGCTCACAAAGCACGCTCGGCTGGGCCCGTCGTCTGCCAGGCTATTCCTTCTTAAGGACGTCACCCCTTATTATCGCGTTTCGGCGAGCAGGCAGCGTGAGTAGGCGAATGATTTCGCTCGCATTTAACGTTCCGAAGAACAGCGTTTTAGCAACCAAGCGAGGAAATAAAACTGAAAGATAGGCCGAACACTCCCAATCATGCGATAAGCCGGAGAACATGGATCGTTCATGCGTTACTTGCTGACGCGAAAGCTTTTTTTCATCTGCACGAAGGACGCTTATCAACACTCTGCGTGCTTTATGCTTCAGCGTGGCGACGAAACTAAAAGGCCGCTGTGAAACTGAAGTGAAGCTGATCTGCAGCCGGGCTGGCAGCAGTTCGGAACAGGTATCATGATGCCACTCCGTGTATGTCAAGCGACAAGACTCCGAATTATAGGGATGTCATTCGGCGGCTCATTGCAGAAGGAGATGCTGAAGAAACTGGAGTGGCTGGGGCTTCAGTTGGCAGAATCATACGTGCCTACTGGGACGAAGGTCGGATCGAAGATGCTCCTCGCTACCTCAGCAGAAAAACCAAAGAAGAAGACTTTCAGATTGTTGCCTGAGCTAGTGATAACCCTTTCATAACGATAATGACCGATGTTCTCCATTCATAATGATAACGGCCCATGTTATCCGGCTTATCGCATGATTGGGCGTATTCGGCATATCTTTCAGTTTTATTTCCTCGCTTGGTTGCTACAACGCTGTTCTTCGGAACGTAAAATGCGAGCAAAACCATTGGCCTACTCACGCTGCCTGCTCGTCGAAACACGAGCCTAGCAGACGACGGCTCCAGCTGAGCGGGCTTTGTGAGCATGCGCTTAGCCTCATCCTATTTCCAACTTCGCTCCGTCATATGGCGCTGACGAACAGAAAAGTCGCCGCTCGCGCACGCCAGCTAAAAATTTGGGCGCCTGTTCCTGAAGGAATGATGGTTGATCCTTGGAGGCACTGTATTTCCAACCCTATTGTTAGCTCCAAAAATAACCGAAGACAAAGTATAGTCCTTGCAAGCCAATAATGTGGCTCAGCGCATGGTAGGGAACATAATGTGGTGAAGCACTCTGAAGAAAATTAACTTGTTCCCCCTGAGCTTATTAACAATGCATCCTACCGGCATTAATGTCTGCAACAAAGAAAATGCATTTCATTTTAATTTCCAATTCTGAAATTAGATTGAAAGTTTTGTGCACCGTTCAACAAAAATGCATCATATCAGTTGTCGGAATGGAATCGAGTTATTACATCTGATTTCAGATCAAGACGAAGTGACTGACTTAGTTGGGGCATGGTCCGAAACGACCCTGGCAATTTTATGAAATGTACTCGAGAGGAGCTATTATAAGCTCCTGCTAGTTATTTTTATCTCTCGTTGTCGAATCCTTAATGCCTTTATGAAAGTACTGCTTTTCCGAGACAAGGTCACTAGGAAGTATATACAACGAGACGAGACATGAATTTTATTAATGCTTATGGATTAAGACACCCGAACAGGAGTTCTTTGCGGGGGTGCCTCGGAGTGGGCAGTGTATGACCTGCCCAAAGTTGATCTCTGTGTGAAAACGACCACTGTAGCAAATGCGCAAAAAAAATCTGGCTCTAAACAAATGCTGAAACTTATCAGGTCTTTCAAAGAGAGCAGTAATGGCAGGCAGAGACTCGGATCAGCTCCAGCGTAGCGGGTGGGTATCCTCGATGGGAGGGCTTGACTATTTCTTGCTTATTTCTGTTGCTGTATTCATCACAAGGCTCATTTTCGTTCTCTGAAAATAGTTCTATGCTGCGATTCACCACTTGCGCAACCTTGAGAGACTGGAGAATGTGCAGGGTACATGTGAGAGACTAATGGCGTTTGCATCGGTTGGGTGGGGTGCGTTCCCGGCTAGCGTACTCGAGGCCCGCGTAGCTGCTTTCAAAGAAGCGTCACTATCTCGGAGTTTCTAAATGCACGCTTCTAATTTCTCTACAAAGACGAGGGCTTTCCCTTTAAACTAGGACGTTCTTCATTTGCAGCCTATCCACACACGATCAAAAGTACGACAGCTTCTCTGCTACGGTTGGGGTTGTCCCACGGGAGCACGACCAGGTGCTTTGCACGCTGTCTCGCACGCAACGCGAGAAAATGTTTTTCGGCCACTCGTGTGACACGTAAACATTTCGCGCCAAGTGTACTTCGCAAAAATTCACTTTTTTAAAATATTCTATTTTCATTCTCTGCAGGTGTTCACGTGGCGTAAGCTGCAGAAAAAAGGTCATCGCAGATTTTCATCGTACGCACGGGTGGTGTACTTAACCAGCTGCCATCCGACCGGCACAGCTACCCACATATGTCCTGACAGGAAGTGTCATGGACTTTCAGTCGGAATCTGATCTCGACGAAGTGACACATGGTGAGGAGGAGTGGCGAGGGGAGGTCGCGTGCACCATTTGCAGCCTGGAGATTGCTCACACTCATACAAAGGTTCACTGGACATCACTTTTTACAGTAGAGACACGATTGAAATATATTACAAATCATTCACAATTGTGCAAAACAGAGCGACACACACAGTGCAGTACTCGAGAAAACCTAGAGCACAAAGAGATGTTACAACAGTACACCAGTAAATCAGTAAGGCGAAAAAACAAAGAAACATTAGTAACCGTGTTCTGCGAAATTCTGACGACCGAAGGATGACGGAAGACTAGCGCATTTTCTCTCGCTCGTTCGTGGCTGGCGGACAAAGTTGTGGCCGCAGAAGTCGTGCGTTAGCGCTTTCTTGTAAGCAACCGAACTACGTGTATACGGAGTTCATACGTGTATGCGGAGTTTTTTTAGTAGCTTAATTTTTAGCAGTGTTTAGTAGTATATTTACAGAAACATCGAGCTTAGCAACTCTTTTTGTGGTGGCAATTTCGAAAGTTGCACCGTCTTTTCTTTTCGTTTTTCAGGGGTCTGTAGTGGGTTCCTTGCCCCACTCAACATTCTCCGCCGTGGATACTGATCTCTGATGTTGCACAAAATATTATCTTTGAATTCCGCACTGTTGGATGTGCTTTTGTGCGGTGCCTTCAATGCTTTATATAAGACTCTCAAGAATATTTATAACCTAACTGGAAATTGCGGTCATAGATAATATATATTTTATTGGCATATCGTAGTTTAGCGAAAACTAATTAGAGATCGAGTATGTACTATCAGCGTCAATTGAAACGCGAACAAGCCAATTGAAACGCGAGCAGCACAACTCCAGGATATTATACTAGGGAGGCAAAATACATGAGCAGTTGATTTTGCCATTGAAGCCGAAAAGACCGCTCTTCTGGAATGTTAATAGCCCACCACTGTATTTCACCTCCAGCCTCTAATATGCTTGATTTTTTGTGCTCGCGTTTCAGTTGTTTTTTTTCGCATTTCGTTTGACGCTGATAGTACTTCCACCCAGTTAAGTACAACCAGTCGCGCTTCCGTCGTTCGTTGACACACATGTTCACAAAGCTGAGGACTGCAATTGTAGACAAAACGCAAACTTGAGAGCACTTTTTTCTTTGGATGATGTTGTGCAAATACTTTAACTGCAACTAACCTGTTTACGCAGAAAAAATATGCTTGCCCTTTAGGTGGTATACCATTCACTGGTTAACACAAAAATAAACTTGACACACAGTTTAGAACTCACGCGTATTCATTGTGTACGCTTCCTTCTTTACTTCTTCTTGCGTGAGTGGTGATAATTTCTGTGGTTTATACATTCACTCGTGCAGTGTATTTTCGGCCTGTGACTCCATTGTGAGTGGGCGCACATCACTTTTATGGGGGGGGGGGGGGCTTGCCTGCCAATTTTTTTTGCATTGCTTGTATGTTCGTCTTATTTCATACAAATTTCAGACGTCACTTAGTTTTGTCTGAAGCCTTTAGACATATTGATCTGCTCAGGTACGATACTGATTTGGAAAGTGGCAACCTGTTTTATGAGGTGTGTAATTAGAGTGAAGTGCAAGTGCTTTCCTTATAAGTGCACCGCCGTGTTTGCACAGTAGTTAAAGTGGTCGGCTGGGACTTCAAGCACGGCAGTGTTAGTCGCATTTCGATGGAGGCGGAATGCTACAGACCGTAGGGCTGCGAGATGTCAGCTCACGTTAATAAGACCCAGGCGATCGAACTTATCTGTAGACCTCCACTACGGCGTCCCTCATAACCTGAGTCGCGTCGGGACATGAGCTTCATCAAACAAAACGAAACATGTACTTCGAAACGATGCAACCAGTTTACGGTCTACATTTAAAGAGTAGCCAGAAAATAGGGTGAGGGCGTTGTAATGACCATCGTCATCATCAGCCTGACTACACCCACTGGAGGGCAAAGGTCTCTCCCATGTCTGCCCAATTGACCCTGTCCTTTGCCAACTGCGCCCACCGTATCCCCGGAAACTTCTTAATCTCGTCCGCCCACCTAACTTTTTGCCGCGCACTGCTACTCTTGCCTTCTCTTGGAAGCCACTCTGTTACCCTTAAGGACCAGCGGTTATCTTGCCTTCACATTACATGCCCTGCCCAAGCCCACTTCTTCTTCTTGATTTCGACGAGGATGTCATTAACCCGGGTTTGTTCCCTCACCCACTCTGCCCGCTCCCGGTCTCTTAGCGTTACACTTATCATTTCTCTTTCAATAGCTCGCCGCATATATGCCCATAACTGGACAACGCAGTGATGGGCATATATAAAGCCTAAAGTTACACAGAGTTCGCAAACATCTGACCCCACAACGATATGCTGTTTGCTTTACGCACAACCGGTCGAAAAAGGCTGGCCACTTCCGAATGTTAGCGAAGTGCATTTGCTAGCCAGGCAACACAAATTGGATCAATGGCTGTCCGCACAATGCGACTTAAGATTCAAAGTCCTCGCTTGAAAATTCTGCTAATTGTTTCGTTACTCGCCGGCGTGGTGCATTTTCTCAGAATGCACGTTTGCCGTGTGTTCGTTAGCATCAGTTTGTTTCAGTGCAATGAGCCGAATAAAATGGCATTCTTGAATTGCACGAAAACGTTGCCGAACGAGAAGGTACGAAAATATCCGACTTTCCCTAACGTACACTGTTATCAACTTTGATTTCAGAGGCAGTATCCAGTCCCGAGTACCTTCCCATGAATTCTCTTCTACCATCGCCGTCGACCTCTGGGCTCGGAAATGCGGCCCATACAAATTGGGACGACCTTCCTATAAATTCTCTTCTACCATCGCCGTCGACCTCTGAGCTCGGAAATGCGGCCCATATAAATTGGAACGACCTTCCTATGAATTCTCTTCTACCATCGCCGTCGACCTCTGAGCTCGGAAATGCGGCCCATACAAATTGGAACGACCTTCCTATGAATTATCTTCTACCATCGCCGTCGACCTCTGAGCTCGGAAATGCGGCCCATACAAATTGGGACGACCTTCCTAAGAATTCTCTTCTACCATCGCCGTCGACCTCTGAGCTCGGAAATGCGGCCCATACAAATTGGGACGACCTTCCTAAGAATTCTCCTCTACCAACGCTGTCGACCTCTGAGCTCGGAAATGCGGCCCATACAAATTGGGACTTGGGTCCTCCACTGGGTATGAGTGACGAAAATCCTGTCTGGTATGAGAACGCTGACATAAGAGGACTGCCGTTGAGATGCAACTTCTGCCCACACACTTCTGCGAACTTAGCCGAGGCTTTGAGACACCTAGAATTGCACGAACCAGAAGAGGAATTTATATGCTCCCTGTGCTCAACGGTGTTTTCTACGCCCTCCAATCTTAAAAGACACATGAACTCCCACACTGATGAAAAACCACACTAGTGCGAGCAGTGCCTTTTTTGCAACAGATAGAACGGACACGCTAAATAAGCACAAGCGTACGCACACAGGAGAAAAACCCTACAAATGTGAAGTGTGCCCTTATTGGGCGAATCAGAAAGGCAACTTAGACCGTCGCATTCGTACGCATATCAGTGCAGAGGTCTTTAACTGTACTCTATGTACATTCGTGGGTTCAAGCACTGATAGCCTCAAAGAGCACATGTCCGGACACGAGCAGTGAATTCTTCATAAATACGTGCATGTGAATATCGATGCCTAATGGTGGCACATGTTTCGTCACAGAAATAATTATCCACTCTTTGAGGACAAGTTCGAGCTATTATGTTTATTGTGCGGCGGACATCCGGCATTTTTGTGCATAATTTTTTACAGACTTTTGCAGCTTCGAGTCATTAACGTTCACCGCTCACCGTTGCATGTTCTTATTAATTCATGTCATTTTAGCAGTAGACACAGTGCATCACGTGCTTCAGTTTTTACGTGGACAGCCAGATGGTGCGTCTTCTGTGTAATGTCGATACCAATAAAGTGGAGACTGCGAATATAGTGTCGTTCACCGTAAGCTCCTCCTTGCTTTAAAGTGCAACTTGTCGAACAAAGATGAAAGTTGATCATAGGTACAAAAAAAAAACTCTATTTTATAAACTACCTTTTATAAGCCGGAGTCAACTGGCAAATCCGTCGCATGCTCTTAGCTTTTCGCATTACATTTTCCACAGCATTTTCACCCTGCGCTCTATGTATTTACAACAGTGTTGTTCATTTAGAGTTAATCATTTTGTCTTTTATTCCAATCTCAGGAACGTCTTAGCAACTTCCATGAATCTTTGATAGAATGCGGATGTCAATCGGTTATCTTTAAGCATGCTTATCTGTCTATGCATTATATCATCGCTGAGAGCATGCGGTTAAATAACGAAGTTTAAGAAGAAATCATCAAACATTTCATTTATCTCATGTTTCCCCAAATAAAATGTTTGCCAAGCCACTACGCAGTATACATGCATCTCTCTGCCGTCGCCTAGCCTTGTTAGATGGTTACATCACCAGTAGAATAACATACGCACTACCGTATCTCCCTCTCTTAGCGAAATATAGAGAACGCTTTGACGGCCTCATTGGGAGCAGTACGCGCACAGCTTTACGCCTTCTCCCATGCACTTCCATAGATCTCCTTCTTCGACTAGGAATACATAACACTTTCGAGGAACTCTGTGAGCCCACCAAAACGGCACAACTAGCCAGACTCAAATGCCCCGCTGCAGGACGAGTTCTACTGCAGTCTCTTCGCATATCGCCTGTCGGCATTATACCCGGCACTGACACAATCCCCACTTACATAAAAGCTGCAGTTCAGATACCCCCTTCCTAAACACATCCACCCGGAGCGCGATCAAATGCGCAGGGAGGCCCGGGCCTTATCACTACACAGATGTTACGGAGACGATCCCAATGTGGCATATACTGATGCCTCGCTCAACGCATCAGACGCACAGGCAGCCATAGTGGCTGTTCGGAGTGACAGCCACCCCATCACGGCAGGAACCATTCTTACCTCATCCATAATCATGGCTGAGGAAACAGCGATCGCTCTAGCCATCTCTTCTTCAGCCGCCACCAAAACTATACCTGATTCGCAAACAGCAATCCTAAATTACAGCACTGGTCGTATCTCTCGGCAAGCCAGCACCATACTCCGACGTTGGAATCCCTCCAGAACCATAACGCTCATCTGGGCGCCAGCACATGCCGGACTATACGGAAACGAGGAGGCGCATGCCCTCGCCCGAGATCTTACCCTCCGTACGGGAGAGCACACCACCTCCTCCATCGAATGTGAGTGTCTGTTAAATTTCAGTGGCATCCTACAGCACTGTCGCTCCAACAGACAGACATACGCACCTCCTCACCCTTCGCTATCAACCGCGCAAGAAACTTTCTGCCGCAGGCTCCAAACTCGCACACTCCCATACCTGATAGTCATGCACGGACGTTTCCCTGACCTATTCTCCTCCTCCTGTCGAGTATGCGGCAAACCAGGCGACTTTCTGCATGTACTGCTCACCTGTTCTTCTTACCCGCCCCCCCCCTCCCCCCCTCCCCCAGAGGTGGTACTCACTTACTGTGGAACAGCTGATTTCCAGTTCAGCACTCCAAGACCAACGAGTCACCATCACCAGTGACTCTAACAGGCTGGCCTTCAGTGGTCTGGCCTACCATTTTTAAGGGAGGAACCCGCTGTGTGGGCCCCTCCCGCAGGCCATGAGGGGGGTTCTGCCCCCCACCTGTAATTATTCATGGCCAATAAAGTTTACACCACCGCCACCTTCCTCTTCAAGCACAGGAGCTTACAGAACATTGGCTGTTTGCTTGATCAGCAATATAAAAATTCGCTGTGGCTTAGCTTGGGCGAAAGCAATATCCGTACCTACGCCATGGTTCAGCTGGTTGTGTAGCTGGTGGTGGTGCTTGTGGTTAGACTTGTGGCGATGCATCGGTTATGCAATCCAATCTAATCCAGTCCAGTCCTGTCCAGTCCAATCCAGTCCAGTCAGGCCGCCGTTCATGTGCACCGCCGTCGCACACGGACGGCACGAGTTGGTCGCCCAGCTATTCGGCGTGACGTCACAACACCTGTGGCGCTCCTGGAGGAGAGAGCGGGAGTTAGGCCGCCGTTCATGAGCACAGCCGTCGCACAAGGACAGCTCGAGATGGTCCCCCAACTCTTCGGCGTGACGTCACAACACCTGTGGCGCGCCTGGCGGAGAGAGCGGGAGTTAGGCTGCCGTTAATGTGCACCGCCGTCACACACGGACGGCGCGAGATGATCGCCCAGCTCTTCGGCGTGACGTCACAACACCTGTGGCGATCCTGGCGGAGAGAGCGGGAGTTAGGCCGCTGTTCATGTGCACCGCCGTCGCACACGGACGGCGCGAGATGGTCGCCCAACTCTTCGGCGTGACGTCACACAGAGGTATGCGAAAGGTCATTTCATGTGCACCGCCGTTGCACCGCAAAGGCTTGAAAGTGAAAGTAGTATTGCGTTCGCAATAAAACTTCAAGCACTCTTTCAAACGCATGTCAGTGAGGTTCCCAGCGCCGACAGCGTCAAATCAATCATTTTCAAGAGAGAGAGAGAGAAAAACTTTATTTCAACAGGAATTCTGAGCACGACCCCAATGCACTAAAGTGTTTATGTTCCTAAGGTCCATAACACTGGTAGCCCGGCCCAACGTAATGGAACTAAACTAAGTTGCCAAACTCTCCGCCTTCTCCATGCGGCTGAAGCGGCCCGCAAATTTTAGCGCGAGGGGGCGCTGCCGTCGACACAGGCTCCCGCTGGCCGCCGCTAGCAGACGCCGCAGGCGCGACCGCCCAGCGTCGTAGCATGCAGCCTTCGGGAATGTTGAGCAACTGGCGTCCCAAATATCTCTCTTACCGATGTTTATCGTAAAGACACCAGTCAGTTCTGAACCCTGTGCGGCGAGTATGCCACATATCTTTGCTGCAGCATCTGGAGTGATAGATCATAGCTGCCTAGCCAATGCCACCGTTGGCCGAAATTGCGGGCGGTAATGATTTTTGAAAGGATCGTGGTTATTAGAGTTTCTTCACCAAAGTAGCATATTAGACATCTACATTAAAGGTGGAGATCAGATCATCGCAAGGCTCATCGTAAGTTCACTTACCAGCTTATCTAAACGCGAATACTGCTACTGTGCGCGCATGTCGTAGAGTGATTTCGCGACGCGATTGCCGCTGTGATCGTTGTCTCTGTGCTACGTGCGCTTGCATGCAGAGTTTCAGGTGCTGTATCTGCCTTGCCGACGTGCTGTGCGCCGGGCTGCACGAGCGGCTACAGAAAAAACAAGACTGCGAGGAATTTTTTCGCGGCTCTTCGTGACGCGGATCTCCGTGCGGCATGGGATCGAGCCATTGCCCGTGTTGACAGAAAACTCTCCGACAAATCACGTGTGTGCGACCTTCATTTTCACGAAGAAGACATACTGAAGACGTACACCCATGTTATTAATGGGGAAGCAGCAAAAATCGAGAGGAGTAAGTGGAGCCTCGTCGAGGGGTGCGTGCGCAAAATATGTTGAGAGCAAAATGTAAAAGTATCTCTGTATTTGTGTCCACCTGTAGTGCACTGCGTGAAGGATCGAAAAATATTGTTGGAACGGTAGCGCACGCTAGGGACAATACACGGAGAGCGGTAAACTCAAAATACTGAAATTCCTTTTCTGGAGTTGGCGTCAGGCATCCTCGCTGTTGCAGGGAAAGAGAGACTGACGACTCAGGAACCCGAGGAAGTTCACTGCCTTCGCAGGTCGGGTTGTGAGCAGCGCGCGGAGTCATTCACGAAGTGAACGCTGTGCGTAAAATCTGCTTATATCGGAAAACTGCACCACAGAAATCGTAGGTACTTGTGGTCTGCTTTCGAGTGCCGTAAATGCGGGGCTTTGCGCTCTAAAGCTATTGTTAATTTATGTTTAAAACACACTGTACCAATCAATGTCTTCCAGACATTCGCGTTTAGATAAGCTGGTAAGTGATCTTACGATGAGCCTTGCGATGATCTGATCTCCACCTTTAAAGAATTGTCTAATATGCTACTTTGGTGAAGAAACGCTTATAACCACGCTCCTTTCAAAATGGAAATGAAGATCGCACACACGTGATTTGTCGGAGAGTTTTCTGTCAACACGGAATGGCTCGATCCCATGCCGCACGGAGATCCGCGCGTCACGATGAGCCGCGAAAAAATGCCTCGCAGTCTTGTTGTTTCTGTAACCGCTCGTGCAGCCCGGCGCACAGCACATTGGCATGGCAGATACAGCACCTGAAACTCTGCCTGCAAGCTCACGAAACACAAAGACAACGATCACAGCAGCAATCGCGTCGCGAAAGCACTCTACGACATGCGCGCAGTACAGCAACTGATCGGACCGGCTGAAGCCTGGTACGACTGCAGCGCCACTGAAAGCAGCCAGTGGTGGCGGCGCCGCGAAAACGCTCTCGGTTTGGCAACTGAGTTTAGTTCCATGAACGTTGGCCCGGCCGGTGGCGATGGTCTGCACGGCCGGGTCCTCCGAGCGCAGAAGGGTTTCCCAGTCCTCCCAGGTCTTGAGGTTCTCTAGGTCCCGTGGGGGAGGGTCCGCCGGGCAGAGGGAAAGGATGTGGAGGGAAGAAGCGAAGGGTTCAGGGCATAGGGCACATGCGGGAGTGGGAAAGGATGGATGATAGTGGGCTAGGTTAAGGGGGTGGGGAGAGTGTCTGTAGTGTGCACCCTAGTGTTGCGTGTTTGTTATCTAGGGAGGGGTGGGGCAATCATTTTCAAGCATTCCTTTCGTTTGCAGAAGCAAGCACAAGCCGTTCTCAAGAGGCGCTAGTCAAAATTTTACTTTTTTAGAGCGTAGCTCTTTGGCGCCCGTTTCTGCGTTCGCGGCTTCGCCGTCGCCGTTCTCCGTTTGTGAGGGGAAAAGGTCCCCCAGCAGGTTCGAGCATCCTCCGAGGTGGGCCCCCGAGGATCCAGAAAACTGTCCCAGACCGAGCACTTCCAAAGGGAGAACAAAACTAGTTTTACTTAAAAGAAAGCAGTCAGTGATGGGTAGGGAACTGTGCGGACGAGGGTCGAAGAGTGGTTCCGGCGTGGCAATCCGCTGCCCGTCGCCTCACAGGCGCCGGGGCCAAGCACCTCCGCAGGCCTGTTTTCCCTGCGGCCGGAAATCAGCGGCGAAGCACTAGCAGCAGTGGCCTTGACGACGCACCAGAGGGAAGAGGCGGCCGCCCAGGACTGGACACCCGGGCATGGCCAGGGAGGCACCTTGTCACGGCAGCAGGTCCCAGCAACGGGAAGGCGGGCAAGAACCGACAGCAAGGCCGGCAGGATCTCCGGGCAGGCGGCACCTGCCTGTGCCCGGCACGGCGCCCACTCTCCGAGGCAGCGAGAGGCAGGCGGGAGGCAGGAGACAGCAGGCTCCTGGTTGCGCTCAGCTGGGTGAGGATGGCTTCCCCATGCCTGGTGACCCGGGTTCAAGAAGCCGTTCAGCCCTGACCTCGCCTGCTCCGTTTCCCGAGCTCGTCGCCTCGCGCCGCTTGCGCCACGCCCCGCGTCTCTCCTTTTCTTCTCTTTCTTCCAAGCGAGCGTCCGGCCGCCGCCAATGCTGCAGGGCGCTTGTGGTATCACAAATATGCCCCCCCTTCGAGAAGTTTTTTTTTTCAAAAAAAAAAACTTCTCCACGAAGTACTGTTCGGAGCACTGCAGCACACCACACTGAACACTTTCTCACGCACAGCACCAACCACCGGCTTTTGTCAGTCTCTCTCACGCGCAGATGGGAAGAAAAAATGCACCGATATACAAATTCTAATTTGACAATTCTATATACACGGCAAGGTTATACACAGAGCACACCGCCTAAAGACAGAAAGGACAGGAAAATTACCCCCCCCCAAAAAAACAGAAAACGCTGTCCACATGGCACAATATCAGCGGAAACGACCAAAAAAACACACAACAGAAACCAAAAAAAAAGGTTTGCCATTAAGGTGAAATCTGATTAGAATATCGAACACTGGACTCTACATAAGGTGATTCCATCCCACACTAGCCTGAAAACGCACCTATGAAATGGGAGGGGAAAACCACCAATGGGCACTCCAAAGATCCGACAGAACAAGCTAGTTTTCACAAATACACACGGCGGAAAAACAAGACACAGCGGCTTCTGCACAGATATCTCTTCTATATTGTAGTGAGCCGAGGGCTTGATACCTCGTGCCATTTTTTCAAGTTCAACCCCTGAACCCCCGCGAGATTCAGAACAATGCCCTTGCTCTATCGCCTTTTCAACGAATGAACCGAATTCGCAGGAGAGAGGATTCGCTCCAGCCTTTCCATGAGCTTGAATAAAACCATTCTGTCGGGCAAGAATATTCATGAGAACTGGTTCTGGAAGCACATCAGCGGCTTCCGCTACTTTTACAATGAAGCACCACTCACTGCAGCCTGATATTTTGGTCTCTTTCAACCATTTCGTCACAGCAAGGACTGGCGCCATTGCATGCTCTGGTTGGCACGAAATCACTGCAGTAACAAGCTCGATTTTCTCGCAAATATCGCTTTCCGAGCTAGAATGGATGCCTACTCTGCATGCTTGAGCCAATCCATATTTAGTAGCAGAGTCCTGTGTGGTGCTGAATTCTGGAACCATGTGATCTGAATCGGCATGTTTTTTCGATGCGCCGATAGAACCAAATGCATGAATTTATGTACTTCATCCGCGAACGAATCCCAATTCGAAGTAAGCATCACGTGCTATTTCAACGGGTTGCTACTTGGAAACACCTTCAGTGAGCGGCCATCACATCTGGCGCCGCCAGTTACCTCCGCAGACTCACACTGAAATACACCAAACGCCTGAAGCCCATCTGTCCGAGCACAAATGAAATCAGCGGGGCAGGAATCACACACACTGCCTCCACGGTCATCTGCTTGCTTGACACTTCCAGCTCTGCTGAGCATCTCGAAGCCACTTTGCTCGCAAGTTCTAACCCGATGGAGTTCACATTTGTGGTCGTCTACACCCTTTTGATTCAAGACACCGTCCCCAAGAATTTCTCTCCTAGCACACGAAAAACCAACAATCTCCTATACGAATGCTGTGTCCTGTCCTGTTAGAATAACCTCTACTTTTTCTAGACGCAGTCTGATTCTTTTGCTCTTCATACATCGCTTGAAGGGCACGCTCCTCGCCACTGTCGGCCTGCGTTGAGCGACGTTTTACTTCAAGACAGCCTTCTAGGCAAGATGCTGCTACTTCGGTACTATACACTGACCATACTTGTGAGGTCCGCGAAAGCGCTCCAATAAGAGATGCCCGATTAATGTTCTGTTGGCAATGGGACTTTTGTGCCATGTGAGAGCTCAACACTGTCCACGATCCTAAGAGCCTTCTTTGCATCTAAGCAAGGCACATGCAACTCGAGCACACGAGGCTCTTCCTCAAGACGCGATAATTCCTCCTTACGATGAGATATCTCTGTCATACGGCATGCTATCTCCGCTCGCCATTGAGCTGCACGGTCCTCACGCGCGCTGCGCAGTGCGTCACTGACATACGCCCGTAGCGCGGCTAACTGAAGTCCCATACGCTCTCCTGCAGCAACCAGCTCGAGCGCACTCATCTTGTCTCACAAACTCAGTTAACTGGCAAACGCTGCTCGGCCTGGTCCTATCGTAGAGAACGCCAAATTTGTGAGAGGAAAAGGTCCCCCAGCAGGTTCGAGCGTCCTCCGAGGTGGGGCCCCAGATGATCGAGAAAACTGTCCCAGACCGAGCACTTCCAAAGGGAGAACAAAACTAGTTTTACTTAAAAGAAAGCAGTCAGTGATGGGTAGGGAACTGTGCGGACAAGGGTCGAAGAGTGGTTCCGGCGTGGCAATCCGCGGCCCGTCTCCAGACAGGCGCCGGGGCCAAGCACCTCCGCAGGCCTGTTTTCCCTGCGGCCTGAAATTGGGCGCGAAGCACTAGCAGCAGCGGCCTTGACGACGCACCAGAGGGAAGAGGCGGCCGCCCAGGTCTGGACACCCGGGCACGGCCAGGGAGGCACCTTGTCACGGGAGCAGGTTCCAGCAACGGGACGGCGGGCACGAACCGACAGCAAGGCCGGCAGGATCTCCGGGCAGGCAGCACCTGCCTGTGCCCGTCACGGCGCCCACTCTCCGAGGCAGCGAGAGGCAGGAGACAGCAGGCTCTTGCTTGCGCTGAGCTGGGCAAAGATGGCTTCCCCAGGCCTGGTCGCCCGGGTTCAAGAAGCCGTTCAGCCCTGACCTCGCCTGCTCCGTTGCCCAAGCTCGTCTCCTCGCGCCGCTTGCGCCACGCCCCGCGTCTCTCCTTTTCTTCTTCTCTTTTTTCCAAGCGAGCGTCAGGCCGCCGCTAGTGCTGCCGGGCGCTTGTGGCATCACACCGTTGTAACCAGCAGTTGACACCCAAGTCGCGTTTTAGGCTGCCAAACCAATGGAGCGGGAGGTTGGAAAGAGAAACGCAAGAGGCGCCCTTCTGCTATGCGATGTCGGTGCGCGTTGAAAATCCCCAGGTGGTTGAAATTATACCGGAGACCTCCACTACGGCACCTCTTTCTCTCTTTCTTCTTTCGCTGCTGCCTTCCTCTCTTCCCTTACGGCGCGGTTCAGGTGTCCGCCACATGTGAGACAGATACTGCGCCACTTCCTTTCCTCAAAAACCAATTTACCAAAGCAGAGGGTAAGATTGCTAAAACGAATTTTGAGGAAAGGAAATATCGCAGTATCTGTCTCGCACATCTCGATAGAAACTTGAACCAGAGGGAAGGCGCATAACTGCCGTCTAGAAACAGTGGACACCTCAATCATGCTTTAAGATACCTGGCGGCAGTGACAGATGTGCGCTGCATGCTTTGGCATTGACAATGTTGTGCCAGAAACGCGGCGCTGAAGCCATAACCCTTCGGCGTTCATTGCTTTCATTGGCGTTGGCGTTCAGAACGTTTTCCGCTCCGATCATTTCAAGGAAAGGAAGTGCGCATAACTGGCCTACCTTGGTCAGGTGACTCCTGAAACGCGCTTATAAATACGTGGGGTGAAGAGAGAGAGATGTGGTGCGTTAGCGCTGACAATGTTGAGTGAAGTCTCGAGATATACCATTAGCTGCCATATGCTAGGGTGGCAGGGTGGGTAGGGTCTTCAATGTAGATATAAAGGCAAACAGAAATTTCTTACCACTTATGCGGGAGAACATCTCGTTCCTCTGGCTTGTAACGGCTCCCACGGCTGTGGCAACGTCGAGAAATAATTGCATACACCTCGTCTTTGAGAATCAGGCATTGGTGCAGGAAGTTGAGCTGATATCTATCTATTTCTCCGACCACAAAGCTTCCTTCATGACAGTCAAGAACTATTAGTGGAGTGTTTCTTGAAGAATGAATATGCAAAATAAGTTCTCGGTATTTGTACATGCATGTCTTTCTCGAATTCCTTGCCTCACTATATCGAAAAGCTGGAACGGTTGATGCGCTGCGATGAAATTTCGCATTAAGATGTAGCGTAATAGTCCGCATTTTTTTACTGTACCTCCCCAAGCAGCACATGTAATCGGCCCAATACTGTAAATGGCTGTTTTCACTCCGGATCTTTGCTGGACCGGCCTTTGGCAATACGTTTCCAACCTTGGGCCAATTACCTGTGCTGCTTGGGTACAGGATCTTCCAGCCGACTACGCAGTACCTCCCTCTCCTGCGTTGAGAAAATGCAGCGTCATTAAATGGAGCAAGCAATGTGTCTGTTTCTTTAGCGAGGCTTTTGAAGCGAAAAGCTTCACCACGCGGGTCAGAGGCGAGCTTCGCGTGAGCCGAACTGGTGAGTTATGCGCATGCGCGAAACCGAGTGACGTCACGTGCGGCGCAGGTGGTCGCTCCTCGCCGCTGGCGCAGCCGTCGCCGACTCCGTCGCCTGTCCTTTCGGTGCAGCCGCGCGCTACTGCTCATGTGCGTCGCCTCCTCGCTGTCGCTACAACTGCGCGCTTCGCCTCCTCGCCCACCGTTTGACCTTTCGTTGCAGCCGCGTGTAGCCCGCCTCCCAGCTGGCAACCCTCCTCTCCGCATTCCTGCGGGCAGTTTCAACCGCACCGATTTCCGCCTCCGTACAGCCAGTGTGTGGACGGCCGAACGCCTCCACCGTTATTGGGGCGCTCCCAGTGCATTGTGCGCGAACTGCGACAGCCATGACGTCAAAGCAAGCATAACTGAAGCTTTTCGCTTCTATATCCAGGCTTAACCAGAGCTCAGCCACAGCCTATTTTTTTTATCTGCTTCCCTTATCACACGCTCTCATTACGAGGCTCTTCGGCCCACCGGTTTGAGCACATGCTCTTAATACCGTTGAGACAAAGAAGCATGTAAAATCATCGAGATTAACAAGATAACTTCTCCGTAATAAAAAGTTTCACTCTTTTCATTTTTCTAGGTTTCCTTCCAGCTTTTAGCGCAGGATGTTGAACTTCGACCATCTGTAATTTACAATGAGTGGGAAATAACTGTTTCGCTTTCCAAAGCCGAGGGAGCTAGTGCCATTTAGCAAAGGACAAAGACAGAGGCAACCAAACAAATACTGCAGTCACAAACGAAAACTATTATAAAAAGCCCTAATTTTACCCTTATGTAGTCATATAGTCAGAGAGCGGGTAGCATGAATAACATTAGCATCAAGAACATAAAAGTCTCGGAAGCTGCTTACGCGCGTAGCAGTTTCAACATCACCATGGCTTCCATCCAAAGCTGAAGTACTAACTAGCGAAAGAGCTGCACTGGAGTTAAAAGAAATCGGACCTTCAAAAATTCTGTCAAAGTCTGTGTTAAACCGTTTAAGAAACTGGACTCTATATCGAATTCACTAAACATTCCGTAGGTCACGGAAAAATTCCTAGCTTAACTAATGATAAGTGTAGTGCCATTATTATCGGCGGCTTCACTGATGTACAAAAGAATCAACGATGCAGTGTGGAGCATATGCATCAGAAATCAATTTCTGTACTGTATCTTGTATGTTCTTTCGTTCAAATTTGAACAACGCTAATTTTAGGGCGAATACAAAGGGGACATGACAGGACGGGCGCTGCTTAAATTTGTATTCGTCCTCTGTGTATTCGTCCTCTGCTTGATGTCCTCTACGTATTCGTCCTAAAAGTTAGCGTTGCTTAAATTTGAACGAAAGAAAATGCATAACCAACTAGCCCCGCAACGTGTTTTACTAAGCTATTTTGTATCGATACCGGAAAAAAAAATTTAGAGCATAGGTATTGACCAGTTTTTTTTTATGCATCTTGCCCATCCCTGCACTCAACCAAACAGTATCTTCTGCCAAAGAGTCGCCACCAACGCATGTTATCAAGCAAAAATCTAAACTTTTCTGAAGCCATACAATTTTTGATAAGCGCCGGAGCACCGTTGCCATAAAAATAACACCTGCAAACTCGCGGTAGAAATATAAAGCTTCTGGTTGAAGAGCGGCACGGAAATCTATTTCCTATAATATAACAGAAAGCAAAATATTAGAATCAAAAAAGGATTTAGCTTATGTTAATGAAAGAATATTATCTTAAAGTTCCGTTTTTTTTTGTAAACGGTGCAAGCCAACTGGCTCTTTCGTTTAAAGAACTTACAGCGCGGCTCATTACCACCCCCCCTCCCCCCTCCGACTTCTAGTTGCGTTTCACTAGAATTTTCAAGGCTAATGTCGCTGGCAGCTTGTTTTCGACGTAATTCACCTATAAGCACGGAAAACAAACTTGGTAACAATAAGACATGCAACTAATCTGAGAGTTTAAAACTAAACGGAGCCTCGCATTATCAGAGATAGGCCCTATGGCGATTTTGAGAAATAGTGCGATTAAGGTTCGCCTACACGTAGCGTCACCATTCCGCTCGCATGAATACAACTTAGTGACGTCACATTAACGATAAAGTAGCATTTTCGTGGTGATTTGGAAGGCTAGAGATGTGTTGCATTCGAAAGGTTCGCTTTTGCAGCATTGTCTAGGCGCTCCGTAGGAATCACGTATTCGCGCAGTTCTTGCACGTCGTGGCGCGCTCATTTCACGATGAGCGACAAGGCGGGGCTGGAACACCAGGGACCAAATTCTGAGCAGACAGAATGTGAGTACCTCAGCTCTTCACAGTTGGCTAGCTTCGCTACGCGTGAGTTCCATTTGTGCTTAAGTACGTTTTAGTTGCTCCCTACTGCTGTACAAACAAAGTTCATCTCCAGTTAAGACTTCCTTGAGAAAGGCTGCACAAAACAATGGAAGCGGCCGGAAAAATGCAGCCCTTTTAATTTTATGAGTCGTTCGCGAAGTACTATACCGCCTGCCCTAAGCATTCAAGTAGATTCCTAGGCGTGCATGCTAACCTGCAGCGGCAGATGTAAGGGAAGTCTTAACGCTATTTCGAAGGCACACGCTATAATTAGAAAGTTCAAAGCCGTCATCTACCAACGTCCGAACCAGCATAAGCTTACCCACTATACTGTTGTGAAACGCTTTAATAACGCGAGAGAATTATATGGCTCTGTGGCGTCAACAAGAAGTGTCCGTAGTTTTGACCGCACGATTACGTCGTTAAGATAAATGTGTGAAAGTGGGATTGTGACAGATAGTATGTGATAAAATGCTGCTGTGGGAAAAATTTCCTTGATGAGGTGCAATTACTTAATTGAACACGAAAAAAAAACTTAGACGTCAAAACAGCCGTGGACGTCGATATAGCACGGCGACGTGAGAACAGCCACAGACGTCGATATAGTATGTGGACTTTTCCTTTCGCATTCCTCCAGTGCGCGTCGCTATGGTGATATCAAATTTTTTTCACAATTAGGAGGCATAATCAATTTCCTATCTGCGTCATTACACCTTTCGAGAATAGTGTGGGACCAATATTAAAAACTGACAGATATCAAATCCCGTACAACAAAAGATTGAGATTTCTAGTACACCAATGACTGCAAGGCGAGTGATGAAATGTGTACGTAAAAACCGGATTGCTTAAAAGTGTGCAAATAAAGAAGTGTTTATACATTAGAATAACTGACACCGCTGTTCACTGAGCCGCCCCAAACGACAAATTTTTTTCGCTTGGATATTCTCGCGGATGCTTTTTCTGGTCGCTGCGGATGAAATGGAACGAGTTTCATGCTGTGAAGGCCTTTCTTCTATCTATTTTATTCTGGGTCAAATCAAGAGCAGAGGAGCCTCTCGGTGTTATTAACGAATACAGAAGCACGTATGCAAAAGCAAATGATCCAGCAATAGCGTGTTAGCTTACGTAAAAATTGTACGAATACGAGGTCTGTTAGAAAAGAATCCGACTTTATTTTTTTTTTACGAACACCTGATGGATTTGAAACAAGCACGCTTGCACCAGCCTACCTTGAACCTTCGTGCGCATGCACAATTTTTTTCTCGCCTGCGGATAGCGTCAGTCACTGGCACGCAGCGTTTGAGTGAGGAAGTGCGCAGTGCTCTCGTCGGTTTTTATTGCAAGGAAAATGGCGGAGCGTCAGGAGCAGCGCTACTGCATCAGATTTTGCCAGAAACTAGGCGACAGCCAAGTGGAAACAATTCGGAATATTCAAACGGCTTTCGGTGAAGATGCTATCAGAAGCACAAAGATTAAGCAGTGGTACAATTGATTTAAAGATGGTCGCACATCGGTGGAGAGCGAGCCACACTCCGGTCGTCCATCAACATGCCGAAATGACCAGGTCATTCCCGAAGTGAACGCTGTGGTGACGCGGGACCATCGTGTGACTATCCGAGAAATTGTGGAAGAGGTGGACATCACCAATTTTTCTGCACATTACATTATCACCGAAAATTTGGCCATGGAGAAAGGTGCGGCGAAATTCGCGCCAAAGCTGCTCACGGTGCAGCAAAAGCAGCTTCGTGTTGAAGTCTCACAGGATATGCTGGATTCCACAAACAGTGACCCAGACTACATCAGCATCATAATCACTGCATGGTGACGAGACTTCGGTGTACAGGTGCGACCCGGAAACCAAATCCCAGTGGTTACAATGGCAGCATTCCACGTCACCAAGACCAAAGAAGGCCCGCCAAGTGCGCAGCAATGTCAGAGTGATGCTGACTGCTTTCTTTGACTCCCTCTGTGTGGCGCACCACGCGTACACACCCCACAACGTAAACATTGACCAAAAGAATACTACATGGATGTCCTCCGTCGCCTGCGTGTTGCTGTGCGGCGCAAGAGGCCGAAGTTGAGGTCAACAGGAAATTGGAGCATCCACCATGACAATGCTCCTGAACATTCCTCACACTAAATTCACACTTTTTTTGCGGAAACCCAGACTGCTGTAGTTCAACAGACTCCTTACTCTCCTGATATGGCCTCCTGCGACTTCTGGCTGTTTCCCAAAATCAAGAGGTCATTGAAAGGAGCGCGATTTCAGACAAGAGAGGACATTATGGCTGCAACGACAGCTGTGCTAAACTCGATTCCGAAGGGGGCCTTTTCGGAATACTTCCAACAATGGCAGCACCACTGGGAGAAGTATGTGGAGTCCCAAGGAGACTACTTTGAAGGTGACTAGGTTTCCAACGCTCTAGTTATGCCAGTTTTTTTTCTTCGACAAAAGGTCGGATACTTTTCTAACAGACCTCGTATACGTTGAAATAGGTAGGAACACATTTTAAAATGCGGAGTGTTAACACATTACTTTAACCAACGTCATAAAATAGCAGAAGCCTTGCCTGGATGCTATTTTTGCTTCCACATGCGCAATCTAAGATAACTAATTCCCGCCAGGTGGTATCATTAGCTAATAATACCTGTGCGAGGGTAGTGCTACAGTGGAACCTCGTTACAACGGAATGGTTTATAACGAAGGAATGACGATTCCCCTTGGTAGCTCGGTCAACATGCCCTATAATGAAAATACGGCTATAACGAGGTAATCGCCGAGCCCCTTCAACTTGGTTACAAGGAGGTTCAACTGAAGCTTCTTTATGCCCGAGGTCGTTTATTAGTAGAACATGGTTCTGGACCAGTCGATTCAGTTTTATATTGGCAACGTGCTGTTTTTTTTCCACGGCAATTTAAAAACGCTTGGAACATGTCAAGCAAATTTCATGTACTCTGCGCTACAGTATTTTAGCCTACACAACTGAGTTTTGAATGAATGAAGCAGGTGTGCTGTCCGCGTCGATGTTAGCGTTCGTCACATACTTCGAAGTGGAGCTCAGTGGTATAGTAAAAAAAAGATACTACGGCAGGCTTGAACAACTTCACTTCACCCATTTACCTTATCCTTTCTTTTCATTTCTGTGTATGCAATGACCGAATGAAATCTACGTTTCAGCCGGCTTTAGGCTGTCTTGAAGTAGTACTTGTTGAAGGGCTAGCTGATTCATAATATGAGAGAGCGCCTCTTTCTGTTTGCCTTGCATTTCCTGTGGCCGTGTAACTTGCGCCGTTAAAATTTGAAGGTTGCCTACTTGTCATTTGTCATAGACACCGACACGTGTTGTCATTGTTCCTGAGGAAGGAGCTGAATCGTCTTGTCGGTTATGCTTATGGTATCAGCTGCTCATTTTTGCATAGTCAGCGCGTATACAATAGATACGGCTTACTACGCTACAGCGGTGCTGGACATGGGTGCAGTCATGCCGTTTGTTTTCATATATCGTGGGCGTCTTCTCAGTGCTGCAAAAAAGAAACTAAGGGGGCCCCACTGAAACTCTACAAAACACTCGTGCTGAACATATAAATTATACAAAACGTGCATAATTATTCTTAGTTGGTAAATAATTACGTGCAATGTAAAAACACTCTGCGGCCCTCAAGACGACGTCCAGGGGCATCTAAAAAAAACATTGGTTATGTTAGGGAAAAGTCCCAGTATATCTTAGGTGCGATGAGCATGGAATCTAGAATTCATATAGTCAAGCTTATCTCCTGATGCTAAAAATTTTCCCACGCATCAACAAATCCTTCTGCCAGCATGACTGTCTAAAAACGTAATTTCAGATCTGATATTTAGATATGCTAATTTCTTATCGAAGCCTATTTCTCATGCGTTTCAGTCACGGACATGGTTCTTTATGATGGCCCACTTTGCCAGGCAACCAAAGGCTGCCCAGCCGACCCGCCTCCAATATCAGGGACATGAACAGTGACAGATATCTAATCAGTGGTCCTTCTTAGTTGAAAGGAAATAACTGGCGGTGTGTCCGACAGCTCACGCGAAAATGCCACGTGTAGCGACGTACATCTCCGATAAAAAGGAAATATACGCATTCATAGGCGCCTGTTCTGCCCACGACGGTCTTCGTAGAGTCGCATACGCCTACAGAGAGTAAGGAGCCGAAAGTAGGTGCGTGCCGTGTGCATTTCTGTAAGGCCAAAATATTCCGAGCCTGGTCTATATTTTATGCCGCCTGTCCGGCGTCAAAATTAAGCCACTCGGGATAGGGTTTAAGCAGGCGAAGGTTTATCATGGCACTCTATAATAAAACGTAAGCTATGCATGATTTTGCTTGAGCTTATCCTTCATACCGCCAGGATGCATAGTCCTGCATGCAGAAATCCGTCCGCAGGCTTTATGTGCCCTCCCATTTGGCCATTATGCCTTTCAAACTTTGGAAGACAATGAAATAACAATCTTATTTCGTTAGTTACATTTGTGCTCTTTCGACTGTGCTTTTTCTGACGCATTGCTTTCAGCACTATTGAATGTTTCCTGCGCAAGATAGTCTATGGAGTTCAAGACACGCGGCACCGATAGCATTCCATTTCATCTCCTCCAGCGAATCTGGCAACGCGTGCTCGTTTCATTAGAAGTTTATATCGAACTACCTGCTTGAACTTTTTAGTGAGCACTTATTAGCATGACAGGAGTTGTCAGTGTATGATGACCTTTACGAAATTCTAACAGTGACGCTATCCTTATTCTGAGAGTGCGCATTCTGTTAAAAGGGAATAACTGCAGGAAATGGCCTCCCCATTGCCTGCCCTATTTCTGCGAGACATAAGTGTAGATTATAATTTCTTTGCATTGGTACCTTAAAAATAATGATGGTTCATCTTTTGAAGGACTACGTTTCCACCCATTAAGTTAGGTCAACAAAAAAAAACGTAGTAAGGATATTCCTTCCAAGCCTGTAATGCAGCTGAGAGCATTTTAGGGAATTTAATATGTCTCAGCGCTTCGGAGCAAGTTAACTTGTTGCTCGTGAACTTATTAGCGAGATATTCTGCCGCTATTAACATCTGCTACTTAAACTTGGAGCGCAAGAGAATGCATTTCGTTTCATAGTCTAAGTCTGCAATTAAATTGAAAGTGTTTTGCGCCGTAAAGCAGAAATGGATAACATGTAATAAATCACAGCAAAAAACCGCGGCAGTTGGGGAAATAGAAGCGAGTAAAAACATCTGGATTCAAGTCAGGAGGAAGTAAATGATTTTGTTGGGATGTACCCCGAAGCGACGGCAAAAGTCTTATGAAGCCTAATCGTGAGGAGAGCCGGCTGTTATAAGCTCCTGCTACTTATTTTTATCCTCCGCTGTCGAATCCTTAATGCCTTTATGTAAGTACTGCTTTCCCGAGATAAGCTCACTGCGAAGTGTATACAACGAGACATGAATTTTATTAGATGTTTATGGATTAAGACACTCGAACAGGAGTTCTTTGCGGGGGTGCCTCAGAGTGGGCAGTGTTTTACCTGCGAAATGTAGATATCGGTGTGAAAAGCCCAGAGTAACAAATCCTCAGGGAAAAATCTGGCTCTAAACTAATTTTGAAGCTTTTTCGAGCTTTCAGAAGGAGAACGTCAGTGATAGTGGCCGGAGACTAAAAAAGTTCAGCGCAGCGGGTGGGAATCCTCGATGCAAATGCTTAACTATTTATTTCTTGTCTCTGTTGCTATACTCGTGATAAGGCTCTTTCCCTTTAACTGCAAATACTCTTTCTCCGCGATTCTCCACCAGCGCAACTCTGGAAGACTGGAGAATGTGAAGGCTACATATTCGAGACTGATGGTGCTAACATATGACGGTGCAAGCCTGAGATACGTTCCCAGGCAAGCGCGCTGGTGGAAAGACTGCCCCCGTGGATGTTTTCAAAGCGGCGTCAGTCTCTAGGAGTTAGTGAATGCATGCTTCTTTTTCGCCTATAAATTCGGAGGCTTTCTTTTTGGACAAGAACGCGCTCGCTTTGCAGCCTTTCTACACACGATCAGAAGTACCTCTACAATGACAGATGTTCTCCTATGGTTGCGGTGGACCCAAGCTTTTCCTTTAAGAGAGAAGGTTATTCTTATGAAATTGGCGTGGCTTTTCCTCTTGTGACTAAGTAATTACGGGGTCACAAAACACCAGACCCGAAAAAGATTATTTTGTCTCAACTATCACGTATAAGCAGGACTCGGAACCGTAAGCTCAGACATAAACGCGGGAACAGGACCAGGCGATTTGCAGGCTGTCTCGCAGGCAACGCGTGAAAATGTTTTTCAGGAACTGGAGTGCCGCGTAAACGATTCGTGGCCAGCTGTACGTCGAAAAAATTGTCCATTTTCAAAGTAATCCATTTTCATTTTTTGCGGTTTTCACAGAGCGTAACCTGATAACAAGATACGATCGCAGATTTTCACCATAAGCACGGGTGGTGTTCTTAACCAGCCACCCTTAGTCCGGAATAGCTGTCCCCCACAGGACCGAACAGGTAGTGGCATGGAGTTTAAGCAGGAATCTAACCAACAAGTGACAAACGGTGAGGAGGGTACGTGAGGGAAGCGGGAGGTTACTTTCGCCGTTTCCAGCCTAGAGATTAAGTTACTGTTCTGTTCTAAGCAGCAGACAGACGCTTCGGTGGCAGCAACACAAAAAGCTCTTTATTCGAGGCAGCAGCGTCCTTTTATAGGTAACGCTGCATGCCGGTCAGGCACACGTCATTTCTGGTACAATGTTATCAGACCGACTGGCTGATACAGAACATTCCTTCCTCCTTAATCAAAGCTACACGCGTTTCTTTCTGTGTTCATAACTGGAGGTTTGATAGCGATCAGGAGGACGTCTTGTGGGATTACTTCTTCGCAAATGAGCCTCTTCGGGTGTAGCCGTGGTTGATGCGGTGGAACTTGAAGGTTTCGCTGCCATATGTCTTGCTTCAGGCTGCGATGCCGGTTCCTCATTTGAAGTGGCGTCATCTAAGCGAACATCCTCAAGCTTGTCCGCAGTGGGACCACTAATCACGGAGCCAGCAGGGGAATCTATCTTTTTCCGAGGGAGCTGATGGCAAGTCTCGCTGAACAGCGGCACTTGGAGTGGACTCAGGATGCGCTTCTTTTGCGACGTCCGGATGGAGTGATGACTTTGCACCCGATATCCAGCTGGGTCTCAAGTGGTCGATATGCACAAATCGAAACTGGTCACCGACTTTGACTACAAACCTAGAGTCGCTTACACGTTGTATTAAGGCCGCTTCATCCCCTGACAGGGTTTCTCCTCTCGTAGTCTTGACGAGAACTGCATCACCGGCTTCCATCTGCAGGTCGATTCCTCGGCCCTCGTTGCAATGAGTGGCGTCTCTGGCTTTGCGGCTGCGCATGTCCTGCACAAAACTTGGCTTCAGGAGCGAAAGCTTCACTTGGGGTTGTCGTTTCAGGACCAGCTCAGCCGGCGTTCTTCCTGTTACAGAGTTCGGGGTGTTCCTGCACTGTAAAAAAAGTCCGTGACTTTACGGAGACTTACTACGTGGAAAAAAAGGACGATTTGCATTTTTAGAAAACACGGAGGAGGAGACCGTACTTCAGTTCAATAACGGAGGAATCGTCATTATTCGCCCGTAGGCGTTGCAGGGAAGAAAATTTGAACATTCTGTTAGGCAGCAAAGCTTAACACCACACAGCGGTTGACTCCTTCGGCATTGTGTTACCGCCAAACGCATTAATAACTTAATTAACGACAACAGAAACAGAGCAAAGGTTGTCATGATTTGACGCCGCTGCTTACTTTCATGCCTGCATGATCAATAACAACTTGTATTGGAATTCAAATTCAAATTTTATTTGCCACCATGGTACAGATGATGGCGGGGACCCGTAGTAAAAGCTGCCGTTTGACAGCTTGACAAGGCCACGGGCCCCCACTTTGACAGCAATGCAGTGGTTTTTTTTTTCACACACACACACACAAGAAAAGAAAATACAGGAAATACAGATAACAAAGGAAAAAAAATACATATAGCAGAGCTGTTATCAGGTTACAGTAGTCAGCATAAAATCAACAGCATTGTCCTGGCTGGAAAGAAAATTTACAATGATGGTGAAAGAAAGAATTAGGTAAACAAATCACAGAAAAAAAAAGGTTAGGTGTAGTGTAAAAAATATTCGAACAGTTTGTGGCGTGTTGTGTTTTGGAGATCAATATCGTTTTGTGCGAGTTTGTTAAGAAGTCGTGGTAGTTTATTTTCTAATGTTTGATTACCATAGAAAGTTCTGTATGTTTTTACGTTCCATTGTGCTATATTTCTTGTGTTGTACATTGCATCTCGTTTTTCTAAACCAGCTAATTTGGATAGAAAAGATATATTCTTCAACACCTCGTTTTTCACACACTTGCTCAGACGATAGTCATAAAGCTTAGTAATTGGAAGTAAGTTATACTTTAAGAAAAGTGCGGCCGTATGGTAGGTATGCGAAACATTTTCAACAATTCTTAGAAATTTTTTCTGTAACAAGTGTAGTTTCTGAAGATTGCCTGCTGTTGTTGCACCGCAGGTTAAATGGCAATAGCTGAAATGAGATTGTATCAATGAATTATATAGCATTAGCATTACATTTCGCGGCAGTATCTCACGGTTCTTGTAAAGAAGACCAATAATACGTGAACATTTATTTATTACAAAGCTAACATGATCATCCCATGACATTCTTTCATTAAATATTATACCTAATGTTTTAAATGAAGGCACAACTTCTAAGGGTACGGACTGAAGGAATATATTCTCAGTGAGACAGACCTTCTTGTTTCTACCTCTGAAAACAACGACTTTAGTCTTTGCTGTGTTAATCAGCAACGCATTTCTGCTACTCCAGTTTTCTGTTTGCTTCAGTGCATTGTTTGCAGTATATGTGAGTTCAGCTGCATTATCTCCGGCAAGAAAAATACTGGTGTCATCAGCATAGATGATAAATTTAACGAATGGAGTTGCATGTACAATGTCATTGATGTAGAGATTAAACAGAAATGGACCCAAAATGCTACCTTGTGGAACACCACAACCTACAGATTGCATATCTGAGAGGAGACCATTTATTGCTACTGCCTGTTTGCGATCCATGAGGTATGACTGCACAAGCGATAGTGCATGGCCGCGGAAGCCACAACGCTCAAGTTTACGAAGAAGTATTGTATGGTTCAATAAGTCGAATGCCTTCGAAAAATCAAGAAAAATACCAATGACTATCCTATTATGTTCGAGTTCGTTCAATATATATTCTCGTTGATCTAATAGTGCAAGTTCAGTAGAGCGGTGCTTACGGAAGCCATACTGAGCCGCTGTTATAATTTTGTGTTTTTCTTCAAACTGCAAAAAGTTTCTAAGTATTACTTTTTCTAATAGCTTAGAAAACACGGGTAAGATGGATATTGGTCTGTAATTTCCGAGCTGGTTTTTATCACCCTTTTTAAAGATAACTGTTACACGTGCAATCTGCATTTTACGAGGAAATACAGCGGTACTGACACAAAGGTTTAAGATATGCGTGATGTATGGTAAAATAAGGTCAAAAATATACCGTATAGGTTTTATCTGGAGGCCATCAATATCAATGGATGTGCTATTGTTTAGTTCGTGGAAGGCTGCCGTTACATCTGCTTCTTTAACCGGTTTGAGAAACACAGTGTCGCTTATATGAACAACATCACTGAGATTGTTATGGGGTACTTGATTTCTAGAAGCACAAACAAAGTGCGTATTAAACGTATCTGCTAATTCTTTTCCAGTTATACTTACACCATCAATATTTAGCATATTTAATTCACCTGATTTGCTATTTCTCCCCAAAATTGCGTTTAGCCGCTTCCACATAATATCGACACGACCACAAGTTGACGTGAATTGATTTGTGTAATAGGCGTTTCTGGCTTTCTTGAGTTCAGTATTCAAGCGGTTTCGATATTTTTTAAACGCTGTCAGATCACATTCAGCTCTCGATTTAATAAACTTATGGTATAGGATGTTCTTTGTGTTTATCTTTGTCACCAACTCCGGTGTGACCCATGGTTTGCGACTGTGACGCCTTTGTTTTTTTGTTAATATTGGGAAACAGGCCTCGTAAATCGGCTTCAGAATGAAAGGGGGCAATATCTGTCTCACTGTTTCGGTGGGCCCCTGAGCCGTCCCAGCTAATACGGGAACCATCACAGCAGCGTTACTTTTTTGTTTTGGTCAAACGTTAATGACATTGCTGCTAAATTCTTTTTATAGCATTTGCCAAACGCTGCAAATGAGTGGAGAGAAGTCACTGGCGCGCTTTTTTAATATTCGCTTCGGTTCAGGGCTGCCTACAGAGCCGAAATACTCCAGGCCGTAGCACCTACTAAGACTTTTGAAAAGTGGTGTTTGGGTTACAGCACATTCAATTAAATTTCAATTCTATTTTGCAAGTGCTATATCGCCTCTGAAATCGATAATTATAACTTGAAGCATTTTTGTTAACTGACCGCCTTTTTTTGCACGGTGCCGCATTTCCAGGGGGTGCCAAGCGTTACGGTCTGACAGCAGATGTGAAAATGGGCTTACGCAGCACCCTTTCTTTGCAAAATTGGTGCAGAAAAAAATTGCATGTCTGCTACACTTGCGATCTCTGGGAACGAAAGGGGGGAGGCCAGGGGCATGTGCGCAGCCAAGCAAGTTGTGCTGGTGCTCATACACCCTTCATCCCACTCCCGCCTCCTCCCCCGAAATTTTAGAGATACTCGCTTTGAACTCGGTCGGTGCCTTGGGGTCACCTTTATACCCCTACGCCACTGAGTGCGCTGCTGTGGTGGCGGCTCCACTTCGCTTCTCTTTTCAACGACAATTTGCGTTCTTGTAGACGCAGTGGCGCAAGTACGCTTTGACGCACGGAAGACCGATGTGTGAAAGGTAAGTGTAATTTCACTGCTCTGCATCAAACGATTTGTCGTGCCGGAGTCGTATTTCACCTTTCGCTGCGAAGAGAGGTGCTGTCCCAAGCGCGCACAGCGACATTCCAGGTCCCAGGTAAACGACATTCCAGGTCCCAGGTATGCAAAAGCGTTGTCACTAGCTCACAAGAATCTCGCGTTCATTTAGTGCTTACTACGGAATGCCCTAATGCGTCGCGTAGATCACCGAGCAGAGTGCAGCAGCTTCCGGAGAGAGAGAAACAACTTTATTTTGCAGCCGCTTCCAGTAACCTTCGAAAAACGACCCGTTTTGTTCGTAAAGCAAAGATGTTTCGTTCGCTTTAGGTCAATTATAAATACGACTAAACTTTAGTTGCTTATGCGCCATAAAACCCCATATAACTAACTAACTGACTAAGCTTTAACAAACTGATTTAATTAACGCATTGGAAAACAAGAAAGCAGTACGCAGTGAATTGCTCACTACAACTGCTCTTTGAGGCGTCTCGCAGCGATTAGCATGTAACTACATGGAGGGTGTGCGTCCAGTTCCTTTCTGCTTCTCCTTGGGTAAAGTTTTTTTCGCAGGGGTAGAGGCTGTTTAGAAGGGAGGAATGCGCCCATTGTGAAAAGGAACGTTTCCAACCAGACAGCACGCCGACCGTGCCGTTCGGGAGAGGGCATCCTCCTCTCAACCTCGGCGTGAATGTCGGCGGTCTGTTTTTTTTTTCCTACCTTCCCCTGCATTCCATGGTTGACCATAGCATGCGACTTCCTCTATTGTCGACTGTCGCGTTCGTTGAGCAAGCCAAGCTAAGCCAAGCACTGTATATGTTTGGCTAGCGGTCATGGCTGGCGGTGGACGGTGATTGTTTTCGGGCGTTGTGGTGCACGCCGGCGTACGCCAGCCATTGCGCCACTTTGGTCGTTCCACGCGCAACCAGAGTAACCCTCAACTGTTTTTGCGCGCGTCTTACGCCGACAACGTTTCACCGCAGCTCCTGTAGTGGCCCGAGTGGCCCTTCTTCCTGCCGGGTGTTCGGCTGCCCCACACAACGTCGGCCATGGCGGTACGTCTCTCAAAGCGCTCGCCTCCCTCCCCGTGCCTCTGCCGCGGTTCTTCTCTCTTCTCGACATGTTCTCAGCGCACTCTTCTGCGTCTTTGGATTTTGTCCGTGCTGTGCTTAGCGTGCCAGCTCGAGCTTCTGCCTGCTTCAGCCATCGTCGCCTCGATTATCGCCGTAGGGTATCGTTTTCAGGAGGGACCTTTGGCGTGCGCGCCTTTCGCGCTCCTTTCCGTTTCACGCGCGCCTTAGTGCGCCCGTTTTCATAATCTAGGTTGCTCATCGGCTGCTGCATGTGCTTGGTACATCTGCTTTGTGCTCACTTGGATACACTGCTTGCTCGTGTTTTTTGGTAGCGTCGCATACTCGGTGCAAACTATCATGTACCGTGATCCAAGAGTTGGCGTTGACTGGCGGCCTGGTGCAGAGCCCGTGTGAATCGTTTACGTTATAATGACACCGTGGTAAATTAACTCTTATATCGTTGGCATTCGAACCTCCGTGTATTTGTGTCGCTTCACTGGCGGGGAGGCTTGCATTCCAGCATTAAAGGCTGTCGTAAAAGGAATGACGAGAGGCTGCATGACTGGCATTGCTTATTTCATTGTTTGTTCAGAGAAAGCGTTTGTTTTTAAGTGAGCAGAAGCCGCTATTTTTCATTGTTAAAGTAGCAACATCTGCCAGCATGCATTATCATTTTTACTCCTGAATGACAGAAAGAGTATCACAGCATTGCCTTCATTTTTGTTTCTTCTTGCTTGCACAGCATGACTAGTTGTGCCTACAGATTGCACTTTTGCATGTGTTCTGCATTTTCGCGAGCAAATTTTAGGCAAGAAGTTTCAAAGGCACCGTGTATTGACCTGAAGTGCTCGCTATTAATGTAGCAGTATTTGCCGTGCTGAATATCGAATCTGCATACTTCAAAGCGTGTTTAGCATCTTGTCTGCATAGACTGTTTCCTTCAAGGAGGGCTTGGAGGTTTCACTTATTTGCTTAGTGTTGGAAGTAACAGCCATCACTGATAATAATACTTATTACAGACATGTTCTGCATGTACAGTAAGGCCGGAATGAAATGCAAACACACATATGTCATACTTTTCTACTTTACAGCGAGATATTCATTTAGAAAAGGCTTGTAAATTAGTACTTCGGTAGATTCTTTACCCTGAAACATGAATTAAGCTAGCTGTATACTGCAGTTTAAAGCGCCCTGGCAAAATAATTTGTTTTGTTCATCCGTGTGGCTCATATTTCATTCCAGCCTGACTGTACACTACTCTCCCAGCAGGTACCCCAACTGAAGCATATACTGTCTTGTGAAAAATGCTGCACATATGCTTTAGAAGGGTGCGTGAAACAATGCGCATCTGCCAATATTGAACTATTAGTATCTGAGACCTGATATTCAACTGAATCGTCAATCTCTCTCCCTCTAGGAAGGCACAAGCATCACGCCCATGGCTAATTCGCTGCCCTTCACCCCTGTATTGGTTTCACTCCTTGAGTTATGGTATTAATAATCACCAATTTTACTACAAGGATATATGAGAGCACATTGTGAGTTAAGTATGGTAAATGAAAGTCTTCCACTCTGTACAGTGATGTGGTTGGTCTTGTACATCTTTACTAATGTCTTAATTTTGCTTTATGAAAGCCTTGCCTTCCTATTGTATCCTATGTCCTCCATCTCCTCCTACGCTATCTTCCTTCCTCCTGGTCCTCTCTTCGGCCATTTCTCCCGTTTCCTTTGCACTGGCTATTGGTCAGTTGCCTGCTGTGAAAATGACAGCCAACACTAAGTCCCTTCCTTTATTTCCATGAAATCTTCACTGCTACTACTAATGCTGACAGTACTATATCAGTATTTCCGTGATAATATTGTGCTAGATAGTAGCTAAGCCAATGGTAGCTGAGTTGAATGTCATGCATATCTTGCATGCGATATATTAACATATTCACTATTACAATACCCTCAATTTCTTTCAGTTCAGACATTTGGCCATAGATATTTATGCTTTCTTTCTAGTTTCGTCCACTCAAACAAACTGCTTTTTGCGTTGCAGGTAGAATGTCCAATGAGTGCCGGTCTGTCTTATGAGCAGCAAGCACTATTTATGGATCCATGACCTTTTCTTGGAAATGACAAACCTTCTTTCGCCTTATTATGTGCTGAGCGTTCATCATGGGGGAAGCAAATGTCATGACTTGGATTTCTACAGAGGTGAGACATCACACCCAGCCTCATTTTTTCTGCGACGTGCTTAGGGGATTAGCAAACCTTCGTTTAGTACTTCTTTCACCTTTTTTAAGTGCTCCGGCATGGTGAATAGATATGGTACTCTGGCTGTAACATGTCATAATGATATATGGCCACATTATAAAGGCGTATGAATTGCTGAACTTATAGTATTTTGCATGTCCCTCTTTTAATGCTTTTTCAGCCTTGGTTTGTTGAAACGAGTAGCAAAAAATGAACACAAGAACGAGAGAGAACTAGGACTTCCCATATTTTACACACATTTTCTGGCTTCAGCGAATTAATACCAAATAGCCCAGTTGTGCACAATAGTTCTTTCAGTTAAGCACAGCTGTATCTGTATTAACAATTTTATGCAGGGACAAAAGGCATTTTGCATTTATATTCTGTACCTCCTCAGTAGCTCAGGCAATGTGAAAAATTAATTTGATATGTTGGGGTTTAACGTCCCAAAGCGACTGAGGCTATGAGAGACGCCGTAGTGAAGGGCTCCGGAAATTTCGACCACCTGGAAAATTTCATTTTTTTGTTTTATACTACAAGACGTCATATAGAGAGCAAAGCTATCAAAACTGAATGTAAAACGTGCACAGTTTGCGTGTACTTGCAGAGGCTGGTGAACAGAGCCCATAGGCATTTTTCCTTTATGCAGAAAGGAAGGTTGAAAATTTTTTGCATAATTAGATCGTGATTGGAGCATGAAGTTACATGTTAGAAGATGAAACCTGCCATATTGTATAGGGTCGTTCACTCTTAGTGCGAACACGCGAGCGCATGGCTGTGCTCTTTGAAAGGCTCATTGGAAGGCCATCGAAACGAATTGGCAGATGAGGCGAAACACCACATTCAGCTCCTTCTCCAGCGCCACACTGCTGCAATGAGCAGCTGTGTCACTTGCAGTGGCTGTCTGAAAAGAGCGGCCATGTGTTCACAGTAAGAGTGGATGACCCTTTACATTTTGTACGCTAGAGTGCCGACTCTTGCATCCATCTAAAAAACATTAATGGAGGTTATCTGGTCAGCCTCCTTCCTTGATATCACAATTCTAGAAATGATACTTAACTATGTCAGCTTTATTTTGATCAGAATTTATAAGAGTGTATCACATACACCAAATTTTGTGATCATATATGACAAAATTCGAAATGTGATTCATCATTGGTATTGTTTAGTCTAGGGCAGTAAAATGCCATGTACCCAGTGCAAAGTAAAATTAAATATGACCAGTCTAACAAAACAAACTCCTTTTTTTTAGAGGGAAATCTTTCGACCGAAATACTGGAGTGGCTTGACGTGATGAAGACTGACAGGAGTGCACTCAAAAGTACCCATATTTGGGATGGCACGAGGACTGGCAGACAGCTCTTCAAGCAATTGGTGAGTACCTTGGTGCTCTGCCTCAGCTGTTTCGTATGTGACCAGCTTTTGTTTTTCACCTAATAAGAGTGCATATCATTGAAAATATCAGCACAAATTGAGAAGAATTTCGATATTCTTGCATGAGATGCCACTGCGAGAACTTGAAAATAATGATATCTCGCATGTACACTCCACTGCTGAATACAGTAAGCATTGCTTGATAGCTGAGTGCCTCTGACGTATGAGAAAATAGCCAGGTTGCTGCACAACGTGTGGAACAGCCCTGTCTAGCACTTTGTCTTCAGGAAGTGGAGGATGAGGTAGTAATTTCTTAAAGAATTTCTAGAAAATAGCACAAACCACACGACCAGGAAGAAATAGCTGATGCAACACACTGACTCGAATGACACCATGTGCATGAAGGACCTTATGGAGTTGCCTGCTATGTTGCACGAGAAGAAGGTCATGCAGGATGGGTGTCAAAGACTAGCTGATGCAGGTGCCTTCTTTCTGTCCCTAGTACTCACTGCAAAACTCAATGAACAAGCAGCAAAGGTTACAGCTGAGCATGGCCAGACTCTTGCGCTTCCCTCCGCAAGCAAGCTGGAAGCACAATCGATCGATACCTTAATGCTTTTGCTCACAACATACATTGTTGCAGGACGTGGCGAGGAAAGGTACACATCCTTGATTTTAGTGCCAGTGCACTCACAGGCCCCAGTAACAGATCATTGAGGTATCCTGTCATATCAACAGGCATATCTCATGAGGAATGAATTCTCAGGCTTCAGAACTTAGTGCTCTTTGCAGAAAATGTCCCAAAGTTTGTTGCCACATGGACCTTTTCGAAATAATGGCCCAGAAACGCGAGCCTTCCTTATGTAATTTGTGAAAAAATACCTAAGACGTGGGAATTTCTGCTTCTTCATGTGAGCTGAAATGTTTCTGAGGGAGATGTTTTGCTGATATAGAACGGTTCTGGAAAAAGACAAAAAAAGAGACTGTGAGGCTGTGCGAAGCAGCAGGAATAAAGAACATTCGACCGCTGATGAAGAAGCAGAAAGACTCATGTTTTAGCCCTTTTTTGCACCAGACACATGAGGACACTTCATCTTTTTGGGTCATTTCGATAAGGTCCACATGGCAACGGCATTTGGTTAGATTCCTGCAAAGAGCCCATTCTGAAAGCATGAGGATGCGCTCCTTGTAAGGCGTACTGCACACTTATTGGAATACCTCAATGGGCAGTGACCGGCATTTATGACTGCATTTTCATTCGAAATCGGACATCTGTACATTTTCTTGCCCGTGCTGAGGTAAATGAAGCTGTGAGCGAGCATAAGATTTGGGGAAGTGCACTTGCACATTGCTTGTGGGCAAGTTTTCGGCCATACTAAGATGTTGCCATGGTTCCTTGCTCACTAAGGTTTGCAGTGAGTACTATAGACAGCAAGAAGATATCTGCATTGAATTGTTTTTGGCACCCATCCTGAGCTACCTTCTTTTCGGCAGCTCAGGGCATTCATGCACACTGTGTTGTCCAGGTAAGCGCATTGTGTGTTTTTTCCTGGTCCTGTGGATTTTACTTTCTTTCCTGTAAAGAAAAAATGAATTTGGTCAACGAAACGTAATGGTTTGGTTCTCATTAAATATTTTTGCAAGACCCTACAAAAGCCAGTTGGTCAATAATGAATAATTTGATTGTGTTTGCTAAGTGAGGTCTTTCTTATGCTTTTCAGATGAATCTGACAGCAATATGCAAAAGTACAATGTATGCAATTTGTCATGAAAATAAAACGTATGTGCCTTTACTCACCCAAACACTCTTCTTTCATTCTAAGCCACATGCTTTGTATGTACGCAATGCACAACATGCATAAAAGAAGAGCTTGTGTGTAATAGTACTTCATTTCTTCTGCACCTGCACTGCTACTGTACATGATTGAACGTGAGTCAAGACACGTTGATCAGTCACACAAATTAAGTATCTGGATGCGGTTGACAGCTTATATTCAACATAACACTCCACGCCATCGCCGCCGCGGTGGCTCAGTGGCTATGGTGCTCAGCTGCTGACCCAAAAGACGCGGGTTCGATCCCGGCCGCGGCGGCTGGAATTTCTTTGGAGGAGAAATTCTAGAGGCCCGTGTACTGTGCGATGTCAGTGCACGTTAAAGAACCCCAGGTGGTCGAAATTTCCGGAGCCCTTCACTACGGCGTCTCTCATAGCCTTAGTCGCTTTGGGACGTTAAACCCCATAAACCAAACCAAACTCCACGCCATCATTCTGGCCGCACCATGCATCAGCAGTGTCAGTATGACTTCAGAGGGCCTGCCAGTATGGTCGTCTTACTTTAAAGTTTTGTTCAAGCCATTGGCGACAAGCCGCATCACTTGAGTACACAGAAAAGGGTCCAAGAGAGGTTAAACGTAAGAATACATAAACAGTTTTTATACGGTTGGCTTACGTACGAGTACACAGTTTACGTACGAGTACACAGAGAAGGGTCCGAAAGAGGTTAAAAGTAGGAAGACGTAAACCATTTTTTACGGTTGGTGTACGCACTAAACTCTGCGTAATATCCGTGATTAAGAGCACTGAGTCCTTCTTAAGGACTGGCTGTGTTTCTTAAAGTGTCCGTTTATGAATTGCGGAAAGTGCTCGGCAACGCATTGCCTCCAGGTTTCTACGTAAACTTGAGCAAATTTTTTTACAGTGTACGGTGGCGTACGCGTGTGGCGAATCCCGTGAGAAGAGGTGGAATTGGAGAACTCCTGCGCAGTAAACTGAGGTTCACCTCTGATCAGTTCCTCCGGGTAGCCACACGCGCCAAAAAACTCCATGAGACAGTCGATCGTTTTCGACGTCGTCGTAGTGCGGAGGTATTTTACTTCTATCCACTTTGAGTAACAGTCTACTAGAAGGAACAAGTTCGAGCCATCCTTCATGGCAAAATCGACATGGACTCTCTCCCAAACACGAGTTGGATAAGTTCATGAATGCAATGGCCCTGAAGCCTTCGCAGGCATGGTCGTTTGGCACACTGTACATTGACGGACAGTGTCTTCAGTGTTCTTCTCAATCAACGGCCACCAAACAAACGACCCAACAAGCATTTTCATTCTTTGCATTCCAAGGTTTTCTTCATGTAGCAATGTTAGTACTGCTTCTCGAAGTTCGTCCGGAATGATCACTCGCTGCCCCCACGTGATGCAGCCTTGCTCATACGATAGGTCGTTTCGACGAACGTAAAAGGGCTGAAATTTATCATCGTGGTGCGCGAGGCGGCCAGATAAGGTGAACTGCACGACTTTAGAAAGAAGGCGATCCCCTTTAGTCGCAGCAGCAACCTGGCTCGCAGTGAGAGGCGTTGACTCAAACACTGCAAGCCATTCTTCAGTGTCGTCGTTATGCTTGACCAGAAGTGGAAGCCTTGAAAGAGCGTCGGCAACTTCCATTTTTTGCCGTTCCTGTAGCGCAGTGTGTACTGATAAGCTGCTAAGGTGATAGCCCAACGCTGAATCCTAGCTGCAGCCAAAGAAGGAATTGATTTATCTGATGCCAAGATCCCCAACGGTGGTTGGTGGTCTGTATACAGCATGAATTTGCGCCCGTACAGGTATCTATGAAACCTGCTCAGACCGAAAATTAATGTTAGGGCTTCCTTCTCGCCTTGCGCATAGTTGCGCTCCGCTGCACTCAATGTTCTGGAGGCAAATGAAATGGGTCTTTCCGAACCATCAGGCATGACGTGAAAAATTACTGCCCCAAGACCGTAGGCCGACGCGTCGCAGCTTAAACCGATTGGATTTTTCACGTCGTAAAAAGTGAGAACTTAACTGTCTACGAGGCGCTGCTTGGCTTCCACGAATGATCTTGAACATTCGTCCGTCCACGCCCAACTCGTCTTTTTTTAGCAGATCGTACATTGGTGCAGCTACTGTGGCTAAATCTTTGATGAATTTGGCGTAGGAATTCAGCAGACCCAAGAAGCCTCGTACTCAGTTACGTTGCTTGGCTTAGGCGCTTCCGCGATGGCTTTTATCTTTGTTGATGTTGGAAAAATGTCATCAGCTGTCACTTTGTGTCCAAGATAAACGACGGACTGCTTGAAAAATACACATTTCTGTTCAATTACTGCGATATTGTGCTTTGCCAGTCGTTGAAGTACCTTTTCCACAGTTTCTTGACAGTCGTCTATATTGTCGCCTACGACGACGACGTCGTCGATATAGCAACCCACTTTTGGAATCCCTTTTAAGACTTCGTCTATTAACGACTGAAATATAGCAGGTGCGCTAGAGATGCCGAATGATAGGCGCTGAAACTGGAATAATCTGAGATGAGTGTTTACGGTTAACAGTGTTTTGCTTTCCTCAGCAAGCGGCACTTGCTGATAGGCTTATGATAGATTCAGAACGCAAAATATTTTACCTCCTGCGAGCATGGAATACAAATCTTCCGGCAATGGCAAAGGGTAATGGTCAGTTTTTAGAACAGGATTAACCGTGACTTTGTAGTCGCCGCATAACCTTAATCCTGCGCCGCCTTTCTTCGCGACCACTACCAGAGGCGTTGCCCAGTCAATTTTCGTGACCCTCTTTAGTATTCCGGCTTGCTTGAGCTTTTCCAGCTCCTTTGCTACTTCCTCTTTGATGGCAAATGGTATTGGCCGTGCTTTTGAGAACACTGGTTGAGCCCCTTCCTTTACAAAGATGCGAGCTTCGAAGTTTTTGACGACTCCCGGGGTGCTCTTGAAAATTCTCGGGATACTTTTTCCGTAAGGCTTCTACCCTCTGCTCCAATGACTTATCCGTGGACAGGCTGTATACTGCTTTCCAGTTTATCTGCAGTTTTTCCAGCCAGTCTCTTCCCATGAGAGCGGGCATCGGCGTTCCGTTTCCCTTCACTACCACAACAGGCAAAGAGATTTCGCTTGCGTCCTGCTTGACTAAGACGTTTGCTTTTCCAATTGCCTTCAGCTTTTCTCCGGTGTAAGTGCTCAACGACACATTGGATTCTACACATTTAACATGCGGGAAACACTGCTTATAGAACTGCTCTGGTACGATCGTGACCGCTGCACCTGTGTCAATTATCATCGAAACAGTCTTCCCTTCAATGTTCAGGTCGACGCTGTAGCCCCTTAAACTTTTTCCCGAGAAGAACAACACAGTCTGACAAGTAAAGTCTTCGGATTCGTTGTCCGTAGTGTCAACGTATCTGACAGCTTTTGCTTTGGCTCTGCTTTTGCAGACGGCTTGCAAATGCCCTTTTTTGTTACAATTTCTGCAGGTGTGGTAGCGATACCAACATTTTTCTCCCGCCTGACGCTTTCCGCAATGCTTGCAAGCACTTCGCCGCTCTTCCTCGCGTTTATCTTTTGGCCATGCAACCGTCCACGATTTCTTTTCCTTATCACGGTGACGTTCGCCCTGAATGGCGTTGACGCTGCACGGTTTTGTGTCAAACTCATGCATTTGCTTCGCCTGTAGTGCCGCTAGCTCTTTTTCAAGCGCCGTTTGGCACGCCAGCTCGAACGTCAAGTCAGGCTGTGCAAAAAGAGCCCGTTGCGTTTCCTCGTCACGCAAACCAGCTACAAGCCTGTCCCTCAAGGCATCATTTAAAAACGTGCCGAAATTGCAATCTCTTGCAAGATGCTTCAGTTCAGTGATGAAATCTTTGACGCTTTCATTTTCTTGCGGCATTCGGCGATTAAATTTACAACGTTCTGCGATAATTGAATGAGCTGGGCTGAAATGAGCTTCCAGAAGCTGTTTAATTTCTTCGAATGTCTTCTGAGAAGGCAAACGAGGCACAATTATCTTCTTTAGCTCTTCGTATTCTTGCGCACCGAGTACGTTCAGAAACAACTTCAGTTTCTTGTCTGCAGAGACATCATTTATGTCTACGACAGTTCTCGAAGCGTTCAAAATACGAGCGTATGTTGTCGATTTTCGGGTTGAATTCGGGCATTCTGCCGAGCTTAGGACCATGTCCAGGTTCTGCCATAATGAGCAAATTTCACTTATCTGCGTTCCTGCGCTCCTCCGGCATTCCTGCGCTCCTCCGGCGTTCCTGCGCTCCTCCGGCGTTCTTGCGTTACTCCTGGCCGCCGATGAAATCGTGGTTGCAAGGGCTCCGTGTCGCCTTGCACCGTAGGCGGTTCAGCCTCGTGACTGCTGCTGGCCGGCGGCGGTTTACTGCGCACCGGATCCCATCCTCGTCGCCAGATGTTCTGTTCTAAGCAGCAGACAGACTCTTCGGTAGCAGCAACGCAAAAAGCTCTTTATTGTGTTGTTGTTGTTGAGACTGAGAGAAAGATGAAAAGGAAATTGCACGGGCCTGCCTACTGGCCACCACCGCTGCCACGTGCAGATAGAGGAGAGTTATAAGTTCAGAGGAAAGAGAAAAAGGAAAGAAAAGACGCGCGTCGCAGCAACAACTGCGTCCGCCGGAGCGGACGCTGCTGAAAAAAAATCTGTGGCTTAGCTTGGTTAAGCCCGGTAATTGAGAAAGCAATATCCGTACGTACGCCATGGTACAGCTGGTAGTGTAGCTGGTGGTGGTGCTTGTGGTTAGACTTCTGGTGATGCATCGGTTATACCCTATTGTGCGTTTCTATCGTAAATACTTTCATAAATTTTCCCGCCTCAACCGCTCGCTCGTTTGTGGTGAAACTGCGCACAGAGCTTGCGCAATATGGTAACTTTTGTATCGTAGCAAGTTTTACAACGGTACTTACTTAGTTGAGCTGTGCATGATGCGAAATCGTAGTTGTCTGCGTAGGGATCGTCGAACCAAAACCCTCAGACGTCGTTTTTCCGCTGAAAGGCGGCAGTGGCGCCATCTGTTTTCAGCAGTGAAAAGCGTCACGACAAGGTGCCGACGTAGCCGAGGTAAGCGTTGCATGAGCGCGTGCCTACACTTTACGCGTGCCCTTTGAATATGCCGTTTTTTTCAGCTAACTGAGCGAAAGGAAATATCAGAACGACTGATTTAACGAGGCTTTACCTTTCAGATGATATTATTTGCAAAATCGCCTCGGCGTCTTGTCGTGACGCTTTTCACTGCTGAAAACAGATGGCGCCACTGCCGCCTATCATATCTGCTGTTCATGCTTTATGTGATAAATATGGAAAGAAGGCTAGAAGAAAGTAATATAGGTTATAATCTGTCGTACAGATTAGGCGGAAATGTAGTTGAGCAGCGACTCCCGGGTTTAATGTATGCGGAGGATATTGTACTGTTAGTAGATAGGCAGGAAGATTTACAAACTTTGGTTAATTGCTGTGGAGACGAAGGAGACGCTCTAGGATTCAGTTTTAGCGCAACTAAATCAGGTATGATGGTTTTTAACGATACAACTGACCAGGTGCTTACGATACGAGGCCACGAAATACCCAAAGTGGCCGCATACAAATACCTCGGGATATGGCTAAACGAAGGGCAGATATACACCGAAAAGCACGAATAGGCTCTTAGGGCAAAAGGACGATGAGACGCCGGGATAATGAAACATAGGGCATTATGGGGGTACAACAAATATGAAGTACTAAGAGGTATTTGGAAAGGAATAATGGTGCCGGGACTTACTTTCGGCAATGCGGTTCTGTTCTTAAGGGCAGAAGTTCAGTCGAGATTAGACGTAAATCAGAGAGCTGTTGGAAGATTAGCACTAGGTGCCCACGGCAAAACCACAAACGAGGCAGTATAAGGGGTTATGGGCTGGGCATCGTTCGAAGCACGGGAAGCTAAGAGTAAAATGCTATATGAAGAACGCCTGAGGAAATTGGACGATAACAGGTGGGCAGCTAAGGCATTTAAATATTTATGCAGAAAGAGCGTTGACTCACAGTGGCGGAAAAGGACTAGAAAACTAACCAGTAAGTATGCAGGTCATGAGGACGGAGAAAGAAAGAGCATTAAACGACAGGTTAAAAACGCGGAAGTTAAAAATTGGATGCATTCAATCGAAAAGAAACATAGTGTAGAACTATATCGATACTGGAAAAGGCAGATCAGGAAAGAATTTTTCTATGATAACTCAAGAGGCAGTGCCCTACTTTTTGAGGCCGCCGCGGTGGCTCAGTGGCTATGGTGCTCGGCTGCTGACCCAAAGGACGCGGGTTCGATCCCGGCCGCGGCGGCTGGAATTTCTTTGGAGGAGAAATTCTAGAGGCCCGTGTACTGTGCGATGTCAGTGCACGTTAAAGAACCCCAGGTGGTCGAAATTTCCGGAGCCCTCCACTACGGCGTCTCTCATAGCCTTAGTCGCTTTGGGACGTTAAACCCCATAAACCATAAACCTACTTTTTGAAGCTAGGTCAGGGTGTTTTAGAACGCGCAGCTACAAAAAGAAATTTAACGACGAAGATGACACATGTGCAGTGTGTGGTAGTTCTGTGGAAACAATTGAACACCTCATAATCAAATGTGACGGTATCCAACTGGATGTCGATGAAGGCGCAGTCACTCTTCCTGAGGCCCTAGGGTTTAAAGATAACAATGGTCATGTAAATAAATCTGCAGTGGAAGTCAGCAAAAAGCGATTGGAGGATTGGTGGCTGAAAAGCAGAGATGTGGCATAGGGTTAGAATTGCAGGAAACCGTAGGTAAAGATGGTGGCCATTCTTAATGAGAATTGCCAACACAATAAACAAAAAAATAAAGAAGAAAAGCTGAGCATGGTGGCAATTGCCACCACGCCGTTTCAAAGGGGCGCTCCTATCCGTCCGTCCGTCCGTCCGTCCGTCCGTCCGTCCGTCCGTCCGCGAAAAAACGGCGTCTGCGGGTTTTGGTTCGAAGATCTCTACGCAGACAACTACGATTTCGTATCATGCACGGCTCAACTAAGTAAGTACCCTTGTAAAACTTGCTACGATACAAAAGTTACCGTATTACGCAGGCTCTGTGTGCAGTTTCACCGCAAACGATCGAGCGGTTGAGCCGGGAAAATTTTTGCAAGTCCTTACGATAAAATCACACGATACGGTACAACCCAATCCAATGCAATACAATCCAATGCTATCCAAACCAATCCAATCCAATAGAATTCATTCCAATCCAATCTAATCCAATTCATTCCACGCCACTCCAATGCAATCCACTCGAATCCAGTGCACTCCACTCCACTCCAATCCAATTCAATCTAATCAAATCCAATGTAATGTAATCTAATGTAATCTAATCCAATCCAGTCCAGTTCAATACAATCCAATGCAATTCAATCCACTCGAATCCAATCCACTCCAATCCACTCCACTCCACTCCTATCCTATCCAAACCAATGTAATCTAATCCAATGCAATCCAGTCCAATACAATCTAATCCAATCTGATTCAATCTAATTCAATGTAATGCAATCAAGGTGAAATGATGGTCAACGGTGGTCACCGCCACGGCGCGATGGTGGCCACCGGCCGCGGCACGATGGTGGTCACCGGCCGCGGCACGCAACGGCGTGAAAGTGCAAGTAGTATTGATTTTCTTGGCGCATGATAGCCTTAGCTGCTTATGCGCCAATAAACCCAACACAACACAACACAGTATTGCTCTCGCAATAAAACAGATAAGCGGCCGAAGCCGCGCTCGCCGAAGCGAGGACATATCTACTAGGCTACGTGAATCATTTCTGGTACAATGTTATCAGACCGACTGGCTGATACAGAAGAGTCACACTAAAAGAAAAGTTCACTGGACCACGCTTTTTACAGCAGTGACGCTTTTCAGGAATTTTACCAATTGCTCATAATTCTGCAAAACAGCGACGTACACGAAGCAGTACTCGAGAAAGGCTAGAGTAAAAACAGATATTGCAGCAATGCACTAGTAAACTAGTTAGGCAAAGAAACAAACACAAAAATTGTGAACCATTTTTTCCGGCATTCTAACGACCGGAGGACGCGGAGGTGGCCATGCCGAAGACTTGTAAGTGCTTGTACTTTCGTCGCATTTGATACGAATTTTGGAAGTCCCTTAGTTTTCTGTGGATTCACAAGCAATACAGGTTTCACAATTGAACAGAAAGTGATTACCTGAATTATGAAATGTTTAATTAGAATGAGGTGCAAGGGCCTTCCTTATAAGTGTGCCGCCGAGGTTGCACTGTAAATATATGGCGATCGACTGCGGCGTCGATCACGGCGTTGTCTGTCGCATTTCAATGGAGCGAAATACTCCAGGCCCTTGAACTGTGCGATGTTCATTGCAAGTCCAAAAACCCCAGGTGATCGAAATTACCCAGAGCCCTAATGTACGGCGTCCCTCGTAACGCAAGTTTCTTCTGAACGTAAATCCCATAACACAAAACGAAACTTATGTGCTTCGAAACGATGTAACCAGTGTACGGTCTAAAAGTAAAGGGCGGCCAGAAAATACGCCATGCGCGTTGTGAGGGGCATATATGCAGTCTAGAACAATACAAACAGTGCACAAACATCACACCCCGCCACAGATATCGTAGTTGCTTTGCGCAAATGGGGTCAGAACTGTTGTCCACTTCCGAGTGCTGTCAGAGCTGCCTTTATAAGCCAGGCAGCACAAAGCGCATCAGCGATTGTGCGCACATCGATGCCTAAGATTCAAACCCTTCCTTGAAAATTATTCGGATAGTTTAAGCAGTCGTCGATGTTATGTATTTTGTCAGCATTTTGATGCGAAGCACTGTGCGTTTTTTAGCACCAGTTTGTATGAGTGCAACGAGCCTAATGGTATGGCATTCTTGAACTGTTGCACGAGAACGTTCCGGAACAAGTAGGTACGAAAGTAACCGTTTTTTCCTTACGTACACTGTTTATAAACTTTGATTCCAGGTGCTGTGTCCAGTCCCGAATACCCTCCCGCAAATCCTGTTCTACTACCGTCGTCGATCTCTGAGCTCGGAAATGTGACCCATACAAATTTGAAGGACAAGGGGTCTTCGCTGGCTACTGGTGAAGAAAATTCTGTCCGATGTCAAAACCGTGAAGGAAGAGGAGGGCCGTTGCGATGCAACCTCTGTCCGTACACTTGTGCGAACTTTTCCGACGTTGTGATACACATCGAATTGCACGCGACTGAGAAGGAATTTAAATGCTCCCCGTGCCCAGCTGTGCTTGAGGCGTCCTAGAAACTTAAATTGCCTATGACATCCGCCAACACTGAGGAAAAGCCACACAAGTGCGACCACTGCCGTTTTTCAGCTGCATCACCTAGCAAGCTTCTTCGACACAAGCGTACGCAATCAGACGAAAAACCCTACAAATGTGAAGTGTGCCCATATTCCGCGAATCAGAAAGGCCACAAAACCTTCACATTCGTGCGCATATCAGAGCAGGGGTCTTTAACTGTACTCTATGTACATTCGTGGGCTCAAGCACTGAGAGCTTCAAAGAGCACATGTCCGGGCACGGGGAGTGAATTCTTAATAAATACGCGCATGTGACAACTATGCTTAATAGTGGCACATGTTTCTCCACAGAAAAAATTACCCACTTTTTGAGCACAAGTGCAAGCTATTATGTTTAATGTATGGCGAACATCCGGTATTATTCTACAGATGTTTGCAGGTTTAAGCCGCTAACATTCACCGCTTATTGATGCATGTTCTTATTAATTCGAATTATTTTAGCAGTAGACCCAGCATCAGGTGCTTCGGCTTTTTCGTGGACAGTCAGGTGGTGTGCCCTGTTGGTGAAGTTGATGGCAGTAAAGTAGAGACTGCGGATACCTCGATTATTCAGCGTAAGCTCTTTCTTGCTTCAAAGCACAACTAGTCGAAAAAACATCAAAGTTGACTACAGCTAATAAACAACCTCGGTGATACGCCGAACCCTTTGTTTGGAGACGGCCTTTTAGTCTAAGTTAAATGGCAAATTCGTTGCCTTACTTTTACTTGCCGCGTTAAAACTCCCACAACATTCTCGACCTGCGCTACATGGATTTACAACGGGGCTTCTCATCTACAGTTAAAAATTTTGCCTATTTCATTCCAATCTAAGGAACATCTTAGCAACTTCCTTGAATCTTTGATACAATGTGGATTTCAGTCGCTAACCTTCGAGCAATTCCCACGGTCTAGCTAGCATATCATCGGCTAGCGCATGCGGTAAGGACACGAAGTTTTAGATCAAATCAACAAACATTTCGGACACCTCATGTTGAACCGAATAAAACGTTTGGCAAGCCGCTACGCAGTCGACCTGCATCTTTCAGCCGCCGCCGATCCTGGTTTGATTTTTCTATCAAATAAGACCAATAAATGACAACTCCTTAATTCTACCAAGGAATGGTAACTGTATTGCAGCGTTAAATATCTTTCTTGCCAGACCAGCGTTATTTATCGAACACTCTTCCTAGAATGCTGAAAACTTGATGATCGTGTAGCATTGGCACCTTTCTCGATACTGGCGCCTGCGTTCATGCGTATCATTCACGAATGCGTCAAGTGCACTGCGTGCTGAGGCGACTCTAATCTGGAAAAGGAAGGCAGGGAAAAAAATACCGGACAAGTACGAGGGAAGCAAACACGGACTGCTGAAATTTTTAACTGATGTCCTATTTTTTATAATCAGATATCGCAGATATGTACAGATATAAATATGCTCAAATGGCAGCAATTCTCAAAAGGCAGCAACAAAGCAACAGCAACTAAAGCTACAGCAATAAACAAATCAGAGTGCATGTCGAACGCCCTTTACCGAAAACGCCTGCTACCGAAAACGCCGAAAACGCCTGTACCCAGAGGAAATGACTCACAACCAGTGATAGGCAGTATCGAAGGTACAGCCTTTGTCAAAAGTTTAGACCACAGGGGGTTTGCTTCTAAGCACTATTGTGGCGTTCCTGCAGCACTTGTGGAAGTCCTATGCATCGGAGGGAGCAGGACCAAAAATCTTCTTACCTTCAGGAGATTTGGGACGCTGAGGTTGCATTACGAGCAAAGCAATGCAGCCCAGAAGCAACCCCCTGGGCTATAAACATTTGACAAAGGCTGTACATGTAGCTTCGATACTATCCTTCTGCTTATTTTGTTTTTCTCTATTACCGAACGCTTGCCAGATATGGAAGCATTGGAGATATGGAAGCATTGGAGTTATTGGTTTGCAGAATACATTTTGAGTGTATCCTATATTTTAGTGATGCTCGATCCTCAAAGCACACTGTGTGGCATATTTTGAGGTGGCTGTAAGCCAGATTTCCGGCCGGCATCACTCGATCAAGAGGGAGCACCCTGAAAAAAAGCTATGGAGTACAAGTATGAAGAGACGATGCGAAGGCTGTAAGCCACGTCTTTCTTCTCTCTTCCTGCGTTCGTTGTTTGGTAGATATACGACGCATCCATTTCCTTCTGCACACTTTATGACGGAAGGGTCCAGAAGACAGGCTGAAGATTTTAACATTACAAAAAAATGCAGTCAGCAATTGCAGGTGCTACATACTTAGCACCTACGAGTACTCTATTTGTAAAATACCGCATTAGGGATACAAGGGTTATTCATCAGTACCGTGTAATTCATCAGTACAAATCTCAGGTACATTGTGACACCACATTTTTTGCTGACCTTGCGAATCTACGCGAAAATACCGCTGCTCACAACACAAAACACAACGAATATTGGTATGTACCTTGTCCACGCACAAAGTACTGTTTTCAAGCTCTCAGGTATGTGTTGCCGTCCTTCCTTAATAGAACCACTTTCACTAATCTATCCATCCTTTCTGTTTCATATAACGCTGTCAGAAGTATGTTCTTACGAAAGAATAAATAATATCCAACTGTAAAATAAACAAAGTATCCATGGGCTGTGATTAAACTATCATTTGCGTGTGTGTAACAGTACAGAGACTATTCTGGTGATCTGTTATGAATACATTGTGCATATATGTTACTTTACGCATTTTCTTGTTATTGTTTTACTGCTGTCTGTCATCGCCGTGCCAAACCGCTCCAGGAGCTGAGAGCTTTGTCAAGCCGCGTTCGCGGCTTTTTTTCCTTTCATCTCACCCATTGTACATGACTGAAAAAAATGAACTGAACTGAACTGTTGTGGTAGAAACAATACCTCTTCACCCCTATTTCTAGTTGCGATTGTTGCCAGTAGAAATAGTTTGGTTTGGTTTATTGGGGTTAAACGTCCCAAAGCAACTAAGGCTATGAGCGACGCCGTAGTAACAAACAAAAAGCATTATAAACAGCTTCAAGTTTATTATTTTATTACATATTCAGGTTCTTACAGCGAAGTGTCCTAACTTAGCTGATGGTATTCGAACAAATGTTAACATTGGTGACTTCAATAATGTTTAGAAGAATCCATGATACGCTTTCTTGTAGCTCCATCAGAAATCGATTGCGCTTTTAAAAAAAAATCTACGTCACAATTCTATTCCTCAGCGCGTCGAGTGTCGGTATTGAACGCAGCTTTTTTTTAAATATCATGACTAGCACTGCACTGAAAGAATATCCGTGTTGGACGAAAGAATAGCCAGCAGCGCATTTCATCAATGAAAAGAACTAATCTCCACTTGTGCCGACCCCTATACATGATATAGCGATAAAATACCGCAGCTATGAAAAGAGGACCGGCACATTCAGGCTATCAGTATACAGCCCGTTGTTTAACAGGGGCCCGGCAATCTGTTTTCTATAATATTCCAGACATAAAAATATCGATTTTATCACACACTTGACTTATCCTAACAAAATCATTTTATCTTAATTGATTTTCTTTTTTTTTTTGTAAAAAGTCCAAGGCATCAGGCTTTTTCGTTCAGCGAAGTTACAGCGTCGCCCTTTGGCCACCCAATTTCAAGTTGCACTTCGTCATTAGTTCCAAAGCTAGGGCTGCTGGCAGCTGCTTTTTAACGGAATCGAGGTATCAGCATGGAAGCTAACTTTGCTAACCACATGACATGCAACTAATCTGAGAGTTCTGAACCAATCGGTCTGCTGCATTTTTAGAGATGGGCGTTATACTGAGCTCCGGAAAAGCTGCGATCAAGGTTGGCATACACGCTTCCCCACCTTTAAGTTCACGTGGATCCCACTTGGTGGCGTCGCATGAAATGCAAAGCAGCGTGGGCGTGGTCATTTGCTGTGCCAGGAGGGTGGCGCATTCGAACAGCTTCGCTTTTGCAGACGTGCTAGCCGGACTATAGCTATTACGCACTCGTGCAGTTTTGACACGTCGTGAAGCCCTTGTTTCACGTTGAACAAACAGGTGAGATAAAACAACAAGGATCAAAGCTCAAGGAGACCGAGTGTGAGTACCTCAGCTCTTCAGAGCTCGCTTGCTTCGCCTTTTTTGCGTTACACTTGCATCCGAATACATTGAAGTTGTTTCGTACAGCTCTGCGGTGAAATTGCATCCGCAGTTACGATTTCCTGTCAATATCCCCTGCTGCCAAAGGCTGCATAAAGCGGTGGAAGCCACCCCCGCTTCTGGTAAATTTATGCCTCTTGATTCCCTGTTGCAGAAGATAATAGCTCAAGCGTCTGAAGAATTGTCTGGCTCGAGAGCATGTCATTATGACAGGGCTTTCGAGGTACTCTTTTGGAGTTATTGTTATGCGATGCTTAAAAATTCCCTCTCGTACTTTTTTTTTGTTGTTGTTGCCATCTCTGCGCCATCGTTTTCGGAGCTTTTCTTTTCTCACGTGGTTTTCATTCTGGCGCCATAATGGAGGAGCAGTGATATCACTGTAGCAGTGGTGTGATTGTAATTATTTTTTTCTTAGCACTTCATGCACGGCTTGAATAGTTACGGAAGAGGATGTTTTGTCGGAAAATGCGCATTTGATAATTACCACGCAACCCTTAAGCTAGAGAATCGGTTTCGATTTTTCTGGGTGATTATCTACCCCAGCACGCCCACAGTGCTGAAGCATGCCACTATCGACTATGATGCCGTGATCGGAGCCGGCACAGGTACGGGATGCGTGCTGTAAGACGTTATCAGCAACCGAATCTTTTTGCTACTACGCGTGTGGCATGTGCTACGGATATACTGGCAGGACAGCCGTAGACGAGATTCTTGTGCTGCCAATGGGTGCCGTCATTTACAGGGCAATGGCGAGATGCGGTGCGGATGTTTGATGAGGGGCTAAGGGACTGCAGAAACATCGCGGCCGCGCGTGCATGATGTCTAAAACGTACTGACTTTATGGCGGTGAGAAACATCGCTTGGGCTCTGTACGCCACTGTAATGTTACAGCACACAGCAGTCGACTTTTGCACGATCTGAAATGAAATCGATATTTGGGAAATGAAATCCATAGTTTCACACTTCTCGAAATTGTCCCGGCGATCTCCGCCCGTTCACGCAATCGTTGCCGCCTTGGGTTGCTTTATTGGCAAAAGTTTTTAAGACAAATTGCAAGACTTCAAGTGCGTCTAACTACCTTACTGATCATCATGCAGCCCAGCCTATTGCCCTCGAATATCAAGTATATGGGGAGTGACGGATGTCAAATTATCGGTAGTGTAGCGTGGCAGCCACGCTCCGTTTCGGTCGTGAAAGAAGACGAAGACTACCCTGAGGTCTGAATCTCGCTTGCTGATGGAACGCTGGGCCAGGACTGTTCCCAGACGCCTCAAGAGACCCGGATTAAATTTAGCCCTAACCTCTTTTACTGTGGTTTCTGCGAACCAGAGTTTGCAACTTGCGATGCATCTAAAAACGGCGCACAGAAAACACCCAAACACAGGGAGAACGGACAGGGCAGGAGCGCACTAGCAAACTGAAGCTTGGTCGAAAAACACTTCTCACTCGGTAAGCATACGCCAGGAAATTCAGCACGTGTCAACAATATAAAACCCAAACAAAAACGTGACGTTGCTGTGCGATAGACAAACGGACTAAACCAAGATAAAAACTAAAAAAAAAAAACATGTAAGACAAGAATTAATACAAGAACCTAAACCCCTGGGATGAGCGAAGCACATAATCAGCACTGGCGATGAACAACAGCTATAAAAGTATTTGTTGATCAGCACCTCGGCGACACAAACAAAATTCACATCCACACAGATGCCCCTTCTGCCTGAAACAAGCTTCGCAGAGTCGCCCACGCGCACAGGTTACGGCGTCGTGCCGGGATCATTTCTGCGAGGGTAAAAGTTTCTTCATCTGATCTGTATTTCAAGCCTTCTATCATGCGTCAAAATTATGCCCCTCAGGATAGGTTCTTCAGTCGGTCAACGTGTATCGTCACACAGTAACATAAAAAATAAGCTATGATTCTGCGCAAGCTTGTTTCATACGACCAGGATGAATCTTCCTGCAAGCTGGAATCCTTCCGCATGCCTTAAGTCTCCTACATCTTTCGCCTGTACGCCTTTCAATGTGGGCGTGACAATGAAATATATCATTTTGTTGTTTTTTGCTATCCAGCTTTTTTTGATGCCACTTTTTCTGTCGCATTGGTTTCAGTAATTTTTTTATCCTTCCAGGCAATCCCCTGCGCGGGATAATCCTCGTGGTGGTACGTACACTGTTCCAGTGCAGTTCCATTCCGTGCCCTGCAGCGGATCTGGCGGGGCGAGCTCGTCTCCGCAGAAGTTTCTGTCGGATCCCCTGCTCCTATTTTTGAGTAGGTATGTCTCAGTATGACGGGAGTTTTCAGTGTATGATGACATTTAAGCAATTCTTCCAGGGGTGCCATTGTAAATCTGAGAATGCGGACTCTGTGCCTACAAAGGAAACAACGGCAGCACTTCGCCTCTCCATCGCTTACCATATTGCTGCTAGACATGAGTGCAGGTTATCCTTTCTTTGCGATTGGTATCTGAAGGAATGATGGTTGATCCTTGTAGGCACTATATTTCCGACCCTATTGTTATCTCTAAAAATATCCTTAGACAAGGTATAGTCCTTGCAAGCCAATATTGTGGCTGAGCGCATCGTGGGGAACATAATGTGGCGAAGCACTCTGAAGAAAATTAATTTGTTCTCCCTGAGCTTATTCACAATACATCCTTCATGGCATTAATGTCTGCAACAAACAAAATGCATTTCATTTTAATTTCCAATTCTGAAATTAGATTGAAAGTTTTCGGCACCGTTCAACAAAAATGCATCGTATCAGTTGTCGAAATGTAATCGAGTTATTACATCTGATTTCAGATCAAGACGAAGTGACTGACTTAGTTAGGACATGATCCGAAACGTCGCCGGCAATCTTATGAAGCGCACTCTAGAGGAGCTGATATAAGCTCCTGCTAGTTATTTTTAGCTCCCATTGTCGAGCTCCAGCGTAGCGGGTGGGGATCCTCGATGGGAGTGCTGAACTATTCCTTGCTTATTTCTGTTGCTATATCCATCATAAGACTCATTTTCGTTCTCTGAAAATAGTTCTATGCTGCGATTCACCACAAGCGCAACCTTGAGAGACTGGAGAATGTGCAGGCTACATGTAAGAGACTAAGGGCGTTTGCATCGGTTGGGTGCGTTCCTCGCTAGAGTACTCGAGGCCCGCGTAGCTGCTTTCAAAGAGACGTCACTGTCTCGGATTTTCTAAACGCACGCTTCTAATTTCCGTGCAAAGACGAGGGCTTTCCCTTTCAGCAAGGATGCTCTTGCTTTGCAGCCCATCTACACACTATCAAAAGTACGACAGTTTTTCTGCTACGGTTGCGGTTGTCCCATGGTTGTCCTTTAAAAGAAGAGAAGACTATCTTCATGAAATCGGCTTGGTTTGTCTTTTTGTGACTAAGTACTACCGGGGTAACAAAACGCCAGGCCCGAAATATGTTATTTTATCTCAACTATCCGGTATAAGCAATGCACAGAACGGTAAGCTGAGGCATAAACACGGGAGCACGACCAGGTTCTTTGCACGCTGTCTCGCACGCAACGTCAGAAAATGTTTTTCGACCACTCGTGTGACGCGTAAACATTTCGCGCCAACTGTACTTCGCAAAAATTCTTTTTTTCAAAATATTCTATTTTCATTCTCTGCAGGTGTTCACGGGGCGTACGCTGAAGACAAAGGGTCATCGCAGATTTTCACCATAAGTACGGGTGGTGTACTTAACCAGCTGCTATTAGACCGGAACAGCTACCCACATAGGTCCTAACAGGAAGTGTCATGGACTTTCAGTTGGAATATGACCTCGACGAAGTGACAAATGGTGAGGAGGAATGGCGAGGGGAGGCCGCGTGCACCATTTGCAGCCTGGAGAAAGAAAGGTTCACTGGGCATCTCTTTTTACAGTAGAGACAAGATTAAAATATATTACAAATCATTCACAATTGTGCAAAACAGAGCGACACAGACAGTGCAGTACTCGAGAAAGTCTAGAGCTCAAAGAGATATTGCAACTGTACACCAGTAAATCGGTGAGGCGGAGAAACAAAAACAAACATTAGTAACCGTGTTCTGCGAAATTCTGACCACCCAGGGATCGCGGAAGACTGGCGCATTTTCTTTGGCTCGTTCGAGGCTGGCGGACAGAGTTGTGGCCGCAGAAGTCGTGCGGTAGCTCTTTCTTTTAAGCAACCGAACTACGTGTATACGGAGTTCATACGTGAATGCGGAGTTTTTTTTGCTTAATTTTTAGCAGTGTTTAGTTGTATATTTACAGAAACATCGAGCTTAGAAACTCTTTTTCTAATCACATTTCGGAGAGCTGCACCATCTGTCTTTTCGTTTCTCAGGGGTCTATAGTGCGTTCCTTGCCACACTAAACATTCTCAGCCGTGGATACTGATCTCTGATATTGCACAAATGATAAGCTGTAAATTCCGCACTGCTGGATGTCTCTTTGTGCGGTGACTTCAATGTTTTATATAAAAGTCTCAAGAATATATATAACCTCACGAGAAATTGCGGTCATGGATATTATATCTTCTCTGGGCATATCGTAGTTTAGCGAAAACTTACTAGAGATCGGGCATGTACGCCCAAACAGTTAAGTTCAACCAGCCGCACCACTCGCTCTTCCGTCATTCATTGGGACACATGTTCAAGAAGGTGAGGCCTGCAATTGTGGACAAAACGCAAACTTGAGAGCCCTTTTTTCTTAGGATGATGTTGTGCAAATACTTTAACTGCAACTGACCTGTTTATGCAGAAAATATACGCTTGCCCTTTAGCTTCTATGCCATTCACTGGCTAACACCAAAATAACTTCACATATATTTTAAAACACCGACAAAATAAAGTGTATTCTTTGCGCACGCGTCCTTGTTTGCTTCACCGTCCATTATTGGTGATAATTTGCATAGTTTTTAAACCAGTCGCGCACTGTAATTTCTGGCTCTTACTCACATCGTGAGTGTGCACATTTCCTTTCATGGGGGAGGGGACCTGGACTCTTAATTTTTTTCATTTCTGTGCTTGTATATTCGTCGCATTTCATACGAATTTCAAACGTCACTTAGTTTTGTGTCAAGTACTTAGACATGTTGATCTGCTCAGGTACAATAGTAATTTGGAAAGTGGCAATCTGAATTATGGAGTGTTTAATTAGAATTAAGTTCAAGTGCCTTCCTTATAATTACGCCACCGCGGTTGCACGGTAGCTACGGTGCTCGGCAGCGGCTTCGATCACGGCGGTGTTGCTCGCATTTGGATGGAGGAGGAATGCTACAGACCGTAGGGCTGCGTGATGTCAGTGCACGTTAATAAGCCCCACGTGGTCGAACTTATCCATAGCCCTTCACTACGGGGTTCCCCATAACTTGAGTCGCACTGGGACATAAACCTCATAAAACCACACGAAACTTATGTGCTTCGAAACATTTCAACCAGCGTATGGTCTAAATTCAAAGAGTGGCCTGAAAATAAAGTTAGGGCGTTGTAATAATAATCAGCACGACCACGCCCCCTACAGGGCAAAGGCCTCTCCCATGTCTCCCCATTAACCCTGTCCTTCGCCAACTGCTCCCATCGATCCCTGAAAATTTCTTGATCTCATCTGCCCACCTAACTTTCTCCCGCCCACTGCCACGCTTGCATTCTCTTGGAATCCACTTCGTTACACATAAGGAAAAGCGGCTATCTTGCCGACGCATTACATGCCCTGCCAAAGCCCATTTCTTCCTATTTAGTAAAGCAGAAATTTGGGCAAGTTGTTACGTATTCATTTTTGAAACAGCGCAACAAAGACAGGACGTGGAAACTGAGGGGTAAAGACAAGCAGGCGCTGAATAAAAACTGGGTTTATTGAAAAAAACACAAATATATAGACAGAGTTAGGAAAGATTAATCGCCACTATAGTAAACTCGTGTGACATGGGACGCCAGATACCCAATCTCCCCTTCGGAAAGTGTGTTTTTTTGTGTTTGTGTGTTGTTAGTCAGCGCCTGTTGTTAGTCAGCGCCTGTTTGTCTTTACCCCTCAGTTTCCACGTCCTGTCTTTGTTGCGCTGTTTCAAAAATGAACCCATTTCTTCCTCTTGATTTCGACTAGGATGTCATTGACCCACGTTTATTCCCTCACCGAATCCTGCCGTTCCCGAACTCTTAGCGTTACACCTATCATTTTTCTGTCCATAGGTAGCTGCATATATGCTCATCACAGGATAACGCAGTGATGGGCATATATAATGCTTAAAGCTACACAGAGTGCGCAAACATCAGACGCCTCCGCGATATGGTGGTTGCTTTACGCACAAACGGGTTTTAAAAGCTTTAAAAGCGCTCGTGCAATTAAAAGAACTTGCTTTCAGCCGTAAACTTGCCCGTCTTTCACTTTTTCATAATCTTTATCATCTCCCACTGCTGTGTCAAGATGTCTTTCAGGAACCTGCCGCCAATTTTCCACGCCGCGATCATTCTTTTAAATTAAAGCGCCCGCCATGCCGCACATTCCTTTTTACAAAATCATTCATACCACGCACGATCATCGAATGCAACCGCTTACAATCCAATATTGCTACCGAATTTAACACATTTAAATTTCAAGAATTGATCTCCGCTTTGGGTACCATCTACCGACATCGACAGTTCTAGTAGTGTCTACCTTTGCCATCCCATATGTTATGATGCGCATGTTACTCTATGTAGTTAGATTTAGTAATTCACCTGTTGTTGTTATTCGACCCGGTATATTTCTTGTCCGTATATGATATTTATTTGCATGACTGCGTATAATAATTTGTTTTATTGCGGGTTTTTTCCGTGTCACATTGTAAGTGTACTTTCTATTTCCTACCCCCCCCCCTTTCGTAGTACACTCGAAAGATGGCCTTTAAGGGTATTTTCAATAAATGAATAAATAAATAAAAAGGTAGTCCACTTCCGTGTGCTATCGAGGCACATTTTCAAGCCAGGCAACACGAATTGAATCAACGACTATTCGCACACTGTGGCTTAAGAGTCAAAGTCCTCGCTTGAAAATTCTTCTTATAGTTGATTAATCGTCAACTGGGTGTATTTTCTCAGTATGTATGTGTACCGTATGTTAGTCGGCATAAGTTTGGTTTAGTGCAATGAGCCATAGGTTATGGCGTTCTTGAACCACTGCACGAGTAGGTACGAAAAAATCCGATTTTCCCTAACATACACTGGTTACCAACTTTAATTTCAGAGGCCGTATCCAGTCCCGAGCACCTTCCCATGAATTCTCTTCTACCATCGACGTCGACCTCTGAGCTCGGAAATGCGGCCAATACAAACTGGGAGGACTTGGGGCCATCCCTGGCTACGAGTGAAGAACATTCTGTTCGGTATCAGAACCTTGAGCCAACAGAAGAGGAGTTGAGGTACATGTTCTTCCCGTACACTTCTATGAATTTTCCCGACGCTGTGAGACATATCGAATTGCACACGACTGAGAAGAAATCGAAACATCCCCTGTGCCCAGCGGTGTTTGAGGCGCCCTGCAAACCTGAAGTGCATATGGTCTCCTCTCACACTGAGGAAAAACCACACAAGTCCGACCAGTGCCGTTTTTCAGCTGCCTCACCTAGCAAGCTACTTCGACACAAGCGCACGCACACAGGTGAAAAACCACAGAAGTGCGACCAGTGCTGTTTTTCAGCTGCCTCACCTAGCAAGCTACTTCGACACAAGCGTACGCACACAGGTGAAAAACCCTACAAATGTGAAGTTTGCCCTTATTGGGCGAATAGGAAAGAGCATTTAAAACGTCACATACGTATGCATATGAGAGCAGGGGTCTTTAACTGTACTCAATGTTCATTCGTGGGTTCAAGCACTGAGAGCCTCAAGGCGCACATGTCCGGACACGGGGAGTGAGTTCTTCATTAATATGCGCAGATGATGACGATGCTTAATACAGGCGCATGCCTCACCGCAGAAATAACTGTCCACTTTTTCCGGACAAGCGTGAGGTAACTGTTTTATGTACGGCGGACATACGGTATTTTTGTGCATAATTTTGTGCAGACGTTTGCAGCTGCAGGTTGCATGTTCTTATTATTTCGCATTATTTTGGCAGTAGACACAGCGCATCAGGTGCTTCGGTTCTTACGTGGACAGCCAGATGGTGCGCGTTCTGTGTAATGTCGATACCAATAAAGTGGAGACTGCGAATTTAATGTCGTTCAGCGTAAGCTCTTCCTTGCTTCAAAGTGCAACTTGTCGAAAAAAAATGAAAGTTGATCAGATGTACAAAAAACAACGTCTTTTATAGACCACCTTTTATAAAATGAAGTGAACTGGTAAATCCGTCGCTTCCTCTGAACTTTTCGCGTTAAAATTACCACAGCATTTTCAGGCTGCGCTTTATGGGTTTCCAATAGTTTTGTTCATTTAGAATTAAACATTTTGTCTCTTTTATTCCGATCTCAGGAACGTCTCAGCAACTTCCATGAATCTTTGATGGAATGCGGATGTCAGTCGTCATCATCATCAGCCTCACTAAGCCCACTGCAGGGCAAAGGCCTCTCCCATGTCTCTCCAATTATCTCTGTCCTTCCTCAGTTGCGGCCACCGCATTCCCGTTAATTTCTAAATCTCATGCGCCCACCTAACTTTCAGCCACCCTCTGCTACGCTTGCCTTCTCTTGGAATCCACTCCGCTGCCCTTAAGGACTAGCGGTTATCTTAGCTTAGTTGTCTATCCATTATATCATCGCTTAGAGCATGCGGTTAGCTAACGAAGTTTAAGAACTAGTCATGAAACATTTTGGGTACTTCATGTTTCCCCAAATAAAATGTTTGTCAAACCGCTACGCAGTAGACATACATCTGTCTGCCGTCGCCTTTCCCAGTTAGATTTTTAGATCAAATAAGACGAATAATTGGCACCTACTTAATTAGATGAATATCTCCTAACTATATAGCTGCGGAAAATATTTTTCTTGCCGGGCCAGCTTCGCTTATCGCATGAGTTTGTTGCGCGGGGTCCCCTGACCTTCTACAACTGGATAATACAGACCACAACTTTTGTTCAGATACTTAAAGCTTGAAAGTCATTGAACGTCGCCATCTTTTTCCGTACCGTTCTATACGTGCATGCATATCATTTACGAGTGCATCGGGTGTACTGCGTGCTGAGGCAACTCTAATCAAGCGAAGGAAAAATGCTGAAGTACGCGGGGAATGAACACGGATGCCTGAAAAATATCAATTGATGTCCGTTTTCTTCTAATCAAGGAGTTCAGCATTTATAGATATCGCAAAATGCGCATTCACGATTATGGTGCGCATAATCCGGGGGCTCGCAGCCAATGCCTATGTTTGGAATCTGACTTCTGCTCATAAGCACCTGGCTACCTGGACAAAGGGAACAAAGAATCGTGGTCAGGTCAGGCCAGCAAATCAAGGATGCGAAGTACAAACTAAGGGCTGCACTGCATAATTTACCCCGCTGATTTCATTTACAACATCACTAAAGGGAAAATTCTGACTGACGTGAATGCGAGTACGCTGATCGCTTCAGAAGCGCAGTAGTTCCGGCTTGTAAGCTTGAAGTGTCGAAGCAAAAGAAGGGAAGAAACGTAAACTAGAAGAAAAAAGAAGCAGGCCCTTGCGACGAATATGGATGACAGCAGATAGGCGACCAGGCAGTAACCTCTTTTTATCCTCCTCCCCCTCCCCCCCCCCCATCCCCTTTATCCAAATGGAAGAGGGAGGAGTGGGTGAACCTCATCGAAAACGCTCTAGCGTCCGCTGTTATTACCGCACCCCAACCTCCTCATCCGGTCTTTCTCGACTTCAGCTCCCATCCGCTTTGTTCTCGAGTCTTGGTCTTCTCTAACTATTTGAATCTGTTCATCCTGCTGTCTGCTTTAATAGCGTCGGAGGAAGGATCAGGATTGACTTCATATCGTAAGCTTGAATTATAAAAATTAATTGGACTGAACACCGATTTCCTTTAATTTATTTAAAAACCTAACTCTCTACTGAAAGAGTTAACTGCTCAGCTAGTTGGTTTTCAGACACTTTACCGGGAGTTTCAGCGCAACGAGGACACATACAAGAAAGAGGACAACACGGGCGCTTATTGCAACTTTTTAATCAAGTGAAACAGTCGACATATATAGCCTTTCCGGTCGCAGGGCACATGTACAAGGCGCCAAGAAAACCACACCAGTTTTATCAGAGTAGGCGTGAAAGAAATTCCCCCTCAGCCTCATAAAGAAAAAGCGAAGTGTCAGTGACTCAGCTCGAACCTGCGTTTTTGACGTAAAAGGCTTTCGGAGTTTCCCGAGCCGTCTGCTGTCTGCCTCTACCGAGAATCCTCACATCGCGGAACCTTGGTGTACAATTGGTGCAAGCCCTACTGTGTTCGACAAGTTTTTCGACCTCAATATTTTCAATATCTTTTGCATGTGTCCTAAGTCGGTCATTCACGCAACGTCCCCTCTCTCCAATACAGGGTTTTCCGAGGGACAACTTAATTTCATAGACGATGTTAGCGACACACTTTACGAAACACTGCCGATGTCCCTTTTGACAGCCAACCTTTTTGCTTTCGCAGGTTATGCGACGGCTTAGCTGACCAAGCTTGCGGCGGGGTGAGGAAGCCAACGCTACATTAAATCGGTTTGGCAATTTCTTCAGGCCGCGAGTAACTTTGTGAGCGTAAGGTGCCACCACGGGCCTCTCATTTCCTGTCATTTCATTCCTGCTTTCTCTAGCCTTCACCTTCTTCAGAGGCACTTGTGCTAAAGGTATCAAGACCGACTCAGAGAAGCCGGACTTCAACGAGCCTCTTCAATGAATTATGAAAGCTAGCTTGCATCTCATGTACGAACGACTTCCGGAGCGAGGACCACAAGCAGAAGGTTCCGGTGCCCCGTTTTATAACCTTCGAATGGGCAGAATTATGCGGCAGGAGAGCCTAGTGCGCACGAGAGGAATAAGCACAGCAAATGTGTTCAAGTCAAAACTTTAAATATAAATCTAAAAACTGAAGCACGCGATTATCTCGTAGTTCAAAAGTAAAAGTTAGCTCTTTTCTGAGTTGCCTAAATTCATCTAAAACACGGTTTATATTCGTCTCAGCGGACAGGGTCCATTGCTTGTTTAAAACAATTAACAAGTCGTCTATGTAGCGAAACACTTTAAGAACCTTGTCATTAAAGCTTGTCATTATTAAAATAAGGACCTTGTCATTATTAAACTTTGAGGCGCGTGGGTACACGGTATCATCAGAGCCGGCATCGTCAAACGCCCTAGCTGACGTTTGGAGAAGCAAGCGCTCCAAGAATCCGGTCTAAAGAGGTACAAGTGCAGCTTCAATTTGCTTACTATATCAACAGGATCATCGATCCGATGAGGCAATACTTTAATTTTTAAGAAAAAGATCCCCTCATAAAATCCAACACATCAGTGTGCTCGACTGTTCCTGTAGAGAGGCTCAGTTTATCGGCTTTGCTTATAACACGGCCGCAACACGGGAGTCTTCCAAACAGGCGGTTTCAATACGTTCTGTTCCGTAATACAGTTAATAAAGAGCACAATGAAAATAACAGAGATTATCAAGGTTTCTTCACTGCAATAAAAACTTTCACCCTTTTTGTTCTTGTTGATTTTATCTTGGTTCGAAAGCAGGAAGTTATGCTTCGAACATCTGCTAAACACTCTGCTTGGCAAATATATGACTTTTCAAAGCGCATGGGCAGACTCAGAGGCAACCGTCTAAATCCTTCATATTCGTAGGTAAAGCGCAAAATTAACGCAAGATGTACAGAAAGAGGACACAGACCAGCGAAAGGATTCGCAGCTAAATTTTTATTACGAAAAATTCCTCTTTGTATACAACTCTGTCATGTGATACTACATTCAAGAGTACTTGCGCAGGTACATTGCAAGTGGAAAACCAATAAAACCAATATCACCACACTAAACCTGATCAAACATGATCCCGCCCCCTCCCTTTAACTTAAAGACAAGATTAGGAATTATTAAGTAATGAGACCTCTTTATCAACTAACATAACAAATGGCTGGGTTCCACACTACGATTGCTTTTTCAGAAGAAGTAATCCTCCATCAATTATCTGGTTTTGTTTTTTTGCCTCCATAAAATTTTTGTTTTAGCTACGCACACTGCCCTCTACCTTTCAATATGAACCGTTACCAACTTGTCCAACCGTCCATCCTTCGTCGACTAAATTCTGCATTAACAAACGAAATCACAACTTTGAGTTTAATATCATGTAGTCAACTTCTCACAGAGAAGGTTTCTCACTCAGCTAATGATACCACCAGTAATATTAATATTCATGATTTCAATAATGTATTAAAGAATCCATGATACAGTACGAGTATCTGCATTAGAAATCAATTTCGGTTCTATATCTTATATCTCTGTCAGAAATACAATTCTTAAGGGGATTGGGTACAAGTATTGAAGGCTTTCCGCCGTAAACTTGCCCGTCTTTCACTTTTTCATGAAATTTATCATCACCCATCGCTCCTTGAAGATTTCTTTCAGGAACCTGCTGCCTATTTTGCACGCCGTCATCATCCTTTTTAAAGCTAAGCGCCTGCCATGCCGCCCATCCCTTTTTGCAAAATCACTCATACCACGCGCGATCATCGAGTGGTACCGCTTACCATCCAATATCGTTACCTAATTTCTTACATTTAAATTTCGCGAACTGCTCTCCATTTTGAATACCATCTAATGACATCGACAGTTCTAGAGTGTCAACCTTTGCCATCCCATATGTTATGATGCGCATGTTACTCTATGTATTTAGATTTAGCAATTCACTTGTTATTGTTATTGCACCCGGTATATGTCTTGTTCGTATATGATATTTATTTGCCTGACTGCGTATAACATTTTTTTTATTGTGGGCTTTTTTTCATGTCAGATTGTAAATCCTTTCTATTGCGTACCCCACTTTCTGTAGTACCCTCGAAAGAGGGCTTTTAAGGGTATGTTCAATAACTGAATAAATAAATAAAAAGACTGGCCACTTCCGAGTGCTATCGATGTACATTTTCAAGCCAGGCAACAAAAATTGAATCAACGACTATTCACACACTGTGGCTTAAAAGTCAGAGTCCTCGCTTGAAAATTCTTCTGATAGTTTGATTAATCGGCAATTTGGTGTATTTTCTCAGTATGTACGTGTACCGTTAATTAGTCGACATAAGTTTGTTTTAGTGCATTAGCCAAATGTTATGGCGTTCTTGAACCATTGCACGAGTAGGCACGAAAATATCCGATTTTCCCTAACATACCCTGGTTAACAACTCTAATTTCAAGGCAGTATCCAGTCCCGAGCACCTTCCCATGAATTCTGTTCTACCATCGCCGTCGACCCTCTGAGCTCCGAAATGTGGTCCATACAAATTGGAAGGACTTGAGGCCATCGCGGGCTTCGAGTGAAGAAAATTATGTTCGGTATCTGGACCCTGAAAGAAAAGGAGAGCCGTTCAGATGCATCTTCTGCCCGTACACTTCACCGAATTTTGCCGACGTTGCGAGTCATATCGAATTGCACGCGACTGAGAAAAAATTTAAATTCTCCCCGTGCCCAGCGCTGTTCGAGGAGTCCTACAAACTTAAAATGCATATGGCCTCCTCCCACACTCAGGAAAAACCCTACAAGTGCGGCAAGTGCCCTTATGCAGCGGCTTTAAATAAAACGCTGGCTCGGCACAAGCGTACACTCACTGGAGAAAAGCCCTACAGGGGCGAAAATTGCCTTTATACAGCGGCTACAAATAGCTCGCTCGTTCGGCACAGGCGTACGCACACAGGCGAAAAACACTACAGATGTGAAGTGTGCCCACATTCGGCGAATCAGAAAGCGCACTTAGACCGTCACATTTGTACGCATATCAGTGCAGGGGTCTTTAACTGTACTCTATGTACATTCGTGGGTTCAAGCACTGAGAGGCTCAAAGAGCACATGTCCGGACACGGGGAGTGAATTCTGCAGAAACACGCGCATGTGATGACGATGCCTAATAGTGGCCCATGTTTCTCCACAGAAATAATTATCCACTTTTTGAGGACAAGTGCGAGCTTTTATGTTTAATGTATGGCGGACATTCGGTATTTTGTACTGAATTTTTGTACAGACGTTTGCAGTGTGGAGTCCTTAACATTCACCGCTTACAGTTGCATGCTATTATTAATTAGCGTTATTTTAGCAGTGCACAAAACGCATCAGGTGCTTCGGTTTTTACGTGAACAGTCATGTGGTGTGCCTTGTTGGTGAAGTTGATACCAACAAATTAGAGACTGCGAATACAATGTCGTTCACCGTAAGCTCTTTCTTGCTTTAAAGTGCAACTTGTCGAAAAAACATGAAAGTTTATCACAGGTACAAAAAAAACGCTATTGTATTGACTACCCAGTTGAAAAATACACCAGGATAGCTTGGTGTGTTCTGGTGTTTCCTAGTGTGAACACCAGCTTCTGTAGTGTGTTCTGATGTTAACACCAGACCGGGCTGGTGTGTTGTAGTGTGCACACCAGATCGTTTTGGTGTGTTGTAACGTGCACACCAGCCCGGTTTGGTGTGTCTTAGTGTGCACACCAGCCCGGTTTGGTGTGTCGTAGTGTGCACACCAGAATGGGTTGGTGTGTTGTAGTGTGCACACCAGACTGGGTTGGTGTGTTGCAGCGTGCACACCAGACTGGGTTGGTGTGCTGCAGCGGGTACACCACAACGGGTTGGCGTATTGTAGCGTGCACACCAGAAAGCGTTGGTGTGTTGTAGCATGCGCACCACACTTGATTGGTGTATTTTGGTACCCACAGCATGCAGTGTTAGTGTGCTGTAGTGCATACACCAGACTGCATGGGTTGTGGTGTGCACACTGTTTTGGTCGTCAATTGCACTTAAGAGTGGATTGGTTAATTTTGGCATGAAAAACACTTTGAATAGGCATTAAGGTTTGGACACCAATCAACCACATTCTGGCTGACACACACAGGAAGGTAGAGTGCTGTTGTAAACGTATACAACTACACTGCAGTACCTAATTTAGTTTACTTAAGTTTGGGGGCATACACAGCAAAGACAAATATTGGTAGAGTGCATCCATCCTAATCTGGACTTCTTGTCTAACGCGCGTCGCACTGATCACAAAGTGAAGTATAGAACTATACCAACCATTTTTCAGGTAAAGCGAAGGGCAGAAGTGTTTCATGCTTAAGCATGCCCTAACTTTGCTTCACTGGATGTTATGTGCTGATGCAAATGCCTCAACATACCAATTCAAGCAGTACGTATGCAGCAGAAGGTCGCCCTTCTAGATCTAATCGCCTCTGTGAAACAATGTTGAGTAGAATGATAATTAAGGTAACCTCCTAACATGTTTTCATAAACATATGTGAAAATTATATATCAAACATCATAATTCTTTATTTACACTACAAATGAAGCGCTATTTTAACAAACCTCACATGACAAACTAACAATCTCACATAACAAACCAAAACACGTACATTTGAACCTTAGGCCAAATATGGCATATGAAAAATGCGATTACAAGCCACATTCAACTTTAGTAACTACACACTGGACATTAGACAGAATGCTTCTTCTATATACAATGACCTATAACAGTGCAACACAGAGATGCAGAGATGTTTCACAATCATTGAGAACAGCACAAGGAAATAAACTTCAAATGACATATGAAGCAAAAGGTGCACACCTTCCATACAACTAAGGCAAATATTGTCACAGAGTGGTGACTGCAGTACGGGGAGCAAGAAGAGAGCGAAAATTGCTTCTAACCGAAACTCTTTTTGTGCTGACTTGCACAAGCAAAGAAATGAATGACTCAGCGGCGGCGTAGCAACAGGCGAACTCTGCGGTCGGACAGAATGCTTGCCGCTCTTGGCCATGCTGAATTTAAAGCTGATAGCGAACTTTCGAGATAAAGCGTGCAAAGTTACTAGAACATTCTGGAATAACGTAGAAGCGGCTCCGCCTGGATGCGATCAATCGAGATAAATCTGGTCGCGTCTTGCATCACAGCCAAAGCAATAAAGCAGCGCACCGGCAACACTGAAGAATAAACAAACACTACGAAGGTTAACAGAATTTCTCCGCTTTCAAAGAAGCATCGACCCAATGCTTTAAAACATAAGACTACAAACAAATAAAATGGACTGTACAAAAAAAAACAGTGTGGGAACAGTGTCCTTCAGCATGCATAATTGGGCTCTAGACGGACAACATCGAAAACTTCTGGTCATACGCAGCGTCGCAGGGATTGGCTATAAGCCAATTTAAATTTGTCCCTGGCATCTGCTCCTAATCACTTTCATAGAGATTGGGCACCTTCACAACATGTGACTTGTCGCTCTGTGCCACAAGCACACAAGGTGAAATAACTTTCTGCTCACAAATTAGGCACAACCCAACATCAGTCGGAGCGTGTTCAGCAGTGAACATGAAAAGCATAAAGCTTTCCTCGGCAATTAGTTCTTGGCAGAGTAAGAAGATACTGTTTTCCACTAAAAAAATTTTGATCACTCGCAAGAACTTGCCATCATCTGTTAGAATATATTCAGAGCACGTTTTCTCGGTCCTGTTGTAATTGGCACTATGTACAGTGAACCCTTTATTACGTGCTCTGAGGTATTCACTCATACTGGGCACAGCACCAATGGTCTGGCTGATCAAATCCAGAATATGCCATTCAAGACTGCCAGGCTGCGATGACGAACCTAATACTCCTAACTGGAGCTTATTGCCTTGCTTCCCCGAGATCAGCTTTTGCTGCTTGTTCAGGTAGGGTGGCAGTAGTACCAGACGCTTCAGGGACTTCTGCACCTCTCGCATGATGAAGCGCTCTGCTATTTGATGTGGAACACCTTTCGCTGCAGAAACCACCTTGAGAATGTCACCATTCCCTCCTTCAAATGGGAAGGTAGAGGTTGCCCACAGTGGCCCAGTCATGCGCACAGATTTTGCAAGGTGCACAAGTTGGTGCACATTGAATGTCAGGGTGTGTTCACCATAGAGAATTGGCATCTGCTCAACAAACTCCACAAGAAGCCTTTCGGCACAAAAAATATCTGTCTCTTCAACACTTGCTTGTAAGAGTAAAAATAAACTCTGTGCAAGAAGGCAGAAATGCGTCAAATATCTCTGCGGGAGCATATTGAAGAGGCAAGGTGCACTGTAATAAAGAAGCCAATATCTCCACTCTGTAGCTTTCCAAAACGAGCGCTCAGTTACCAGTCTTGGCAATCTGGTGAAATTGGTGGCCGAATTTTCAACAGGCGGTCATTCAACTCCCTCACATGATTTCCAATGTGCCAGGCACTTCCTGGTGAACACAGCCAAAGTTCCATTTGCTGCGATGTGACCCCTTCCAGTACGCAGTGCATGTAGTCCGGTGGAAAGGCCCACGCCAGGTCCAATGTGCTGACGGTTGCGACGGCTGACAAGCCCTTCATACCATCCACAGGACGGTCTCGCCTGGCTGGAAGTTTCACTGTACTGTACACAGTGTCATGGCATCGCTCGACCATATCTCGCCCCTCCATGATATATTTCAGGGTGCCTGAAAAAAGAAATGACAGATAAATTTCTCATAGTACTATGCATAATAAACAAAGAAATACATGCTAAAGAACAGACAGGAGAGTACGAATGCACATGTAAGTGACGGTTATGAAATGCTACAATAACTTAAACTACATGCAATGGTACCACATCTACCTTTAATCAATGCACAAGCCCATTTTACAAAATTAGGCTTTTCATGTTACACTCACAATATGTACATGGGCAATAGGTCAACATGTGGAGCTTGCATGCCCTATTTTTCACTGCAGAACCCAACTTCCAAGAGGTAGACCTAGGCTATGGGATGTGCTATTGAAAAGCTCTGGATTATTAGGATCACTATGGAATCTGACCTGCACAGTCAACCTTCCTGACTTTTAATGTGCATAGCTTCGGCAGGAAGAGGTACAAAAGTTTACAAGAGTGCTCGTGTAAGATAGAACTTCCAAATGACAATTTTTTCATTCTGAATCCATACATGTGCACCACAGGTGACAACTGTGATTCCAGTCTTCACACCTCGTAGGTCTTGGATCACCAGACAATAAACTTATCACAAGAGTTTAAACAGACAGCACAGACATTTGCTCACATAATTAACAGCACCCAATCTCCTCGTAGCTAGAAATAAGTGCCCTGTGCATATCTGCACATATTTCTCACAGTAAACACAAAGCTAAATGTGACTGCTCACCAACGCGCAAAATGTCCTTCCTTTGTCATTATGCCTGCTAGAGAGTAAACTAAGCACCCCACAACAGCCTTTTGTTTCAGAATACTTTGAGGAGTTTTAGAAGACCTGTGATCCCTATGGTCAAAAACTGCTATACCCTGGCACTTGTCAGGCTCCATCTCTGGAATATGTGGATAGAAAAATTTCTTTAAAAGACTAAGCAGCAGAGTTACAGCTGTCACAATCAAGCAACTTTGCCATCCTTTTCTCTGCCATACCATCTTCGAGTCTCTCTCTCCCCCATATAGGTGATAATCCTTCCCAAGTGAAATTTCTTTCACTGCTTTTATGGGGAAGCACAGATTGTCACGTCATCATCATGGCCCTCCATCACCAAGTTGCTGCAACACCAAGTTGTTTTTGTATTAGAACACAACCTTGTTCAAACTGATATGAACCAGTATTTTTATACCTGGTAACAGTTGATACCAACCACATGGGATACGAGTATGTTGCTTGTAGGATGTGAATGCATTTAAGCAACAAAATTATGTTCTTAGAGCTGTACAGTGTGCAGAAAGCAGAAGAGGCAAAGCTTGTAATATGAATGAAACAATTCTTACCATCAACAAGCGTTTCTTTTTGAAGGCACCAAGAACAGCCATAGTATCCGTTGTATTGCTTAGCATTGAGCAGTGAAGCGCGAGCTGGCGCGTTAACACAAAAGCACAACACATTGACTGTTGACTGCACAACTTTGCTGGCAAATGACCACGTGAAGCTGCCCATAGTGTGGAATTTCTCGACAAATCTCTTCAAGTAGAGGCGAGTAGGTGGGTGACCTTTCGCAAACCAAATGACGCCGATGAGGATGTTCTTCCAACGATCGGGAATAGGGAGCTCATTAAGCACTACTTGAATTGGCCAGACTGACCCTTTGCTCGACTTAAATACTGGCGATCCATCGCTGTTAGCGGTAACAGTCAGGTCACTCCAATTCATGTTCCTTTCACGGCGGACCTTTCTGTACAGTTGGCCATCTGTGATATCCTTATAAGCTCCCTGATGAGTTTCAGCTGTCAGTTTCTGGAGGTTTGCGCCAACTATATCCCCAAACTTCTTTAAGAGACACTGTAGCTGACGCTTGAGGTCGACAGTTATGAAAAAGCTTCCTTTTTTCACCAGCTGTGCCATAGTCATTGTGGCTGCACAATTAGTGCAGTGCTGGAAATCTAGGCCGCAGCTTGATGTCAGGCACTCACACGTTGGGCAGTATGTATGGACTTCCACCATCCCTGATTTGTGCAAATCCCATAACTTCCTAAAGCCATATTTTGTCGATGGGAAGACGTTCTAGCAGAGAAATGCATTCAACAGCTTCAACAAGCTGTCCACTTGTGTCCAAGGAAGGCCAGCAGCAACAACAAATGTTAATAATGTTAATACAATCAGCATCGCCTGCAGGTGGGTAGTGTTCTGTGTGGAAGTCTCGACTCGGAGTTCACTCTGATAAATTCCGACAAGTCTTCATCGGGGTCCTCTAGCACATGGTTGTCAAGCCCATTGGTGTCCTCATCAAGCCTTGGCAGTTGTGCATCAGAAATGCTGTCATCAAGATGCAGGGTTGAAGGCTCATCATCCAAGTTGGGATGACTTGTAGAGGCGTTGTCATGCACCCCATCTTCAGCTTGCTACAAAAAACATTGGAAAGGCTACATCAGCAACAGAAGAAAAAAACATCAGTATCGAAGTGAATGACTGCAACCTGTTCATGTATATCCCGAGTTGGTATCATTCGGCATGAACATCATTCCGATTCCCTTCACATTTTAATATTTTCATCACAGGTTTATGTTTTTTTCTTTATAATGATCCATAAGAGATAGTATACATGGACCACCATGTGACATTGACCTACAATCACTAAATAATTTATAATCGAATTTCGTATCTCACCTGTTTCAGCTTCAACAGTCAAGTAATGGCTACAACGTGAAAGGTCAGTATAAGTCACGTGAGACACAAATAAAAAGTGCAACATAATCACTGCTTCATAATATTAATTCACTGTGATGCTAAAGACAGCTTGCCGCAAGAGCTGGAATGGCAATGGGTTTGGTGCATGTTTCATGGGAGTTGTGGCGTCCTAAAGCAACCCCGGCTATGAGGGATCCCAAAGTGGAGGGCTCCGGATAATTTCACCCACACCTGGGGTTCTCGAATGTGTACTGACATCGCGCAACACATGAGACTCTAGCATTTCAACTCCACTGAAATGTGATCATAGTGGCTGGGACTTAAAAAGTGCGACAAGCCGCCTTACAGTTCAGCATTGCCAGTTTCGTTGAGTATGATTTTGTAGCGCCCGGCGACGCTATAAAGCGCAGGCGCTGAGATCGGCGTTACCGCGACAAAAGAAAATAAAGAACGACAGCGCGTGCTCCGAGCGCACGCCCGGCACACGCAGTCCGGAACTAGAAGCCTGCCACGCTGGTCGTCTCTCTCTGGTCCTCCCGCTGCGACCCCGCAAATCCTCAACAGTGGTGACCCGGCGAACCGTGCCTTCTTTCTCAGTTGCGTTCCAGCATGGCGTACTGGCAGCACCCAAGTTTCGACCCGTCGCTCCCGGCGTTCCGGCCTGCAGGCGTCGGCGGGTGGTTCGCCCAACTGGAAGCTGCGATGTACCTGAACAACATCACCATCCAGCCGTTCAAACACGCAGTCCTTTGCGACATCCTCCCGCCCGACCTCCTGCGTCGGCTCACCTACTCTGCCTTCGGCGGCCGGCCATACGATGAGCTGCGTGCGGCCGTCTTGGCGGACTTCGGCGCCTACTATGTTCCGCCGCCGCTCTACGACGCAGCGGACCCGTTTTCGCCACCGCCAGCCTCTGGCCTTGCACCGGCCTCGCTAGCGCCCACGCAGCCTTCATCAGAACCCGGCCCGCCTCAGCAGCCCCTCGCCACCTCGCCGCCACTCCAGTACAGCGTCTCCGGCCCGGCTTCTTTAGCACCGACCGCACCAGACGCTACCGCATCGCTTCCGGCAGCACATGCTGCTGCCCCGGTTACGCTAGCAGTACTGTGCGATGACTCCACGGCCCCAAGTCCGCAGTCATTCCCTCAGCAGCTCGGTGAGGTGCCTGGCCCACCGCCGTTTGCCACGTCAGCGCACTCAGCGACAGAGTCGCCTCGCGCCATCATGTTCAGCGCCTCCGGCCATACCGCCTCCAATAAGGACGATACAGCGTCTACGGCACAGCCCGCTGAGCAACTTCTCTCATCTCCAATAGTGCTGCCATCCGTCGAGCTCTTCCTCGACGAGTGCCCCATTCCATCACCTTCTGCACCCTACTGCGTAGCATCGCTGCCAGCCGAAGGCTCACCTACCGCCTCATCGCTCATTCCGCCAAAGCCGTCAGTCACTGACCTGAGCGATCGTGCTAAAGGCGAAGTGAGATTGCCGGCACCGCAGCATCTGTCAGATACCAGCACCACTACCCCGGCGGCCACACCGCCTGCCCAAGACGCCGCACCCCAAGCTCTGAGTAGTGCAGCAACTGTCCAACCAACAGCTGTGCCTGTTGCTGTCAGCCAGCCGTCTGATGTAGCAGTCTCAGCTCCACGGCCTGTCACTGCCACAACCTCCTGGCAGCCACCTACAGCCAACCATGCCCACATGCGCATCAGCACTGGCCAGTCGCTCCGGACTGTCACTCCAGCTTCACCCAAGCACCTTGCATTGAGCCTAGCAACTTCCTCCGGCATCGTCAGAGCTGTCACCGTTGTGTCGATGGTCAAAACACAGCTGCTGTCAGTCCACGGAGCCGTTTCGCCAACTCCAGCGCTTGTGACGACGTACTCGGCGCGCCAGTTTCCCACCGACACCAGCTCCAACGTCCCCACACCGACAACACTTGTACAAAACTTGGGTAGGGCCTAGTTGGTACATGATGTTGTGAAGGTAAAGGATGCGCAATCAAAGGACGAACCACGAAGAAAGACACAGGGACACACACAAGCGCTGTGTCCCTGTGTCTTGTGTGTGTCCCTGTGTCTTTCTTCGTGGTTCGTCCTTTGATTGCGCATCCTTTACCTTCACGACAACACTTGTGTCCGCGGGCAGCACTACAGTCGGTGACGGCCCGACCATGGCCTCCCCTGCTCCCATGTCCGTTGTCAGCTCGGCACCCTGCATCATTCGCCCCTTGCGCAGCAGCCAGGCTCGTCCACCTGAGCCGGCGCACTCCACCCGACTGCTCTTCCCGGCCCCTGACCTGAACTTACCGGGCCTTGTAGCGACCCCGTGGGGACACTGTTACTCTAGCTGCCTGCTTGACTGCCGTGGCTACTCCATCTCTGCCCCGTCGGCACGTACATTCCGACGTTCCGTCTAGGCGGGGGGCCCTGTAGCGCCCGGCGACGCTATAAAGCGCAGGCGCTGAGATCGGCGTTCCCGCGACAAAAGAAAATAAAGAACGACAGCGCGTGCTCGGAGCGCACGCCCGGCACACGCAGTCCGGAACTAGAAGCCTGCCACGCTGGTCGTCTCTCTCTGGTCCTCCCGCTGCGACCCCGCAAATCCCTCAACAATTTCACAACAGTCACACAAGGCAGACAACAACATGAGACGCTAATATTTTTAAAAAGAGAGTTGCTCAACAGCGGCATGAGCCCATGCATAGAACAAGCATTAGCACAACTGAGTGGGCAGGAAACATAGGCAAATAAAATAATACATTTTCTCATAATACCGCATCTGCCTGGTTCACAGGCAGCTAACATTAAACTATCAAAAGGGCACACAAGAAACCAAACATGCATTTTCGGGCTCAACTGTCAAGCAACTAAACACAGTCACCACAGCAAGTCTACGTGCACATATCTATGTGGCTTCGCTTGAATTCAAGAATTGCCTCTGAACATCTCAACATTTACACGAAAATTTAGATTCATTCTGGGGCAAAGGGCAGTAGGGTAGTACATCAGTGTGTGTGTGTATGTGTGTATGTGTGTATGTGTGTATGTGTGCGTGCGTGTGTGCGTGTGTGCGTGCGTGCGTGTGCGTGTGTGTGTGTGTGCGCGTGCGCGTGCGCGTCCGTGCGTGCGTGCGTGCGTGCGTGTAAGGGGGGGGAGGGCAAACCACTTGAACTGTGTACTGCTTGGAGCTTTTTTTTTCTTCGGAAAATTGGGATAAGCAAAGTTTTCCTATGCAAAATTTCAGGCTTGCGGAGGGGGATAGATTGTCCCCTTTCAATGGGTGAGGTGCGTTTCCAGAGTCAGCGCAGAGGCTCATGGAAAAGTCGTCTGCTACAGCTACTTCCGGTTCCAAATTTCTCCCCCTGCTTGCTTGCTTCACGGCAGTCGCTGTGTTAATTCGCTTCTAACACTAATTTATTTCCACTGCAACACCGCTGATTGTATTGCATCATCGCAAGACCAACCAGACGTCGACTCTGTTCTGCTTCGTAGCGTGTACTCGCATGAAGTACAACCACAATAATGTAAACGGTCGGATGCTTCCTATGCGTACGCTGTGGGACGTGTTGAGACGCGCTGTGCGCACGGTTGCATTTATGTGCTAGCCCACTGGCAGCTTTTACACGCTTTTGAGGCAAATACATCAATCGTTTGCTAAATTGTGCAAGCTCAGCCTTCGTTGCCTTCGTGATGCAGCAAAAAAAAAAACAAATATATAACGACCAACGCGTTAAACTATTTCGCGCACACAGCCGACTGCCGTGCATACACTCGAGAAAACACTCGTACCTTTCGTAATTGTCATTTTCTGCGCTGAGGACGCGTTCATGCACAGCACGTGCTGATCTTACGGTGCAATACGCAATGTCGCAGCACAAATAGATTAGCGAATAAACGATGCACGAATACAGGGCATTTGCTATGCAGAAGGCAGTGCATGAGAGAAATTTGTAACAGGAAAAAGCTAGCAGACGATTCTTCCATGGTTGTTTGCATTCACTTCGGAAACACGCCTCACCTATTCACCACTGCCTGTTAAATCCGCCCCCATCCCTCAAATATGCACTCACCTCGATTTGGTGCGGGCCCCACGACACGCTAGAAACAGGCTTACTTGCCTCTGCTCATCGATTTTTTATTTGTTTTCGTAGAAGCCCAAGGTACAGCCCAAGGAGTACGGGGAGAAATTGGGGGGTAGCGGGCGTATTTGGAAACGTGCCATGCGCAACGGCTCACCTGTGAAACTTCATTCGACGGTTCCCTTTGCCGCTGGCTCCACACGGTTTGCCGCGGAACTTTCGCTGACGACGCACCGGGCTCAAAATAAGCAAGTTACCGTTTTTAGGAGGCATGCTGCGATAAAGTGCACGGCCTGCTGGTAAAAGAAAGCCTTCGAACCGAGTACGAAAAAGGCGACACAGATTAACAGACGCACTCAACGAAGGCGAGACACGAAGGAGCGCACCATGGAAAAATAGACTGCGCTATTGGCGCGCGGCCTCGGCCTCCACAGTTACGTAACCATCACGCCGCCGCTTTACACCACTGAACTCTCAAAACAATACCTTTTTTTTCATTAATACAAGCGTAAATGACCGTTTTTCACAGTTCTTCTTTCTTCGCGGTAGATACTGTAGATCTGTGAGCAGGGAAATGTTTTGTCATGCTGTTTCGGTTTCGGTTTTTAACAGCCGAACGATGACTGTACCGTCAAAGTGGTCAAGAAGCGCGAGACATGAGAAAACTACAATATAATCTCTGCTTCCACATTCGTTGTCATTCCGATTCTTGAAGCAGACTGCATTGTAGCGAAGTAAAACGACTAATCAACGTATCGCACTTTTTTCATGTCTCCCCTGACCTGTGAACCATAAGCACTGTACAGACAACTGACACAAACAGCACATGCACAGAATAGCAACAGTTATCAGTATCAGTAAGCGCGATATCTGCACTATGAAGGACCAGCTTTAGGCCCCGCTCTTGCCTTGCTAGCTATAAACACACGTTGGCGTCACAGCCATCGCTATAGGCTGTTGAAACCGAAATAGCACGAGAAAGAAATTTGATTATAATTATTTAGCGCTCGTAAGAGAACACCACGGAATAATCCATGTACAGCAATGTCTTGCGCATCATTACAATCAAGACATTACACACCCAATTAGATGCATATACTATTGTAACCACCACAGCGGCTTTCCTTTAATTGTAATCAGAGATGTCCATCCCTTTTGCTTCCGCGACCTGTACCATTTATTTTGGCTTCCTTTACTGAGATCTTTGGGTTCAGTTGCTGTTAACTGGTAAAAGTGAGGAAATATCACGGGCAATAAAATTAAGGAACCACAGAAAGATACACCATTTGAGGGGCCTGTAATTTACGAGCGAGGGCTCATTTCACATGCGTATACTTCTTGGATATTTTTCGCTGAAAAAGTGGAGTTCGGCATGGCCTTCCTGCGTAATTTTTTTTATTGTTGGGGGGGGGGGGGTTAGAGAGCGCCATATTTCTACTTAAATCATGCCTGAGTTTCTGGGTTTGTCATACGTACCGTTTATTATTCTTAGCTGTTCGCATAAAATGATCGCGAAGCTTTTTTTTTTACCAAAGAAGCTTTTCTCGGTCTAACTGGATTATTTCCACCACATTTTGAGTTGCATAATGCGCGCAGTTCCTTTTTATGAGATTTCTATAGCTTCGAATGTGACAGCAAGAACTATATGTGATATATTCTGGTTCATTGCAGCCTATATACTGCTATAATTACTCGATGGTGTGAAACTGGCAGTGAATTTTTTGCGGTGCCCTACACAGCGGCCTATAAATATGGTCGACGTGTTCATTCTGCGACCACTATTCTCAATATTGGCGCTGGACGTGGCGCTCTGGGCTGCCTGGGATTGAGATTCCGTTATCAGCATGATTATTTATCTGGAAATCATGCCCATCCACCTGGAAACCGGTCGATTCCAACTAGAATCGCATGTATATCCAGCTGCAAAATGCCATTCACCGGAAATCATGTACATCTGGCATAATTTTTTCTGAAAAATTTACACTTCCAGTTCACCCCATCTCGAACTCTCCCAGTGCCAGGGAGGGAATGTCACTCCAGGAAGAAATTCAACCGAAAAAGTGATTTTCAAGCTGGAATGGGCGCCCGAGACGAAAGTCCGCCCTGTCTCCATTTTCATCACGAAACACCAGCCGGCAAAGAAGCAATCGCCGAATAAGTGACCAATACATTAAATAGCTTATTTTGCGGTTTGATTTCACCCGAAATCGTGAAGCGGACATACGGGGCGTTGGTGGCCGACAGGAGCGTGTGAAGCTTCTGTCCAAGGTAGACCTTGTTCTGTCTTTCTAGGCATTTCCAGATAATGAAGGGAAATGGTGATGATAATGTTTACAGTACCTGTTAACCTAAGATCACAGAAAGAATTAGAGCGAACATATCGTAATATGCTGTTTTGTGCGCGGATAGAAGTCTTACGGAATTCTTTGCGTATCTGACGAGATTACAGCGCCCACCCCTAGCAGCCTAAATAATGAGCTATCCAGCAAGCCTAGGCGACTTGGGCGCATCAAGGAGGCTCGCGCATGGATCTCCGTCGTTTGTTTTGGCAGCGTTAATCTCCAGTGGGGCTGCCCGGACAAATCAATGGAGTATTACTATAGTGCCTAGAATATATTCTAGGCACTATAGTATTACGTCTACGTGAAATTCTTGGAGACAATGTAAAGAAAATCGCGATATCTCGTCATGTGAAAGGGTTTCCCCCTGCCGATGTGGTCGATTTTAGCGCCGGGGAAATTTACAGCGTATTTTGGGAAGGCGACGAAAGAACCAGTGGAGGGTATTACGACGCCAAAGTACTCCACATGTCAGGTAAGCAGAACTGTCCTGAAGACCCTGATGAAAGTTTTTTTTTTATCCCTGTGCCATGAACCATTGCTGCAAAACATGTCGGCAGGCATATGCCGCCTCTCTGCTGACATGGGTTTGCTCGGGGCACACGATTCAAAACAAAGGGTGCCCTTTCATGTTCTGTGTCAGCGCTGTTTTCTCTTTCATGTTGTCGAATCTGCACCGACTAGCCCAACCACACGTTGTGTGCGTTGTTTCTCGAACATTTTTCGCCCTCTTTCACTTTCTTTCTATCGCTTGTGCGCTCCAAGTGTACTGCATGTTTGATGTACCGAAATCCCGTGCCCATTAATTTGCCGTGGTTTCGGGGAGACGGCAGTATGGTTAGACCTGTTTTACTTTTAATTCTGTGTGCTTACATACACTGTAAAGCTTTGCAGTATTTGCCTATCTGGTGTTGCAGTATTATGAAATACACTGCACAGCAATGTCAGCTATTTATATGCTGCATTCCTTGCACTCATGTTGTCTTCTCATCTTTTCCGTGCTTTTAAAAATGTTAGCTGATCAGTACCACCAGGCTTAACATTAATTATGTGGATGCTTGAGAAAAACACTGCAGCGTGCGAGTGTAATTATGTGGACACTGGACACTTGGTGAAAACACAAGCATACGAGTGCGAGCACTGAGATGTATCAGCCTGAGTGTTGTGTGGCCTGGTCGTTACTACGAGAAACAAGTGTTCATTCAAATTTATTTCAACAAATTTATTTCAGAGTCCAAACAAGACATGGACATGTTCTTAGCAGATAAGGGACAGCGTGCAAAACTGAAGCGGCAGGGGTCACCAGAAAATGTGCGTGTTGGAAACTGCATGTTCGGTTCAGATTTTGTCATGTTGGTAGTATGTATACATGGGTTTCATGCGATGTCATGGGTGCCACAATACAGAGTCTAACGGAGAGCTTCTGCAGTGCAGATTGGGGCAGGTAATGAAAAATGTATTAGAAAAATTTGCAGGTTTCTGGTATGCATCTAATCTCAAACATGGCAACAGCTATGATTTCGGTGCAACCCATGTATAAGCAATTTTCATTAATGCCACTGCTGGGCCCTTTGCTATCTCCCTGGTCATTCTGAATATGTTTACTCCTTTTGTATATTTTATGGAAGTGTTGGCTAGTGTTGAATTATTGAAACATGTGCAAGTCTTAGAGCAAGCAGCATGTTGCCATGCGGGCGCATGTATAATCACAGCCATGGTAAACAGAGCGTGCAGTTGTAGGAAAAGCTTATATGTGCTTATATGAGTGATGCAGTGCATTTTTCTGGTATTTGTTTAGTTCATGCATCTAAACTTGGAAATTCATATGCAAAGAATTGCATGATATAGCTGTTTGCTCTGATGTACCATTTAAGTTGCTGTTGTAAAGAGCGACCAAGTAAGAAGCAGCTTTAGCTCAGAGTCGTGAATGACTTGACACTGACAATGCCAGCTTCAAAGTCACATCGAAGCACTGCTGAATCTTTTCAAGGAGACCTCTGGACAGGAACTTGCTGCAGGTTCTTAGGCTTAATGCAGTCATATATACAGTCATATGCACTCCTGGCATTGCTATTATTCCTAACATGTATCAGGAGCATGAACTGTCAAGCGCAAAAGCTTGCAGGATCTGCAAAACTGCATTGCTGTGCCATCTGCCATCACAGAGCGTGGTGTTGAGGTTCACATGAGCCTGGATACTATGCTCTGTTATGGCAGATCACGCAGCAATGTTGTTTTGCTTCGCCCCGCCACGCATCACAGATCCTGCAAACTTTTGCGGCCAACAGTACCGTGTTATGGATGAGGAAACGCCTAATGTACTTGTGGCAAGTGGGTGAATCTCCTTGCAATGGTCAAACAAATGCCAGTATGCTGATTATATACGAAGTGCATGATGACTTGTGCATGATACGCATTTGCTGCATTTATATTGGATATGCCTATGCTTTAATTCTAGTCAACAAGAAAGGTGAAGAAGTTGAGAATGGCTGCGAAAAGAAGTGCCAATGAGGACATTGTGGCACTCAGAGAAAGCAATGCGCTAAAAGAGGAGCTGGAAGCCCTCAAGAAAGAAAATTCGAATCTGTGGCAGTTAAACATGAAGCTGCAGGAGCAGCTTCTGAAATGCCTCTCAGCTCCAGGTTAGTCTTGTATGGCAGTATGCCTACTTCTTAATCTGGATACCGCTTGCTACAGCCTGTAAGTTATTACTTTTTTCTTGTAAGCTCCAGTGTGTTAAAAATACACAAGTGCATTATAAAAAGGACTTCTTTTTGGGAAAGCAAGTGTTAAAAATTTTGCATGTTTATTACATTCCTCATTGGTTGTAGAAATGCAGATTTACACTAACTCCATGGCTTTAATGATCCTAACGTATGCATCACAGTGGAAATGTGAACTTTAGCTGCATATGTTCATGTTCTTAGTGGAGCTTAGATAAATTACCAAAAAAAGACCAAAAACAAAAAGATGAGAAAGTATGATGAAACAAGAAAAAATGAACTTGCTAAACGGGAAGTCTAAAACAGCAAACGTTTTTGTCAACAGCTGCTGAAGTGAGCAATGTGGCTAGCATTAAGTAGAACGTGTTGTCGGGCTAGTTGGTTGAATACTTCAGACATGGCAGTTGCGCTCGTCCCGTAACCTGTCTTGTGTGTGTGTGTTTCGCGCAACTGCCATGTCTGGCTAGCATTGCACTCGTTGAGAATGCCGCTGAAGACACCCCTCCAAGGGCGGTGACACCGTTACCACAACAGTGCCACCCCACCCTGTCACTGGAAGGGCCCACGCTGCTGTCATCTGAAGTACGCAATGCGTGCTTATCAGCTGAGGAAGGTGTGGAAAGTCATCAGCAGCACTCCGGAATCATGTCTATTATCTGTGCCCTGCCGCGGTGGCTCAGTGATTACGGCGCTCGGCTGCTGACCCAAAAGACGCAGGTTCCATCCCGGCCGCGGCGGCCGAATTTCGATGGAGGCAAAATGCTAGAGGCCCGTGTACTGTGCGATGTCAGTGCACGTTAAAGAGCCCCAGGTGGTCGAAATTTCCAGAGCCCTTCACTGCGGCGTCCCTCATAGCCTGAGTTGCCTTGGGCCCCAGTAAACCCCACTAAACCAATAAACCATGCCCACTATCTGTAATTGCCAGTGACATTGTTGCGGAGTCCTTAACCTACCACTGGGCACATTTTTTTCAGTTCGCAGCAAGTTTATAGCCCGTTTTTCAAGCTGCAAGGATAACCTAATGACGGAACGAACAGGGAAGGGTATAGAAATGAGGAGCTCGTTACAGCATAAATAGGAAGGCAGCCAACAGTCATTGACCAAAGGAAGCATACGAGAATGTTGTTTTTAAATCACTATTCATGATGCTAATGGGAAATTCATCGGTACGGGCAGCAGCCATGTTGAGAAGGCTTGAAATTAACCTCAGGACAGCGCAGTGCGTGTAACATTAAGAGACATAAAGAGAGTAGTGCGGTAGTATATGGTACGGAGGACAGGTGGTGAATGGTCCATTACTACTTATGAAATAGATTTCAAAAAAAGGTGAACATTGCAGACGAGATTAGGAAATCTGTGGGCTGTAGGATGGCTGTAGCTGGCCCAATACTAAATTGGGGGTCAGTGCGTAGTGCTTTTAACCTGGTTTGGGCATAGGCAGGATGATGAAGTTCACCACCAGAAATAACTGCATTTTGCTTTTCTTTGTTATGCATTAAACGCAAGTACAAAGGGGTAGCTAGCTGTCGTGCCATAAGTATGGATATAATTGATTCCATATTTCATGTCTGCATAACAAAAGAATAATCTAATTATTTATTTGATATGCTTCGACGCTGAGGGTATTGATTTCAGCGTAAATTGTATGAAATGTTGTTCCTACTGCACTAGTCTGAATTGTTGCTTAATCTCTACTAGGTAAATATCAAGCTTGTGTTGTGCCGTATTGCGTGCATACATGCCGGCTTTGGAAGGAGGTGAGGCATCTCTGATGTCATCTCCAGAAGTACACCTTCCAGCAGTGCCTGCTGGACCGCCTGCAGCAGAACCACGACAAGTCCAGGGTGTTTGTACTCTGATAGACAGTGGAAAGGTGAAAGCACCTAAATTTCATGTCTTATGAAATGTGACTTTGAGAACTGCTTGCTGTTGCATCAGTGGGGGTAGCATGCACATATATTTATTCCCCATTGTTGAATGCTTACCAGTTTGATAGGCGTCTGTACTAGCTATAGCAGCATAAATAAGACGTGGCACCAGCATTCACTTGGATCTGTAAATTTTTATTCAAGAAACACAGATTATAGAATGAAATAAAAAAAAACAGAAAAAAAGGTCACCATCCAAATCGAGCAACATTTGTCCTGCTGCGAAAATTTACTAGACGCTCATGAAACGAATTTCACCTCTACATGTAATTGTTATATCTGCCCTTTTATTCCCTTAGGTAATCTCTGGCGTCGCAGTACAATTAACCAACTCCTATAAATACTTGGGTGTAACCTTAAGCCAAGATCTAAGCTGGAATGCGCATGTCACTAACATTCTATCATCAGCTAACAAAACCCTTGGTTTCCTGAAACGTCATCTGCGCCATGCACCGCCAAACGTTAAGCTTCTTGCCTACAAGTCCCTGGTTCGAACAAAACTAGAATATGCATCCCCCATTTGGAGCCCTAACCAAATCTATTTGTTAACATCACTAGAATCGCTACAGAACCGAGCCACTAGATTAATTCATTCATGTTATTCATATGATATCAGCATATCATCTTTAAAAGCAGAGTTGAGCCTAACAAACCTTGCCTGCCGTCGTCGCATCACCAGTATGTGTTTATTTCATAAGTTTTTTTACAGCTCATTGCGTATTCCACCCTACATTAGCCCTCCAGCATGTATTTCACTCCGCCTTGGTCATCCCCTGCAAGTTTCCCGTCCACAGACTCATACCACAACGTTTGCTGCATCATTCTTTCCTCGCTCAGCCAAACACTAGAACGGCCTTCCACACGACGTCGCTGCAACCACCTGTCCATTCTCATTTTTGAATTGTATAACCGCGGCAGGTGGTTGTTTTTTCTTCTGCTTTTCTAATCAGTTATCTTTAAACGATAACATATTCAGTAATATTCTAAATTGATCGACACCACAAAATAAATAACTTAAAAAAAATCCCCTGTGCCCCTTGGTTTCTGTGGCTGTTGGCTTCTGTCATATTTATAACGAGCCCCTCATCCCCTTCCCTTGTTTGCTTAATTGCTTAGCGAGGGCCTCGATTCTGGCAGCCTTGACGCCTTAGGAAGCATAAGAGGGTTCTCACGCAGCTTCCACCCTCTCCGTTCGATGACGTTCTACGTCACACCTGCGGCAACTCAGGACGTTCTACGTCCGCCGCTTATGAACATGGGTGGCGCTGATGAACACTCTCAAGGTTAGGTTACTTGTAAACATAAATACCCCCGAAAGCAGAAGAATTGACAGCCGTCGCCGTAGCTCAGAGGTAGAGCACCGGACGCGTAATTCGGAGGTCGTGGGTTCGGATCCCACCGGCGGCAGGTGGTTGTTTTTTCTTCTGCTTTTCTAATCAGTTATCTTTAAACGATAACATATTCAGTAATATTCTAAATTGATCAACACCACAAAATAAATAACTTAAAAACAAAATCCCCTGTGCCCCTTGGTTTCTGTGCCTGTTGGCTTCTGTCATATTGTCACGTTGTAGTGACGGCAGTCCAGCGGTCAGAAAGACACCAGAAATACTTGCAAACGAAGCTCTTTATTTGGGCTGACTTGCGCCCGCAAAAGAACTGAATCACTCGGTGGCGGCGTAAGCAACAAGCGTGCTCGTCAATCGTCGAACTACGAATGCCCGCCGCTGGCGGCATCGCTCAATTTAAAGCCGGCAAAGAAACTTCCAGATAACAGGTCAAGATCATCTACGGTAATCTGGAAAAACCTAGATGCAGCCTTTCATGGCTGCGAACAATCGAGATTAGTCTGGTCGCTTCTCGCGCCACGAACAAAAGTGATAACGACCCTTTCCTGCTGCCTTGAGCGTGAACGAACACACACTGCAATGATACGTGGCATTACCTCCCTTCCAAAGAAGCATCGTCTCGATGCTTTAAAATGAAAATAAACACGGACAATGAAAACTTCCGGTCCTTTAGCGTTCATAATATGGCTTCAGGCGTACGACATGTACGACTTCCGGGCGTGTGCGGCGTCGCTGAGATGCTGTACCCACCTCTTATGCAATACTCCCTAACTGAGGGTCTTTAATGTAATAAAGTGAAGTGATGTGAACGGAGTGGATACCAAGAGAAGGCAAGCGTAGCAGGGGGCGGCAGAAAGTTAGGTGGGTGGATGAGATCAAGAAGTTTGCAGGGATACGGTGGCTGCAACTGGCAAAAGGACAGGGTCAGTTGGAGAGATATGGGAGAGGCCTTTGCCCCCCTGCAGTGGGTGCAATCAGGCTGATAATGATGCATGTGGGTGTCTTATATTTTGGTGTATGCTTTTCAGCTGTGCACTCTTTCTTAGCATTGTCATGCGTAGTAAACAAGCTAGACGCTTTACAAAATTTGTCTATTAGGCCAGTTGGTTTAGCACACTGAATTTTGAATGCACGAGTAAGGACAGAGGAGAAGTGCTTGTCCCGTTCACTTCTGTCCTTCATCATTACCAGTGCTTTTAAAATTCAGTGAGCTATATGCATTTTATTTTGGTGGTTTAACGACAGGTATATGGGACTAGTTTTGGTCAGGCTTGAACAGTCAGATATTTATTTCTTGCGGCTCGTGCAGTTACTTTACAGGTTCAGTTTGGTCCACAAAGGTAGCCCATATAGTATTAATGATCACTAAAATTTTTCCATATGATCATGCTTAGTGCTGCTTTTAAAAAGAGCAGCGGCAGCTAACACATCAATGAGATGTTAGGGGTCAGTGCAGGTTGAGCAGTAGAAGAGCCTGTGTTGCAGCCATGTGCCCCACAATTACAGCAAAAGGGGAGGCATGAGGGTGAAGCATGAGAGGCCAGCTGTGTGTCGGAAGGGTAGGTTGTCTTTGAGGGTGGTCCTTCGCATTGCTTAGTCATCATGACATGTCTTGAGAAGGGCATCTGGTTGCTATAGAAATTTCGTGACCATTCAACTCTTACAAGGGGCACCATATCATGTGAAGCACAAACAGCACGGCTTTTTTGTGTGCTGTTCTTATTTTTTTAGCATTTGTTACTGTGCGCACATACTAATTGGCTATGTCCAGCAAGGTAGAGCCATTTTTCTGAAATTATTTGCCGATAGCATTCCAAACATGAATTGAGATTAGCATTAGGCAGTTACAAGCACTGCATGCAGTTACCTCTGATACTCCACTGCTGTTAAGAAGTGCCACTAAATGCCCATCGCACTGTTAATGTCCATGCTTAAGTTCTGCAGTTATTTTAAAGTTTTAAATGATTTTGACCTTGGTGCTGTGGCAAGTGCTAACACTGAGTTTTAAGTCAGAATGCACTCGGTAAACAATGATAATTTGTACATTATGTACGTCCCTTTCAGTTCGGCATGCCATTTTTCTTTTTCCTGCAGGTACACCTGGCCAATGGCCACGAAATATCGAAAGAGGCATATGATACTCTCATGGCGCTGCCAAAAGATTCGCTGTTTGTCAAAAGAGCGGCAACCACATTGTGGTCAACAGAAGTGCTGGCTCAGCGCAGCTTCACAGGAACGCTGTCCAACAGATTCCTGGCAGAGGGTGGGGACAAGGCACCCGCAGAAGCCACTGACGCTGCTGAAGGTGGAGACGATAAGGGGTAATTATTGTTTTCTACTGGGGTTAGCACATGTGCATATTGTCATATTGCATTAACATATGAAAGGAGGCTATCTCGACCTTGGCAATAGCTCATGAGAAGGTAATAATTATCAAACACTATTTGACTCATATTAGAATGGATCAATTCATTGCATGGCTTTTGGTTGTGCACGAGAATTCATGTGCAGTTAGCTACTTGACAGGCACAATGAGAAGCATTTGGTAGAGATAAGAACTTCCTACAGAGCTGAGCTGCTAGATGAGTGTTTGACATGAGCACTCCACATCTGTGGCAACAACCAAAGAACATAACTTGTTTTGTGATGCTAAAATAGGCTGTTGTCACATGAGAATGTTGAGTTGGAAAGTTAGGTTCTTAAGAGCTGCGCATTTTTAAAACCTTTAAATATGCACTGAAGAGGAATCAGAACTCGTCTTTTTGCCACGGGAACCCGATCTACACGTTCCAAACATTCTTAGAAACTTTGAATTATTGCCCTGTGGGGCTGATTTTCCTCATTTAAATGTGGTCAATGTCTGGCTCCCGCCTTTTTTTTTAATTCTTCGCAGTCGGGGAGGGGTCAGCCAACGCATGGAGTGCCTTGCAGGCAGTCACATGGCAGCTTTGCTTTCGTTTTTATTTTGCTTTTTTTTACATTTCCGTGGATAAATAGATCTATTCAGAGACTACACAGCTGCAAATTAGGCCCACAGAAATAAAAATACGCGTGGACTCTGCTTTCGCCAATCACTCCGTATCGCTCCGCCGATGGCGGAGCGGCAAGCCGCCACAGGACTGGTTGAAAGATTAGTCGACTCCTCCCACTGTCTGCGGGGGAATTAAAAAAAAGGCGGGAACCGGGTGTTTAATTCGATTTAAACTATAGAAATCGACTGCACAGGGAAATAATTCGCAGTTTCTAAGAATGTTCGGAACGTGTAGAAGGAGTTCCATCGGTAAAAGTACGAGTTCAGATTCCTCTTTAGTGCACCTTTAACGCAAACGCTGATGGTATCATTCTTAGGTATCTTCCTGTCCTTTTTTGTTATTGTTTCATCTTATCGCCTTAGCAAAGGCACTAATTATGGGATGGTTTAGCACAAACATATTCTCGGGAAATGTACGCAGTTCGACCTGTTGTACACTTCGCATACATAGTAATGCAACTGAGCCCTTACTTGGTGTTCTTTGGCTTTGTGTTCAGGACCATACCATGTATGCATGTGCTAGGGCACTGGGCACTGCCTGCATTCTTACAATTGACAAATGCTTTTTTCTGATGACCTTAGTCATTTTTCTGCATTACACTTGGCGTGAATATTAAGGCGACATGCTCAGTGCAAAGTGTCACAGCAGCTGTCGTGCTTGCAGTATTGGCACTCATGGCCTTTGCACATGCACAAGATTTGGCAACATAGCTTTCTGCAACCTTTCTAGAGTGGAGAAAGTGATTTGTTTACATATCTGCTGAGATTTACCCAGAACCAGAACACCTTGTTGCACTATTACTCATGTTAGGCAGAGGTGTTCTAGGCATAATTCTAGGCTCATTTACAACTTTATTTTGATGTGCTGTGTTTTAGGGTGTTTCGCTTAAATTTGCTCACCATTACTGTTGCACTGTTCTGTTGAGATTGCACATGCTTCTACACTTACTAAGAGCAGAAGGAATGGCATTGTGCATCGTCAGAGCTACAGCTTTGTGCCCTAATTGTGTTACAGGTGTTGAAACATGGACGGTCTCACACCAGGATTTGGCTCTTTTCATGTGTGAATCGAACTATGGGTTCATTTTCTAACCCAATTTTCGCAGCAATGAATGACTCTGCAACATCAACATGGCCCCAAAGCCATACAATTAATTTTTACAAAGAACTAAAGCTGGATGAGGTTGTCCTCTGTGTCCCTTTGATATGATCAGGCGAATGGATTTACTTATCATGTAGCATACTGTTCTTTGTTACAACAAGCAGTGGCGTTACAAGTAGATGCGGCAGTTTTTGTAGTGCTGAGCTAATTGTCAGGCTAAGACTTACTGTATGTCCTGGAAATTGGTTCTACAACAACAATTCTGCCGAAGCCAGAATAATAACAAAGCTTGCGCTATTTTTAACTCTTATGCATGATTTTCTTTCAGTGATCTTCAGGCATTATGCCCGCAGTCGGGGAGTGACGGACGAAGCAGCCACGAAAGCTGAAAAAAGCATAAGACTGTGGCTATCACAGAAAACTTGCGAACTTCGCTGAAAGAGGCCCGCTGCTTCAAAGAGCTAAACGAATCAGAATAAATTTTGTTTCTTTTTTCTTTTCTACATGCCCTTGCCATTTCTTTTGGCAATCATACGGATTGAGTATTGACGTATGCGTGCAAATTTTGTTTCATTTTCTTTCCCTAAAATTTCTATTAGTAAGTGTAAAAATTGAGTGCTGGTGTATGCATGCTGTTATGTGTATCCTAATGCACTGCATCGCTATCAAAGCACACTGAATTTGCGTTTTTCTCAGGGCCACTCTGTGTACACACAGCTCTTCTCTTTGAGCTCTCCAGTGATAGTGAACAACTGCGCAAGCATTGCAGAAGCTGGTGGTTTAACTGTACTTGTGCAGTTTATATCAGCAACAGTACCAAGTGACACAAGAGGGCAGCTGTCGAGCTCACACTTGCCTCCTCACGTGTTTGGTTGGTTTATGGGGTTTAACGTCCCAAAGCGACTAAGGCTATGAGAGACGCCGTAGTGGAGGGCTCCGGAAATTTCGACCACCTGGGCTTCTTTAACGTGCACTGACATCGCACAGTACACGGGCCTCTAGAATTTCTCCTCCAAAGAAATTCCAGCCGCCGCGGCCGGGATCGAACCCACGTCTTTCGGGTCAGCAGCCGAGCACCATTACCGCTGAGCCACCGCGGCGGCAACCCTCCTCACGTGTGAAGTTGGCGTCTTGTGGAGCCACACCTTGCCTGCTTCACCCACGTGCGCTTCTTTTCAACCTGTTTTCTCGGTACCAGGTATGCTCGTTATGCTCCACAGCGGGCGGCACATATCGTGAAACAGGGAAATTGTTCCCGAAGGCTCCTAACCCGGTCAGCACGGCACCGAATTAAATCACATCAGAAAACACCAGACCGGGACACACCAAAAACATCAGCCCGGGTCACACCAGACCCGGTAACACCAGACCGGGTCACACCAGACGGGGTCACACCAGACCGGGTCACACCAGACCGGGTCACACCAGGCCGGATCACACCAGGCCGGGTCACACCAGAACCCGTGTCTGAATTTCCGGTCTGGTGTAAACACCAGATATGGGCTGGTGTTTTTTTCGACTGGGTACCTTTTATAAGGCGAAGTCAACTGGCAAATCCGTCGCATCCTCTTAGCTTTTCGCTTTACAATTTCCACAGTATTTTCAGCCTGCGCTCTATGGATTTACTACAGTGTTATTCATTTAGATTTAATCACTTTGTCTTTTATTCCAATCTCAGGAACGTCTTAGCAACTTCCATGAATCTTTGATAGAATGCGGATGTCAATCGGTTATCTTTGAGCGTGCTTAGCTGTCTATGCATTATATCATCGCTTAGAGCATGCGGTTAGATAACGAAGTTTAAGAACAAATCATCAAACATTTCGTGTATCTCATGTTTCCCCAAATAAAATGTTTGCCAAGCTACTACGCAGTATACATGCATCTCTCTGCCGTCGCCATATTTGGTTAGATGGTTTCATCACCAGTAGAAAAACATACGCACTACAGCATCTCCCCCACTTAGTGAAAGATAGAGAGCGCTTAGACGGCCTCATTGAGAGCAGTACGCGCACAGCTTTACGCCTTCCCCCATGCACGTCCTTAGAGCGCCTTCTTCGACTAGGAATACATAACGAAGTAAGACATGATGTTGGGCTAGTCGGTTCATGGTTAGAGCGAAACAAAACTGCGCGAAGACGACGGGACAAAAGACAGGCACGAATACACACACACACCAGTCAAGAGTGCGCTTTGTGTGTGTGCATTCGTGCCTGTCTTTTGTCCCGTCGTCTTCGCGCAGTTTTGTTTCGCTCTAACCATGAACCGACTAGCCCAACATCATGTCTTACTTCGATACATTTCTTCTACTCTGGGCTTTACCACTGTTCCTATGAACAAGGGACAAGCGGCAACTACCTATGTTAACCTCATCGCACTGTCAACGTGCCAGTCAAGAGTCTGCGCTTTGTGTGTGTGTATTCATGCCTGTCTTTTGTCCCGTCGTCTTCGCGCAGTTTTGTTTCGCTCTAACCATGAACCGACTAGCCAAACATCATGTCTTACTTCGATACATTTCTTCTACTCTGGGCTCTACCACTGTTCCTATTAACAAGGGACAAGCGGCAACTACCTATGTTAACCTCATCGCACTGTCAACGTGCCAGTCAAGAGTCTGCGCTTTGTGTGTGTGTATTCGTGCCTGTCTTTTGTCCCGTCGTCTTCGGGCAGTTTTGTTTCGCTCTAACCATGAACCGACTAGCCCAACATCATGTCTTACTTCGATACATTTCTTCTACTCTGGGCTCTACCACTGTTCCTATGAACAAGGGACAAGCGGCAACTACCTATGTTAACCTCATCGCACTGTCAACGTGCCAGTCAAGAGTCTGCGCTTTGTGTGTGTGTATTCATGCCTGTCTTTTGTCCCGTCGTCTTCGCGCAGTTTTGTTTCGCTCTAACCTTGAACCGACTAGCCAAACATCATGTCTTACTTCGATACATTTCTTCTACTCTGGGCTCTACCACTGTTCCTATGAACAACGGACAAGCGGCAACTACCAATGTTAACCTCATCGCACTGTCAACGTGCCAGTCAAGAGTCTGCGCTTTGTGTGTGTGTATTCGTGCCTGTCTTTTGTCCCGTCGTCTTCGGGCAGTTTTGTTTCGCTCTAACCATGAACCGACTAGCCCAACATCATGTCTTACTTCGATACATTTCTTCTACTCTGGGCTCTACCACTGTTCCTATGAACAAGGGACAAGCGGCAACTACCTATGTTAACCTCATCGCGCTGTCAACGTGCCAGTCAAGAGTCTGCGCTTTGTGTGTGTGTATTCGTGCCTGTCTTTTGTCCCGTCGTCTTCGCGCAGTTTTGTTTCGCTCTAACCATGAACCGACTACCTCAACATCATGTCTTACTTCGATACATTTCTTCTACTCTGGGCTCTACCACTGTTCCTATGAACAAGGGACAAGCGGCAACTACATATGTTAACCTCATCGCACTGTCAACGTGCCAGTCAAGAGTCTGCGCTTTGTGTGTGTTTATTCATGCCTGTCTTTTGTCCCGTTGTCTTCGCGCAGTTTTGTTTCGCTCTAACCATGAACCGACTAGCCAAACATCATGTCTTACTTCGATACATTTCTTCTACTCTGGGCTCTACCACTGTTCCTATGAACAAGGGACAAGCGGCAACTACCTATGTTAACCTCATCGCACTGTCAACGTGCCAGTCAAGAGTCTGCGCTTTGTGTGTGTGTATTCGTGCCTGTCTTTTGTCCCGTCGTCTTCGCGCAGTTTTGTTTCGCTCTAACCATGAACCGACTAACCCAACATCATGTCTTACTTCGATACATTTCTTCTACTCTGGGCTCTACCACTGTTCCTATGAACAAGGGACAAGCGGCAACTACCTATGTTAACCTCATCGCGCTGCCAACGTGCCAGTCAAGAGTCTGTGCTTTTTGTGTGTGTATTCGTGCCTGTCTTTTGTCCCGTCGTCTTCGCGCAGTTTTGTTTCGCTCTAACCATGAACCGACTAGCCCAACATTATGTCTTACTTCGATACATTTCTTCTACTCTGGGCTCTACCACTGTTCCTATGAACAAGGGACAAGCGGCAACTACCTATGTTAACCTCATCGCACTGTCAACGTGCCAGTCAAGAGTCTGCGCTTTGTGTGTGTGTATTCGTGCCTGTCTTTTGTCCCGTCGTCCTCGCGCAGTTTTGTTTCGCTCTAACTATGAACCGACTAGCCCAGCATCATGTCTTACTTCGATACATTTCTTCTACTCTGGGCTCTACCACTGTTCCTATTAACAAGGGACAAGCGGCAACTACCTATGTTAACCTCGTCGCACTGTCAACGTGCCAGTCAAGAGTCTGCGCTTTGTATGTGTGTATTCGTGCCTCTCTTTTGTCCCGTCGTCTTCGCGCAGTTTTGTTTCGCTCTAACCATGAACCGACTAGCCCAACATCATGTCTTACTTCGATACATTTCTTCTACTCTGGGCTCTACCCTTGTTCCTATGAACAAGGGACAAGCGGCAAATACCTATGTTAACCTCATCGCACTGTCAACGTGCCAATCAAGAGTCTGCGCTTTGTGTGTGTGTATTCGTGCCTGTCTTTTGTCCCGTCGTCTTCGCGCAGTTTGCTTTCGCTCTAACCATGAACCGACTAGCCCAACATCATATCTTACTTCGATACATTTCTTCTACTCTGGGCTCTACCACTGTTCCTATGAACAAGGGACAAGCGGCAACTACCTATATTAACCTCATCGCACTGTCAACGTGCCAGTCAAGAGTCTGCGCTTTGTGTGTGTGTATTCGTGCCTGTCTTTTGTCCCGTCGTCTTCGCGCAGTTTTGTTTCGCTCTAACCATGAACCGACTAGCCCAACATCATGTCTTACTTCGATACATTTCTTCTACTCTGGGCTCTACCACTGTTCCTATGAACAAGGGACAAGCGGCAACTACCTATGTTAACCTCATCGCACTGTCAACGTGCCAGTCAAGAGTCTGCGCTTTGTGTGTGTGTATTCGTGCCTGTCTTTTGTCCCGTCGTCTTCGCGCAGTTTTGTTTCGCTCGAATACATAACACTTTCGAGGAAGCCTGTGAGGCCACCAAAACGGCACAACTAGCCAGACTCAAATGCACCGCTGCAGGACGAGTTCTGCTGCAGTCTCTTCGCATATCGCCTGTCGGCATTATACCCGGGACTCACACAATCCCACTCCCATAAAAGCTGCAGTTCAGGTACCACCTCCCTAAACTCATGCACCCGGAGCGCGAACAAATGCGCAGGGACGCCCGGGCCTTAGCACTACACAGAGTTTACGAAGAGGATCCCAATGTGGCATATACTGATGCCTCGCTCTACGCATCAGACACACAGGCAGCCATAGTGGCTGTTCGCAGTGACTGCCACCCCATCACGGCAGGAACCATTCTTACCTCATCCATAATCATGGCTGAAGAATCGTCTATCGCTCTAGCCATCTCTTCTTCAGCCGCCACCAAAATTATATCCGATCCGCAAACAGCAATCCTAAATTACAGCACTGGTCGTATCTCTCGGCAAGCTGGCTGGCCAGCTGGCCTTCAAGGCTGGCCTTCAAGGGTCTGGCACACCATCTGTAAGGGAGGAACCCGCTGTGTGGGCCCCTCCCGCAGGCCATGAGGGGGGTTCTGCCCCGCCCCCTGTAATTTGTCATGGCCAATAAAGTTTACACCACCACCACCTTCCCTTCAAGTACAGGAGCTTACAGAACATTGGCTGTTTGCTTGATCAGCAATATAAAAATTCGCTGCGGCTTAGCTTCGGCGAAAGCAATATCCGTACCTACGCCATGGTTCAGCTGGGTGTGTAGCTGGTGGTGGTTCTTGTGGTTAGACTTGTGGCGATCCATCGGTTACACAATCCAATGCAATCCAGTCCAGTCAGGCCGCCGTTCATGTGCACCGCCGTCGCACACGGACGGCGCGAGATGGTCGCCCAGCTCTTCGGCGTGACGTCACAACAAATGTGGCGCTCCTGGAGGAGAGAGCAGGAGTTTGGCCGCCGTTCATGTGCACAGCGGTCGCACAAGGACGGCTCGAGATGGTCGCCCAGCTCTTCGGCGTGACGTCACAACACCTGTGGCGCGCCTGGCGGAGAGAGCGGGAGTTAGGAAGCCGTTGATGTGCACCGCCGTCGCACACGGACGGAGCGAGATGGTCGCCCAGCTCTTCGGCGTGACGTCACACAGAGGCCATGCGAAAGATCATTTCATGTCCACCGCCGTTGCACCGCAAAGGCTTGAAAGTGATAGCAGTATTGCGTTCGCAATAAAACTTCAAACACTCTTTCCCACGCATGTCAGTGAGGTCCCAAGCGCCGACGGCGTCAAATCAATCATTTTCAAGAGATAGAGAGAGAGAGGGAGAGAGAGAAACTTTATTTCAACAGGAATTCCGACCACGACCCCAATGCACTAAAGTGTTTATGTTCCTAAGGTCCATAACACTGGCAGCCCGGCCAGTGGCGATGGTCTGCACGGCCGGGTCCTCCGAGCTCAGCAGGTTTCCCAGTCCTCCCAGGTCTTGAGGTTCTATAGGTCCCGCGGGGGGAGGGCCCGCCGGGCAGAGGGAAAGGATGTGGAGGGAAGAAGCAAAGGGTTCTGGGCATAGGGCACATACGGGAGTGGGAAACGATGGATGATAGTGGGCTAGGTTAAGGGGGGAGAGGAGAGTGTGTCTGTAGTGTGCGCCAAGGTATTGCGTGTTTGTTATCTAGGGAGGGGTGGGGCAATCATTTTTAAGCATTCCTTTCGATTGCAGAAGCAAGCACAAACCGTTCTCAAGAGGCGCTAGTCAAAATTTTACTTTTTTAGAGCGTAGCTCTTTGGCGCCCATTTCTGCGTTCGCGGCTTCGCCGTCGCCGTTGTCCGTTTGTGAGGGGAAAAGGTCCCCCGGCAGGTTCGAGCGTCCTCCGAGGTGGGGCCCCGGAGGATCTAGAAAACTGTCCCAGACCGAGCACGTCCAAAGGGAGAACAAAAATAGTTTTGCTTAAAAGAAAGCAGTCAGTGATGGGTAGGGAACTGTGCGGACGAAGGTCGAAGAGTGGTTGCGGCGTGGCAATCCGCTGCCCGTCGCCAGACAGGCGCCGAGGCCAAGCACCTCCGCAGGCCTGTTTTCCCTGCAGCCGGAAATCGGGCGCGAAGCACTAGCAGCAGTGGCCTTGACGACGCACCAGAGGGAAGAGGCGACCGCCCAGGTCTGGACACCCGGGCGCGGCCAGGGAGGCACCTTGTTACGGCAGCAGGTCCCAGCAAAGGGACGGCGGGCACGAACCGACAGCAAGGCCGGCAGGATCTCCTGGCAGGCAGCACCTGCCTGTGCCCGGCACGGCGCCCACTCTCCGAGGCAGCGAGAGGAAGGCGGGAGGCAGGAGACAGCAGGCTCCCGGTAGCGCTCAGCTGGGCGAGGATCGCTTCCCCAGGCCTGGTCACCCGGATTCAAGAAGCCGTTCAGCCCTGACCTCGCCTGCTCCGTTTCCCGAGCTCGTCTCCTCGCGCCGCTTGCGCCACGCCCCGCGTCTGTCCTTTTCTTCTCTTTTTTCGAAGCGAGCGTCAGGCCGCCACTACTGCTGCAGGGCGCTTGTGGTATCAAATATGCCCCGCTTCGAGAAGTTCTTTTTTTCAAAAAAAAAAAACATTTTGCACGATGTACTGTTCGCAGCACTGCAGCACACCACACTGAACACTTTCTCACGCTCAGCACCAACCACTGGCTGTTGTCAGTCTGTCTCACGCGCAGATGGGAAGAAAAAATGCACCAATATACAAATTCTAATTTGACAATTGTATATACACGGCAAGGTTATACACAGAGCACAGCGCCTAAAGACAGAAAGGACAGGAAAATTACCACAAAAAAACACAAAATGCTGTTCACATGGCACAATATCCGCCGAAACGACCAAAAAAACACACAACAGAAACAAAAAAAAAAGGTTTGCCATTAAGGTGAAATCTGAGAAGGCTATCGAACACTTGACTCTACATAAGGTGATTCCATCCCACACTAGCCTGAAAACGCACCTACGATATGGGAGGGGAAAACCACCAATGGGCACTCGAAAGATCCGACAGAACAACAAGGTGGTTTTTATAACTACACACGGCGGAAAAACAAGACACCGCAGCTTCTGCACAGATATCTCTTCTATATTGTAGTGAACCGAGGGCTTGATAACTTGTGCCGTTTTCTGCTGTTCAATCCCTGAACCCCTGCGGGATTCAGAACAATGCCCTTGCTTTATCGCCTTTTTAACGAAGAGGATTCGCTCCAGCCTTTCCATGAGCTTGAATAAAACCACTCTGTCGGGCAAGAATATTCATGAGAACTGGTTCCGGTAGCACATCTGGGACTTCCGATACTTTTACACTGAAGCACCACTCACTGCAGCCTGATATTTTGGTCTCTTTCAACCATTTTGTCACAGCAAGGACTGGCGCCATTGCATGCCCTGGTTGGCATGAAATCACTCTAGTAAGAAGCTCGATTTTCTCGCAGATATCGCCTTCCAAGAAAGAATGGATGCCTACTCTGCCTGCTTGAGCCAATCCATATTTACTAGCAGAGTCCTGTATGGTGCTGAATTCTGGAACCATGTGATCTGAATCGGTATGTTTTTTCGATGCGGCTGATGAAACCAAATGCATGAACTTATGTACTTCATCCGCGAACGAACCCCAATTCGAAGTAAGCATCACGTGATCTTTGAGCGGGTTGCTACTTGGAAACACCTTCAGTGAGCTGCCATCACATCTGGCGCCGCCAGTTACCTCCGCACACTCACACTTAAATGCACCAAACGCCTGAACCCCATCTGTCCGAGCACAAATGAAATCAGCAGGGCAGGAATCACACACACTGCCTCCACGGTCATCTGCTTGCTTGACACTTCCAGCTCTGCTGAACATCTCGAAGCCACTTTGCTCGCAAGTTCTAACCTGATGGAGTTCACATTTGTGGTCGTCTCCACCCCTTTGATTCAAGACACCGTCCCCAAGAATTTCTCTCCTTGCACACGAAAACACAACAATCTCCTCTACGAAAACTGTGCCCTGTCCTGTTAGAATAACCTCTACTTTTTCTAGACGCAGTCTTTAATTCTTTTGCTCTTCGTATATCGCTGTAAGGGCACGCTCCTCGCCACTGTCGGCCTGCGTTGAGCGACGTTTTAATTCAAGACAGCCTTCTAGGCAAGATGCTGCTACTTCGGTACTAGGCTCCACACTGACCATACTTGTGAGGTCCTCGACAGCGCTCCAATAAGAGATGCCCGACTCATGTTCCGTTGGCGGTATGACTTTTGTGCCATGTGAGAGCTCAACACTGTCCACGAGCCTAAGAGCCTTCTTTGCATCTAAGCAAGCCACATGCAACTCGTGCACACGAGGCTCTTCCTCAAGACGCGATAACTCCTCCTTAATATGGGATACCTCTGCCATACGGCATGCTATCTCCGCTCGCCATTGAGCTGCACGGTCCTCACGCGCGCTCCGCAGTGCGTCACTGACATACGCCCGTAGCGCGGCTCCCTGAAGTCCCATGCGCTCTCCTGCAGCAACCAGCTCGAGCGCACCTATCTTGTCTCACAAATTGCGTTAATTGGCAGACGCTGCTCGGCCTGGTCTTGTCGTAGCGGACGCCAAATTTGTGAGGGGAAAAGGTCCCCCAGCAGGTTCGAGCGTCCTCCGACGTGGTGCCCTGGAGGATCCAGAAAACTGTCCCAGACCGAGCACGTCCAAAGGGAGAACAAAAATAGTTTTACTTATAAGAAAGCAGTCAGTGATGGGTAGGGAACTGTGCGGGCAAGGGTCGAAGAGTGGTTCCGGCGTGGCAATCCGCGGCCCGTCGCCAGACAGGCGCCGGGGCCAAGCACCTCGGCAGGCCTATTTTCCCTGCAGCCGGAAATCGGGCGCGAAACACTAATAGCAGTGGCCTTGAAGACGCACCAGAGGGAAGAGGCGGCCGCCCAGGTCTGGACACCCGGGCACGGCCAGGGAGGCAACTTGTAACGGCAGCAGGTTCCAGCCACGGGACGGCGGGCACGAACCGACAGCAAGGCCGGCACGATCTCCGGGCAGGCAGCACCTGCCTGTGCCCGGCACGGCGCCCACTCTCCGAGGCAGCGAGAGGCAGGAGACAGCAGGCTCCTGGTTGCGCTGAGCTGGGCAAGGATGGCTTCCCCAGGCCTGGTCACCCGGGTTCAACAAGCCGTTCAGCCCTGACCTCGCCTGCTCTGTTGCCCGAGCTCGTCTCCTCGCGCCGCTTGCGCCACGCCCAGCGTCTCTACTTTTCTTCTTCTCTTTTTTCCAAGCGAGCGTCAGGCCGCCACTAGTGCTGCCGGGCGCTTGTGGCATCACACCGTTGTAACCAGCAGTTGACGCCCTAGTCGCGCTTTAAGCTGCCAAACCAATGGAGCGGGAGGTTGGAAAGAGAAACGCAAGAGGCGCCCTTGTGCTGTGCGATGCGGAGGGCGTAATCAGAGGAAGGTGATCCTCGTTGCGATTGGCCAACCGAGAACAGACGTCACTACTCTACTCTACGTCACTCTGTGGGGACTTTTGGGGAACACTGCGTTTCAACCGACAGGAAAAATATCAACTCTTCGTGAAAATCCTTGCTCAATATCCCTAGGTATCCCAAGGTGCATTTCTTGCTCGCTTGTTTTCTATTTTTTTGCCTCGAGCATGGAGACGGACACGTGCGATGGCGTTGCTTCAGCGCTTTGCGACAAAGCGTTCTTCAATACTAGTAATTTGAAAACACCCATCAAGGATATTCATGGGGAAGGACGCGGTTGTTGCTGCGACGCGTCTTTTCTTTTTCTCTTTCCTCTGATCTCTCCTCTATCTGCACGCGGCAGCGGTGGTGGCTCGGCTCTAGTCAGTAGGCAGGCCCATGCAATTTCCTTTTCATCCTTCTCCCAGTCACAACAACAACATGTAGTAAGGCACGGCCGTTCTTCACAACTTCGAGGAAGAGGTGGAGAATCTAGTCTTCGACTCTTAATAAAGGTAAGAAACGAAGTCTATACTGTTGCATGCACGCACGCAGTGATCAAAGCAATAAAGGGCCAAAGCGTGATGCTGTCGCGCGCTTAGATTACCGATTGATTGGTTGGTTGGTTTATGGGGTTTAACGTCCCAAAGCGACTAAGGCTATGAGAGACGCCGTAGTGGAGGGCTCCGGAAATTTCGACCACCTGGGGTTCTTTAACGTGCACTGACATCGCACAGTACACGGGCCTCGAATTTCTCCTCCAAAGAAATGCAACCGCCGCGGCCGGGATCGAACCCGCGTCTTTCGGGCCAGCAGCCGAGCACCATAGCCACTGAGCCACCGCGGCGGCTACAGGATTACCGATTGAAAAGTTGCAGTTTATTGACTTTTCGAGTGCGCGCATTTTAAGTTTGTAAACACAAAGCGCGTTCTTTTTTTATTTACGGGCTTACACTCACCTGGGGAAACTTGCACGTGGTTTTGTGCACAAAAACTTAACGATGACATGCACGTTTTTTAAAGGAACCATGAAGATTTCAATAGGCTTAGTCTAGTGCAACAGATCTGCAGAGGTAGCCTTTGCGGGCATTCGAGTGAAATGTGAAACGTAACGTACTATATGCACTTATTTGTAATGTAAGGTGTGTAGTTTGTACAAAGTTTAGGTAGTCATAGTTTTGACTCCTAATCATTCTGAAGTGTAGCATGACTCAGCACTTTACTAGTAACATAAGGCGTGCAGAGTTTGTACAAAGTTGCGTAGTCATGCCTTGCACTCATGATTCGTCATTCTGCAACATAACATGACTGTGCACTGTAATGCTTTGGCATTCTCTCTGGTAAGCAGTCTTAAGTGTGTCTGCAGAATTTTTTTTTGGTGTCCTAGCTCCTCCATAAGCGAAGTGACAAGCAGTGCACTCTCTTTCATATTTAAAGTGGCCACTGCAGGAAAAAAAAAAAAACTCTTCCTTGCAGCAGACTCGCTGCTACAGGCCTTGCTTATGCTTTGTTGCAGGCACCTGCAATGTCTCGACAGGACACATAACATTGTCGCGGCATGCACTGGCTTAGCAGCGCTGAAGCCATGGCAATCGCAACACGCAGAAGTGTGTAGGAAGAATGCCCAGCATTGTTCTGCCTTTCGAAGTCAACAGCGCTGACCTGAATTTGTGGTCAAAGGACAGGGCAATATAAAAGGTTGCTGTGCAGGAATGAGTTTTTGCAGAGTGTAGTAAAATTGAAATACTTCCATGTAACACTCCGTGTAATAACTTAACCTGAACTTAATTTTCTCCAAAAATTGTTCCCCATGCGCTGTAGCAGGAAAAAACAGTAAGCGAATGACTGATAAATTTTTAACAATAAAAAAGCTGGGAAATGCAGTTCTGCACTGCAGGCGAAAGGCTAAAAATTTGAAGCTAAATCTGTGATTGTCATGCGCACTTGGCAGAGGCAGAGCGCCAGTAGTAGTGCGAGAGTACTGCATATGTGCCCACTCCATAGCACATGAATTTTCATTAGTGTATGTAAAAAGTACAAACTTTAATTTGGCCTTGCTTTTAAAAAAATGAAAGTAGTGTGATACACAAAAAATTGACAGAGAAGTTTTGCCGAAATTTTATAAACGTACAAAAACAGAATATCATGAACATTGCCTTGTCTTGTTACTTTACTGTTGGCTTTCTAAGGATGCCTTATGCCGTTATTCATGTGCTATCATTGTGTACACGTTTTTATCAAAATGGAGCCCACCTTTGTTCACGCCTCAATTTTTAAAAATTTCTCTTTAGTCATGAGTGGTCATGGACTTAACATCATGTGTTGGCATCGTGTCATAACTATGTTACAATGCTGCTGTGAGCCTGTGGTTGCTATGTCGCCGTTGCTATGCTCTTGGCACAAACCCTCATACATCGCAGGATCTTGCTCGGGGTTTACCGTTCGGAATTGTGCTTTCACACTAATAATTAACTAATACTATGTGGAGTGCTTAGTTATGTTTACAATCTTTCCGTTTCAGGATTTTGCGCCTGGAAAGACGGAGAAGAAAGCAAACTTGCTGCCATTTTACAGCTTCTACAGGAAAGAAGGAATGTGCACCAAGGGTTTTTAAACGCTACCTGCACTGCCACCGTTCCGGCTCGTACGAAGAGCTTCCTATAGAACAGTGCCAAAGGCAGGAAAAGGGGCAAGGAAGCTGCAAAATCGGCAAACACTGCTTTGCTACTCTAGAGGTCATGGAGAAAGAGGGCAAGGTATATGTAGGGTTTCAAAAGAAACACTACGGACACTTCAATGAGGCCTGCCACCAAAGGCTGTCCCAGGATGATGCCAGAGTGCTTGCAGGTTAGCCACTCCTCTTGTACAAAGCATTTGTGCATGCTGTGTTGACTGTACCGGAATGTGAAAACGTTTAGAAGCTACACTCCACCAACCTTTCATAAATGGGAGACGAAAGTGCAATAGAAATGTATTTTAGGGGGAAGATATTGCTCATTAACTCGAGTGATCATTTCAATGATTTTTTATTCTTCTGCGATGCATCTATGGCACAAAAGAGGTGGGACAACACGAAAGTGCCTATTGGAAAGTGGGAGAAGGCATGTCCCACAAAACTAGGGGGCGGAAGAAGTTATAGTAGGGCACAGCTTAAGAACCCAGTGGCCAATGCCCCTCAAAGGAAGCCTGCCATCCAATGACGTCGACCGATTCTCATGATGTCATTGTTAATCCCAGGGGTATCATTGCAGGAGGGTGGCAGATGAAAGGGGATTAGTTATGGCTTTAATTGGATTAACTGATGAAAATCAGCTGACGCTATTGACTGGGGGGTCTTCCTTAAGGGCCATCTGCCACTTCGTTCTCGAGTTGTATCTGACTGCAGTGCAATTCACTTGAGCCTACTTGGTCGCATCGAAGGGTGAAAAACAATTGATCCACGGCACATTGCATGCACAGCACAGTCTGTACGAACTTCATGCCGTTTAGTTTAGAGATGCTTTGTGGAAGGGGTCCAGTCTTTCGAACTGAACATAATTAGGAATGTCATCTAGCACTGAACTACTCCAATGTCTGTTCTTTTGTTTTTCTGCTGGTTTCATTGACTATCCTAGGTCTGTCGCTCAATCGGTTGACGTTGAACTTCATCCGTAAGAAGTCGGCTTGAGCTCCATGAAACGTGTCTTGAATGACTGACAGTTGCACTCGATGCTAGCCTTTTTTTTTGGCTGCCTGTCAAAAGCGTAGGCATTTTGTTGCTGATCAAAGCACCACCACCAGTCTAATGGTTGTATAAGGGCCATGTTTCTTCTCATAAGACAGATCGTCTACAGTGAACATTCATTAATTAGAATTATTTGGCTGTTTTGGCACTTCATCAGTAACGCTCGCAGGAACGGCTGTGGTTTGAGTGTTCAGCTACTAATATGGAGTACGCGGGTTAGAACCCGGTTGCGGCAGCTGAGTTTCGATGGAGGCAAGAGGTGCCCACGTGCTGCGCAGTGTCAGTGCCCAAAGATCCCCAGGCGGTCGAAATTATTCCGGAGCCCTCCACTACAGCACCTCTTTCTCTCTTGCTTCTTTCACTCCTTCTTTCCTTCATGGCATGGTTGAGGCAGTTACTGCACCATTTCCTTTCCTCAAAAACCACTAATATAAAACACAAGCCTGTACAAGAGTTGAAATCGCAAAAAAAAACGAACAAGCAGCATTTATATTTCAGTTTATGTATGACTGGCATGCCCTCCAATTGTCTCTGACTTAGCAGAAGTCATTCAGGTGTTTAAACTGAAACAGCATGAGAAAAATATTCGCTTAGAAATTATTCACCTGGCGTAAGTGAATTCTACATTGTGACTTGTGCACACTATTGTCTTGTGCACAAGTCCAAAGAAACAAAGATCGCGTTCAAAAATTTGGTGTCTCTACTCCTTTAAAGGTTGCTGTCAGGCGAATCGGTGCATTTTTTGAATATGCAGAATGAAATGGGACAGGATGAGAAGCACATGTCCTTATTCTTTTCTTGTCCACATTTTCAGTGCTGTTATATTCTGCATTTATAACACGCTGTATATAACTTCCCTGTTTTGCATTGCTGTATGCAAGTTTAAACACTCAAGCTCATAAAAATAAAGTCCATCTGGCTTTGAAACAACCATTTTGTCGTGTGCTTTGCAGTGCCACAAAAGTGAAATGAAAGTAAGATGAACTGTGTGTCACCTGTAAAAAGGAACAAAGTGGAAGACGAAGGAATCCGACCAGAAGTATTTGTCACTTTATTACACGGCTGTAGACAGATGAACCAGAGATGTTAACAGTTTTTTTCTGTACCATTTTCAGGCTGGTTAGCAGAAGGAGTGCCAGAAAAAACCATTGTGCACAACATCCGAGCAGGTACAAGTGGATCAAGCCCACGGATACAGCTTGTGACCACTAAGGACCTCCGTAACATTGCAGATAAGTTTAGGATTGGCAAAACAGAGCAGAGAGATCCAGACTATTTTAAGAGTGTTGAATTATGGGTCGAAGAAATGAGGGCAGAAAATGAGTCGCCACTGTTTTATTACAGGAAGAAGGGTGACCCCAACAGTCATGATGGTGACATTGAGCTAGCATTGATGACGTTCCCACAACGAGAGCTCCTTTATGAATTGGGGGCAGCGAAACTGTGCATTGACTCCATCCATGGCATAAATAAGTACTAATTCCAACTGACAACCCTGCTGACAATTTCTCAAGATGCCTTTGGTATCCCGTGTGCCTACTTGATTTCAAAAAGGGTGAACACGAGCACTGTGGTGAGGTTTTTCGAGGCCATCAAAGAAAAAACACAATACCATGTCAGGCATTTATGTCTGATGATGCCCCTGTTTATGGCAGTGCATGGGAGCAGGTGATGGGTCCCTTGACGAGTCGACTGCTTTGCAGCTGGCAGGTGCTACACAACTGGAGCACGCACCTGAATACAGTCACAAACAAGGACTGCAGGAGTACAACAAGGGACATGCTGCACACTCTGATGAAGTGGACAGATGAGACTGAGTCTCAAAAGTTGCTCCGTGCACTTGGTATCCACTCCAAAGAGCATCAGCTTAATTGCCTTTGGCTTCGTCAGATATTTTGAGAAAACATACGCAATGAGGGCATGTCAGTGGGGTCACTGCTATCGGCAGTACATTGGATTAACAACAAATAATCACTTGGAGTCAATTCACAAGGCACTGAAGTACTCTCACTTTGGTGGCTAGGTAAATGGGTGATTGGATACATTAATCAAAGTACTCTTCAATTTCACATCCGAAAAACTTAACAACAGGTGTCAAAGGAGCAGACCACCGCAAATCTGCCCTATTTACGAAGCATAAAGTGGGGATTGAGCTTTCTAAGTCCAGTACTGAGAGAGTGGGAGATGACCAGTGGCATGTAAAGTCACAAACTTTGGTGAACTTCAAGCACACAGCGGAAAGAACTAGCAAATCGTGCAGTGGCTGTGAGCTTCATTGTGAGCAGTGCAAGGCTTGCCACAACATGTACACAAGTACGTGTTGACCATGCAACGCATGTGCACATGTGCAAGCACTTGCATGCTGTTGCTATAATGGAGCTACACTCGTGTCAGATGCAGAGCAGCCAGAAAGTAGCATTTGACTGTGCTGGCATTTGTAGGCCCTGCCAGCTGAAGATGGCAGATTTCAGGTGAGGGATTAGGATTATGCTATGAGCTAGTTGGTGGGCGATTCTGACAAAGTGCTTTAGCATAGCAAGCTCAAGACACAGCAGGGAAGAGGAGTGCCATTTGCTAATTTTCTTGAAGCACACATGGTCATGAGAAAGGTGCGCCATCATATCCCATATCAAGCAGCCCCATTGAGGGTACACTACAGGCCTCTGGTATTTCTTTTCTAGTCATTCTTTTTTCCCGAAACTTTCCTCCTAGGAATGGAGAACTCATCCCGCCACGGCGCCTCAGTGGCTCTGGCATTCTTAGACTGCTTACTCGAAGGCTGTGGGTTTGATCCTGCCATGGCGGCCACATTTCAGTGGAGGCGAAATACAAAGATGGCCATGTGCTGTGCAAAGTCAGTGTGCATTAAAGAGCCCCAGGTGGTGTAAATTAATCCAGAGACCTCCATTATGGTGTCCCTCATAGCCCATGTGTCGCTCCCGAATGTTAAACCCGACAATTAAGAAATTGAGATATTTCAGGCCCCTCATTCCCTACTCAGAATCTGCTTGTGTGAGTACGCCCTCTCTGGCACTGCTCAACAGAGAACTTCTGACAATTGGGAAACATTTTTCATCTTTGGGAAATTAGTGCACTCATTTTCTTGTTCATACCTGCCTTGCATTCACTATAATTTTATTTCTTCGTCATCCCTGCTTGATTTCATTTTGTCTGCATGTGATGCTCTCATAGAGGCATGCGCTCTTCAATAAAATTAGTATGAAGTGTCGCTCCATGCTGCATTCCTCTTTGTTGCGTCATGCTGTCACAGTGCACCGCCCTTTTAGGACATCTTGAGAAAAACAGCGCTTGCAGACAAAGCACCAGAACAAGAAGGACACACAGAAAAAAACAACGCAGTTGTGTTTGCTTCTCGTTTCCTTTGTCTGCAAGTGCTGTTTTTCTCAAGACGTACCCCAACCAACTCGCCCAGCAACACACCTTGCCTTTTAGGACAGTTGACAATATGTGGTTCTACAGTTCTGCAATGCATATGAGAAAAAGTGTTCTTGACAAAAGGCTAAACCGTAGCTGTCATCTTGCACACTGAAAGCTGCAGCGCAAAACTACTATTCATCTTATTTTGCAAAGAGAATACTGCTGCAACAGAAAAACAGTATTACTCATTTTTCAGAACATTGCTGGTGCAATTTGTGACACGAACTTATATTGCCATGGTAGAAACAGCCGTGAATAGCCTTCCCTCACATGATAAAGCACTTCATAAATGAACTTGCTTGGCTCTTACACAGTGTCTCTCCACCAGCCTTCCAAGCAATGAGCCTTCTGTTGTGTGATGGGAACACTGTGCCAACTTTGTTGCCTAGAAATTCTAAAATGCCCCTATTTGTTGAGAAGGCAGCTTAGATGAAACATATAGTGCCCAGTTAATGTCATTTCCTTTTTACTCATTAATGAAAAATGCTTCAAAGCCCAACTGCAACGAAATTATAATTTGGCTAGAATACCTCTTAATGTGCTGGGTGTGTCATAAAACTAATCGTAACAAAGTTTCATGGTTCTGAGAAAACTGACACTGTTGCTACAAGTGTTTAAAACGCTGTGTAGTAGACAACGTGGCATGTCCATATAGGCAGATACGGATACCTGAGTGCCATACGGCCTCATGTCTGGCCGATTGGGAATGAACAGATTAAGGACAGTGTAGAGTGAAAGGCTAGGGGCTAAAATGTGGCTTGGCAGTCATGGGTATGGTGCTGTGGCAAAGTTGTTAGGAATTTGTTTCAATCCTGCAGATGCTTATTTCTGTTTCCATTCCAGGTTCTCGTACACCATATTTACTTAAATAATGGATGCATTTGCTTAATAAATGCTTTCCCTACATCAATAATCAAAATCTGGGGAAAGTTCAACTGACCACACCATGTTTTACACCATGTAATAAATGCACCAAACTTACCATTCTAATTTTTTCCCACAAGAAACTGCATCCATGATGCAAGTAACTGCGGTATTACACGTTACAGAATGAAGCAATGTCAGCCGTATTATGTGGCCGCAAGACTGCCTGGCGCCATGTGAAGAGGAATGCTCCCAAGGCTCATCACATCACATTTACTCCAGTATCCAGATATGGCATCGGTTTCATCCTGCACATCACATTCACCTCGGGCTGGTGATGATAGCCTGCCAGCTAGATTAAGAATGTTGCAAATAAAATGTCTACCTAACTGAAAACTGTGGTTGTATGTATCGGAGATTTTTATTGACTTGTGGCAGTCTACCTGGACAGGTTATGGTAATGCAAGGCAGCCCATTATGCACAGCATATGAGTGCATAGGCACCACAACTTCAAGTTCACATCTTTTCTAAGGGTTCATGTTTTGCACTACTGGTTGTGACCCGACCCATCTTTCCACAATCCTCGCGTAATTGATAATAAAGTGCTCCTAATCCTTTTTTGACAGCCAAAATGTATTTTCCTAGGCATATTGACAATGTGTAATTTGTATTTCTCCACAGATTTGGTACTTCTGAGAAGGTGGACGGTCATTTTACAAATGATATATTTTTAATAAGCTAGCAGATACTATTCTTGATTTAAACATTTGCAGGCATATATACGCTATCATTGTTTTCCTTGATAAATACCGTGTCCATTGTGTAATCATAGTACAAACACGTTAATTGATCCTAAAGGATGTTAATGCTGCTTAATTACGCCCTACAAGCCCAGCTGTGGCTTTGGAAAGTTGCCCTTCCTTGGACTCTGACATTAAATACAATCTTTTGAAAATGCTCTGTCGCGACTTTTGTTGAATTAACTTTTCTTGCGTCTTGCTTTCATGGTTCTTTTGTTATAAGTTTGCTCAGTATTGGAATGCGTTGTATTTTTATTGTTTGTTTGTTTTGTATGCAGTGTAATCTGCATGACAATGTATGCTTTGCAAATGTATCCCCCCTACAAAAATGCCCTCAACGGGCGCTCTAGGTACCTGAATAAATAAATAAATAAATAATAAACTTGTACTTGGGAAAGACTAATCTTACTGTGAGTGTAATGACAAAATTAAACAAATTCTATTAGACGCTGGTATGATCCCGGCTGTGGCAGTTGTATTCCGATGGTGACACACTACAGGCCCAGATGCTGTGCGATGTCGGAGCACGTTGGGGACCACTGTTGGTCGAAATTACTGGATCCCTCCACTGTGGCGTCCCTCATAGCCTGAGTCACTTTGGGACGTTAAACCTCGTAAGCCAAAGTTAGCATTATGTTCCTGCCGGACCGAGCAGCCGCTGACAGGGTCAGACTGTACGAATGGGTACCATCAATCACTACGTGACACCCCCACTCCACTCACCCGATGAAATTCCGTCCATCAGTGACACATCCACTCTCTCCACCCTTCGACTGATTTGCAACCGTTTGCCAACCGCCTCCTCCCGCCCTCTCTTCTTCCCTCTTCCCTGCAATTTCGTGAAGGTGGATTTCACTCCCTCCACTCTGTCACCTGAGGCTTCAGACCGACGGATTATTCCAACATGGGGGGTTCTGATGCTGACGCACTAAAATGATATTTTTGAAAGTCAGCTACAGTTTGTTACATGTTAAAGGGACACTGAGGAGAGCACTATTAATATTTTTTTTATAGTAAAATCCGATAGTTCGGCATGTCATGGCTTTGTTGCCACTTGGCCGGGAGCGAAAGATGCATTTATGTCTAAGAAATTTGGATTCGAAGTTGAAAAAGTTTTTTCCCGCCACTCTCATTCAAACTTGGGATTCTCCTATGACGACACAGGACTAATTGACGTGAAACATGACGTGCGCATGACGTACCGCAGACTCCGTGATTTCTGACGGCCAGCAGTGCGGTCTAGCAGCAGCCGAAAAGAAAGCTACCGCCGGCCGCACATTGAAGGCATCTATCGGCTATTGCGGCCGTCGCTACAGTCGCTTCGATTACGTTTGCACTGGCGTTTTGCCAGCGTTACGATGGATCTCGTTCTCGAAGTCGTCATCGAAGTTCTCGAAAATAGACGCCTTTAGCATACCGTGTACCTTGTAACCGCTAGCGGAATACCGGGAGCCCGCCTACCGCCGGAAAACAGGCGCTGATTGGTCCCAATGCTTCAGGAGCGCGCATAGCTGCCGGGCACGTGGCGCCATCTGGCGACGTCAAGGACATTTGCGCATGCATCGGCTGCGCCTCAGTGATTTCGTAAGTGTATTACAGAACAGCACGTATTGAAACAGCCTGTCTGGAAGAGACCCGCGTTGCGGCCGTGTTATAAGCGAAGCAGATAAGCAGAGCCTCTCTACAGGAGCAGTCGAGCACACTGATGTGTCGGATTTTATGAGGGTGCTTTTTCTTAAAAATTAAATTATTGCCTTATCGGATCGATTATCCTCGTGATATAGTGTAGCACCACCGTATCGGCATGCGGAAGAAGACGAAGCGGTGGGCACGCGAAGGAGAACGCTGGCTCATGCAGAGAACGCTCTCGACTTCGGCCTGGGCCGGACGCTGCCATCGCTGCTCTGCCGCTATCTCTTCACAGGTAGCCCTCAAATAAACGTGGTCGCGGTCGCCTCCTGGACGACCTCCACAGCGAACTGTACAAGTGGTGACCCGGCGAGCCACGCCTTCTATCCCAGCGGCGTCCCAGCATGGTAGGCTGGCAAGACCTGGATTTCAACCCCCCGCTCCCAGCGTTCCGGCCTGCAGGCGTCGATGGGTGGTTTGCCCAACTGGAGGCTGCGATGTGCTTGAGCGGCATTAACATCCAGCGGTTTAAACACGCAATCCTTTGCGACATTCTCCCGCCCGACCTCCTCTGCCGACTCGCCTGCCCTGCCTCAGGATGCGAGCCCTACGACGAGTTGCGCGCTGCTGTCCTCGTCTACTACCGCGCATCAACTACCCGCTGCCGCTCTATGATTAGGCGGGCCCGCTTTCGCCACCGCCGGTGCCCGCACCAGCATCGCACTCGTCTCCGGCTGCATCCTCGAGAAACAGCACGCTGCAACCGTCACTGGCCAGTACTCTGCCGCTCCAGTCCAGCGTCTCCGGTCCGGCTGCTTTAACACCGACCGCACCCTGGAATTCCTGCCCTCTCGCCAAGGACCTGGCTCAAGACGAGTGGCAGCCGCCCGAGCTTCACGACCCTTCGCGTCTGCGGCTGTGGCCATTCCGCCTGCACAGCCCTGTCGTTTGGTTTGTGCAGGTGGACGCCCAGCTACACGTGAACGACGTCCGATCACAGATCTGGCGGTACCTCCTCGTGAAAAGGGAGTTGCCTGCCGATCTCTTTTCCCAGCTTGACCTTCCGCCGCCGGTTGAACACCTTTACGATGACTTGAAGGACGCCTTCAAGTTTTTCGGCGCATACCTTCGCTGCCCTGCATCCCGCACGGTACAACCTGCTTCGGCTATAGACGCCCATCCACGTGCGAGCACCCGTCCCACGGCTCCTACCCAGCCCTGCTTGCCAGCTGTGGTGCCTGCCCTGGGACCATCACCAGAAGAGCTCTCTCTCGACACGTGACCCACCTCTTCGGATAGTAGCCCGACCTGCGGCGCAGCCTCGCTTCTCGTCACATGTTCGCCTCTACCCTCCTGCCCATTTCCGGTGAGCCCATCTGTCCTGCCTGTCGCGAGGCACGCATGCACGCCTCACCAGAGCCCTGTCGCACATAATGCGCAACTCCACCGTTTACCACGGTTCCTTGGCAATCTGTCGGCTTCGCTAGTGACTCTGCCACTGCGACTGACAAGACAGCCGCTGAATGTGGTGGCATGCTTGCGACATGGACGCGTCTAAGCGGGCCCCATACAGGACCGCCTGTGGTTTCAGCACCAGCGCATCCCGTTCCTTCCGACGCCCACGTGGCGGACTTGCGCGCTACTCCTCCAACCACCACTGCCAGTACCAAAGCCGCCCTTTTCTCGTTCCGCCTTCGCCTGCCTTGCCGTTGCCTCGCCGCCTCACCGCCTCACCGCCTCGAGCGCCTGCGCCACCGCCTCCGCTTCTACCACTGGTGCTGTAGCAAGTGGAACCTTCTACCACACCGGCTGGGGCGATGCACTTCACACGCTCGCAAATCTGGACGCTGGTCCATCTTCAGGCCATCCTCGAGCGCACTCTCAACTCTACCAGTTGCCCTCAAAACTGGATCACGACCAACTCGACGCCGTTTTCTGGGCGAATTTTCACGCCTGCTGCCTCTGTCTTTACCGTCGCCTTTCAGCATCCCTCGTCCGTTGCGTAGCAGCCACGCTCGACCGCCTGAGATTGGTTCTCCTGCCTGACGGCCTTCCTGGACTACCGACCTAAACTTACCGACCATTACTTCCCAGCTCATACTTTTCTGTTTCTTCTACAAACTAGTCGTTAGTGCTGGGTGCGGGCCCCAGTAGCGCCACCGTATCGGCACGCGGAAGAAGACGAAGCGGTGGGCACGCGAAGGAGAACGCTGGCTCGCGCAGAGAACGCTCTGGACTTCGGCCTCGGCCGGACGCTGCCGCCGCTGCTCTGCCGCTATCTCTTCTCAGGCAGCCCTCAAATAAACGTGGCCGCGGACGCCTCCTGGGCGACCTCCAAAGTGACCTGTACAGTAGTAAGCAAATTGAAGCTGCACTTGAACCCCTTTAGACCGGCTTCTTGGAGTGCTTCCTTCTCCAAACGTCAGCTAGGACATTTGACGATGCCAGCGCTGATGACACGGTTTACCAGCGCGCATAAAAGTTTAATAATGACAAGGTTCTTATCTTGATAATGACAAGCTTTAATGACAAGGTCCTTAAAGTGTTTCAATACATCGAAGACTTGTTAATTGTTTTAAACAAGCAACGGACTCTGTATACTGAGACAATAGTAAACAGTGTTTTAGATGATTTTAGGCAACTTACAAAAGGGCTAATGTTTACTTTTGAACGGCCGGATAATCGCGTGCTTCAGTTTTTAGATTTATATTTAAAGTTTTGACATGGGCACATTTGCTGGGCTTATTCCTCTTGTGCGCAGTAGGCTCTCCTGCCGTATAATTGTGCCCACTCGAAGGTTGTAAAACGGGGCATCGCAACCTTCTGCTTGGAGTCGTCGCCCCAGAAGTCGTTCGTACATGAGATGCAAGCTAGCTTTAATAATTAATTGGAAGGGCTCGTTGAATCCCGGCTTCTCTGAGTCGGTCATGATATCTGTGGCACAAGAGCCTCTGAAGAAGGTGAAGGCTAGAGCATGCAGGAATATAATGGCGGGATATGAGAGGCCCGTGGTGGCACCTTACGCTCACAAAGTTACTCGCGGCCTGAAGAAATTGGCAAGCCGATTTAATGCACCGTTCGCTTCCTCAGCCCGCCACAAGCTTGGTCAGCTAAGCCATCGCATAACCTGCGAAAGCAAAAAGCTGTCTAAAGGGACATCGGCACTGTGTCGTAAAGTGTGTCGCTAACATCCTCTATGAAATTAATTTGTCCTGCGGAAAACCCTGTATTTGAAAAACGGGATGTTGCGTAAATGACCGACTTTGGAAACATGCAAAAGATATCGAAAATATTGAGGGCGAGAAACTTGTCGAGCACTGTAGGGCTTGCACCAATTGTACACCACGATTCCGCGATGTGAGGATTCTCGGTAGAGGCCGACAGCAGACGGTTCGGGAAACTCCGAAAGCCATTTACGTCAAAAAAGCGGGTTCTAGCTGATTCACTGACACTTCAGATTTTCTTTATGAGGCTGAGGGGGAATGTCTTCCACGCCTACTCTGACAAAATTCCTGTGATTTTTGTGGCGCCTTGTACATGTGCACTGCGGCAGGAAAGGCTATATATGTCGACTGCTTTCACCTGATTAAACAGTTGCAATAAGCGCCCGTGTCATCCTCTTTCTTGTATATGTCCTCGTTGCGGTGGAAATCCCGATAATATGGCTGAAAACCAACTAGCTCAGTAGTTAGCTCTCTCCGTAGAGGGCCAGGTTTTTAAATAAATTAAAGAAAATCTGTGTTCAGTCCATTTGATTTTTTTATAATTCAAGCTTACGTTATGAAACCAATCCTGATCCTTCCTCCGACGCTATAAAAGCAGACAGCAGGATGAACAGATTCAAATAGTTGAAGAGAAGACCAAGGATCGAGAACAAGGCGTATTGGAGCTTAAGTCGGGAAAGGTCGGATGAGGAGGTTGGGGTGCGGGGATAACAGCAGACGCTGGAGCGTTTGCGATGAATTTCACCCACTCCTCCCTCTTCTATTTGGATGAAGGGGATGGAGGGGGGGGGGAGGTGGTGAAAAAGAGGTTACTGCCTGGTCGCCTATCTGCTGTCATCCATATTCGTTTCAAGAACCTGCTTCTTTTTTCTTCTAGTTTACATTTCTTCGCCTCTTTTGCTTCTATACTTCAAGCTTCTCTTACAAGACGGAACTACTTCCCTTGTGAAGCGATCAGTGTACTCGCAATTTACGTCAGTCAGAATTTTAAAGGCACGGACACACTGGCGGCAAAGCGCGCGCGGCACGCCGCTTGCCGCGAAACCTGCCGCGGCGGCGGGTTGATCTGCCGCGCAGCAAATGGGCCGAGGAGCCATTTCGGCGGCATGCCGCGTGCTGCGGAGCGGGGTGACCAATGAGGGGCGCCCGGCTTTGTCACCTGGGGAGCGTCTGTGTCGCCACCTCTTGGCTCCTACTGAAGTTAGATGCCAGCGGCGGCGGCGGTGCCGCGCGCGCTCCTTCAGAATCGCGGACCCCGACCGGTTTGTCACGAAGGGAGCTTTGCGCGGCGGCGACTCTTTGCCGCCGAGTGTGGCCATCCCTTTCGCGGCGGGGGTGGCGCCGCCAGCAGCGTGCCCCGCATTTTGCCGCTAGTGTGTTCGTACCTTAAGGCGGAAGCCTTTAATGTCTCATCGTTGTAAGCAGCAGTTGTCGACAGAAATGTCACGCTTTTCAATTGGTCGAAACGGTCGTGACGTCAGAGTGCGCGAATTTCAAACGGGGCCAATTGTACTTTGGCTAGTAACCATGCAGCCAATTGAAGGGGTCGTATAGTGTTGCTCCAAGTGGGACGGAGCTTAGTTAATTGCTTAATTACTCCATTAACCTAATTAACTTTTCTAGTCAGGTCATATAAATAAATAAAACTGAGTGGGAAATTGGTGGAGCTCGGGAATCGAACCCCGGTCTTCGGCGTGCGAGAGAGCATGCCATCCACTCCGCCATGCCAGCTCGATGGTTTGGAATGAACAAAAGCGCGCCTAGTGAATATGGTGTCTTCACCCAGTCTCATCCTCCTCCCTTCCCTTCCGGCGAGGTTTAGGTGTGCACGAGATATGAGAGACAAATACATTTCCTTTCCTCAAAAATCAATTTACCGACGTGCGAGGCGTACAACCGAATGGGCGATGGCGTTCTATGGACTCCCTGGCAGTGTTGCAAGACGCTGTCGCGTTCCACTCTTAGAGGCGAAGCTTAACATCTTAACCACACATCCGTGACCACACTTTAGGTCAAGAAAGTGACCTCCTGAATTCTGACGGGTGTCCACCGAGATATGTGAGACAGTTACTGCGGAATTTCCTTTCCTCAAATACAATTTTCATTTTCTTCATTACGGGCCCTCTGTCTTATTTCACTCCTACTTCCTCCCTTCCTCTACGGTGTGGTTCAGGTGTCCACCGAGATGACAGAATTACTGCGCCATTTCCTTTCCTCAAAAAGCATTGCGTTCAAAGGGCAAGGCATCGCGCCGAACGGGTGGCGGCGTTCCGTGGACTCCGTAGCAGCGCTACAAAACGCTGTCGCGTTCCACCCCTAAAGGCGAAGCTTAAGCATCATTAATTAGCAGTTAATTAGTATCCAGACATCAATAAGTAATTAACCATTAATTACTGATTTGTCATCAGTTAGTAATTAATACTCAATTATATGTGACACCACCAGTGCCAAAGAAGGAGTCAAAGTGGTGCGGAAAACGCTTTCGCCTCTACGCACTTTAGACAGTCAAAGTGCCCCCTGAATTTCCCTTTAGTGATGTCGTAAAAGAAATCAGCCGGGCGGAATTATGTAGTGCGGCCCTTCATTTATACTTCGCATTGATGATTTGTTGGTCTGAGCAGACCACGATTCATTGTTTCGATTGTCCAGGTAGCCAGGTGAGATGTCTTATGAGCAGAAGTCAGATTCCAAACATAGGCATTGGCTGCGAGACCGCAGATTATACGTACCGTAATCGTGAATGCGCACTTTGCGATATCTATAAATGCGGAAGTCATTGATTAGAAGAAAACGGACATCATATGACAATTTTCGGGCATCCGCGTTCATTCCCCGCGTACTTCAGCATTTTTCCTTCCCTTGATTAGAGTTGCCTCAGCACGCAGTACACCCGATGCACTCGTGAATGATATGCATGCACGTATACAACGGTACGGAAAAAGATGGCGACGTTCAATGACTTTCAAGTTTTAAGTATTCGAACGAAAGTTCTGATATGTATTATCCAGTTAGGAAAGGTCAGCGGACCCCGCACAACCAACTCATGCGATAAACGAGGCTAGCCCGGCAAGAAAAATATTTCCCGCAGTTACATAGTTAGCAAATATTCATCTAATTAAGTAGCTGCCAATTATTCGTCTTATCTGATCTAAAAATCTAATCAGGCTAGGCGACGGCAGACAGATGCATGTGTACTGCATAGCGGCTTGACAAACATTTTACTTGGGGAAACATGAAGTACACGAAGTGTTTGATGATTTGTTCTTAAACTTCGTTAGCTAACCGCATGCTCTAAGCGATGATATAATGGACAGACAGCTAAGCTAAGGTAACCGCTAGTCCTTAAGGGAAACGGAGTGGCAAGAGAAGGCAAGCGTAGCAGGGGGTGGCAGAAAGTTACGTGGGCGGATGAGATTTAGAAATTAGCGGGAATGCGGTGGCCGCAACTGGCGAAGGACAGGGTTAATTGGAGAGACATGAGAGAGGCCTTTGCCCTGCAGTGGGCTTACTCAGGCTGATGATGATGACGACTGACATCCGCATTCCATCAAAGATTCATGGAAGTTGCTGAGACGTTCCTGAGATGGGAATACAAGAGACAAAATGTTTAATTCTAAATGAACAAAACGGTTGTAAACACAAAGCGCAGCCTGGAAATGCTGTGGAAATTTTAACGCGAAAAGTTCAGAGGAAACGACGGATTTAGCAGTTAACTTCGATTTATGAAAGATGGTCTATAAAAGACGTTTTTTTTGTACCTGTGATCAACTTTCATGTTTTTTCGACAAGTTGCACTTTGAAGCAAGGAAGAGCGTACGTTGAACGACATTATATTCGCAGTCTCCACTTTATTGGTATCGACATTACACAGAAGGCGGAGCATCTGGCTGTCCACGTAAGAACCGAAGCACCTGATGCGCTGTGTCTACTGCTAAAATAATGCGAATTAATAAGAGCATGCAGCTGGAGCTGCAAAGGTCTGCACAAAATCATGCACAAAAATACCGTATGTCCGCCGTACATTAAACAGTTACCTCACGCTTGTCCGCAAAAAGTGGATAGTCATTTCTGCGGTGAGGCATGTGCCACTATTAAGCATCGTCATCACCTGCGCATATTAATGAAGAACTCACTCCCCGTGTCCGCACATGTGCTCCTTGAGGCTCTCAGTGCTTGAACCCACGAATGAACATAGAGTACAGTTAAAGAACCCTGCTCTCATATGCGTACGCATGTGACGTTTTAAATGGTCTTTCCTATTCGACCAATAAGGGCACACTTCACATTTGTAGGGTTTTTCACCTGTGTGCGTACGCTTGTGCCGAGTGAGTGAACTATTTGTAGGTGCAGTAAAAAGGCAGTTTTCGCACTTGTAGGGCTTTTCACCTGTGTGCGTACGCGTGTGCTGAGCCAGCGTTTCCTTTAAAGCCGCAGCATAAGGGCACCTTTCGCACTTGTAGGGTTTTTCACCTGTGTGCGTACGCTTGTGCTTAGCCAGCGTTTCCTTTGAAGCCGCTGCATAAGGGCACCTGTCGCACATGTATGGTTTTTCACCTGTGTGTTTACGCTTGTGTAGAAGTAGCTTGCTAGGTGAGGGAGCTGAAAAACGGCACTGGTCGCACTTGTGTGGTTTTCTCTCAGTGTGAGAGGAGGCCATATGCATTTCAGGTTTGCAGGGCGCCTCAAACACCGCTGGGCACAGGGGATATTTAAATTTTTTCTCAGTCGTGTGCAATTCGATGTGACTCGCAGCGTCGGGAAAATTCATAGAAGTGTACGGGAAGAACATGTACCTCAACTCCTCTTCTGTTGGCTCAAGGTTCTGATACCGAACAGAATTTTCTTCACTCGTAGCCAGCGATGGCCACAAGTCCTCCCAGTTTGTATTGGCCACATTCCCGAGCTCCGAGGTCAACGTCGATGGCAGAACAGAATTCATGGGAAGGTGCTCGGGACTGGATACTGCCTCTGAAATTAAAGTTGTTAACCAGTGTATATTAGGGAAAATCGGATATTTTCGTACCTACTCGTGCAGTGGTTCAAGAACGCCATAACATTTGGCTCATTGCACTGAAACAAACTTATGCCGTCTAACATACGGTACACGTACATAATGAGAAAATACACCCAGTTGACGGTTAATCAGACTATCCGAAGAATTTTCAAGCGAGGAGTTTGACTCTTAAGCCACAGTGTGCGAATAGTCGTTGATTCAATTCGTGTTGCCTGAATTGAAAATGTACCTCAATAGCACACAGAAGTGGACTGCCTTTTTATTTATTTAGTCACTTATTGAAAATACCCTTAAAGGCCACCTTTTGTGTGTACTACGTAAGGGGGGGTAGGCAATAGAAATGACACTTACAATGTGACATGAAAAAAACCCACAATAAAACAAATTATTATACGCAGTCATGCAACTAAATATCATATACGAACAAGAAAGATCCCGGGTGGAATAACAACAACAGGTGAATTACTAAATCTAAATACATAGAGTAACATGCGCATCGTAGCATATGGGATGGCAAAGGTTGACACTACTAGAACTGTCGCTGTTGGTAGATGGTACCCAAAGCGGAAATCAATTCTTGAAATTTAAATGTGCTAAATTTGTTAGCGTTATTGGATGGTAAGCGGTTGCATTCAATGATCCTGCGTGGTATGAATGATTTTGCAAAAAGGGATGTGCGGCATGGCATGCGCTTTACGTTAAAAGGATGATGGCGGCGGGGAAAATTGGCGGCAGGTTCCTGAAAGAAATCTTGACACAGCCATGGGTAATGATAAAGTTTATGAAAAAGTTAAAGACGGGCAAGTTAACGGCGGAAAGCAAGTTTCTTTAATTGCGCGCGCACATATAAAGCTTTCAAAACCAGTTTGTGCGTAAAGTAACCACCGTATCGCGGTGGCATCTGATGTTTGCGCACTCTGTCTAGCTTTAGGCTTTATATATGGCCATCACTGCGTTATCCAGTGATGAGCATAGATGCAGCTAGCTATGGACAGAAAAATGATATGTGTAACGCTAAGAGATCGGAAACGGCAGGATTGGGTGAGGGAATAAACGTGGGTTAATGACATCCTAGCCAAAATCAAGAGGAAGAAATGGGTTCATTTTTGAAACAGTGCAACAAAGACAGGACGTGGAAACTGAGGGGTAAAGACAAACAGGCGGTAACTAACAACTGGGTTTATAGAAAAAAACACACAAACACACAAAAAAACACACTTTCCGAAGGGGAGATTGGGTATCTGGCGTCCCATGTTGCATGAGTTGACTATAGTGGCGATTAATCTTTCCTAACTCTGCCTATATATTTGTGTGTTTTTTTTTCAATAAACCCAGTTGTTAGTCAGCGCCTGTTTGCCTTTACCCATCAGTTTCCACGTCCTGTCTTTGTTTGGGCTGTTTCAAAAATCTATACGTACCAACTTGCCCAAATTTCTGCTTTACTAAATAGGAAGTAATGGGCTTTGGCTGGCCATGTAATGCGGCGGCAATTTAACCGCTGGTCCTTAAGTGTAACGAAGTGGATTCCAAGAGAAGGCAGGCGTGGCAGGTGGCGGCAGAAAGTTAGGTGGGCGGATGAGATCAAGAAATATGCGGGGATATGGTGGGTGCAGTTGGCGAAGGACAGGGTTAATGGGGAGACATGACAGAGGCCTTTGCCCTGTAGTGGGCGTGGTCGTGCTGATGATTATTATTACAACGCCCTAACCTTATTTTCTGGCCACTCTTTGAATTTACACCATACACTGGATGAAATGTTTCGAAGCACATAAGTTTCGTATTGTTTGATGAGGTTTATGTCCCAGTGGGACTCAAGTTATGGGGAACCCCGTAGTGAAGGGCTATGGATAAGTTCGACCACGTGGGGCTGATTAACGTGCACTGACATCACGCAGCCCTACGGTCTGTAGCATTCCTCGTCCATCGAAATGCGACCAACACCGCCGTGATCGAAGCCGCTGCCGAGCACCGTAACTACCGTGCAAGCGCGGTCGCGCAATTATAAGGAAGGCACTTGCATTTAATTCTAATTAAACACTCCATAATTCAGATTGCCACTTTCCAAATTACTATTGTACCTGGGCAGAACAACATGTCTAAGAACATCACACAAAACTAAGTGACGTCCGAAATTCGTATGAAATGCGACGAATATACAAGCACAAAAATGAAAAAAAAAATTAAGAGTCCAGGTCCCCTCCCCCATGAAAGGAAATGTGCACACTAACGATATGAGTAAGAGCCAGAAAATACAGTGTACGACTGGTTATAAGAACTATGCAAATTATCACCAATAATGGACGGTGAAGCAAACAAGGAAGCGTGCATAAAGAATACGCGTTATTTTGTCTGAGTTTTAAAATATATGTGAAGTAATATTGGTTTGGTTAATTGGGGTTTAACGTCCCAAAGAGACTGAGGCTATCAGAGACGCCGTAGTGAATGGGTTCCGGAAATTTCGACCACCTGGGGTTCTTTAACGTGCACTGACATCGCACAGCACATGGGCCTCTAGAATTCAGTGTTCAAAAAATGCAGCCGCCGTGGCCGGGATCGAACCCGCGTCTTTCGGGTCAGCAGCCGAGCGCCGTAACCACTGAGCCACCGCGGCGGGGAAGTTATTTTGGTGTTAACCAGTGAATGGAATAGAAGCTAAAGGGCAAGCGTATGTTTTCTGCATAAACAGGTCAGTTGCAGTTAAAGTATTTGCACAACATCATCCTAAGAAAAAAAGGCTCTCAAGTTTGCGTTTTGTCCACAATTGCAGGCCTCATCTTCTTGAACATGTGTCTCAATGAATGACGGAAGTGCGAGTGGTGCGGCTGGTTGAACTTAACTCGGTTGACGTACATGCCCGATCTCTAATTAGTTTCCGCTAAACTACGATATGCCTAGAGAAGTTATAATATCCATGACCGCAATTTCTCGTGAGGTTATAAATATTCTTGAGACTTTTATATAAAACATTGAAGGCTCCGCACTAAAGCACATCCAGCAGGGCGAAATTCACAGCTAATATTTTGTGCAATATCAGAGATCAGTATTCACGGCTGAGAATGTTGAGTGTGGCAAGGAACCCACTATAGACCCCTGAGAAACGAAATGACAGATGGTGCAGCTCTCGGAAATGTGATTAGAAAAAGAGTTTCTAAGCTCGATGTTTCTGTAAATATGCTTCTAAACACTGCTAAAAATTAAGCTACTAAAAACACTCCGCATACACGTGGTTCCGTTGCTTACAAGAAAGCGCTACCGCACGTCTTCTGCGGCCACAACTCTGTCCGCCAGCCATGAACGAGCGAGAGAAAATGCGCTAGTTTTCCGCCATCCTTCGGTCTACAGAATTTCGCAGAGCACGGTTACTAATGTTTGTTTTTTCGCCTTACTGATTTACTGGTGTACTGTTGTAATTTTCTTTGTGCTCTAGACTTTCTCGAGTACTGCACTGTGTGTGTCGCTCTGTTTTGCACAATTGTGAATGATTTGTAATATATTTGAATCTTCTCTCTGCTGTAAAAAGAGCTGTCCAGTGAACCTTTCTTTGAGTGTGACCATTCTTCAGGCAGCAAACGGTGAACGCGACCTCCCCTCGCCACTCCTCCTCACCATTTGTCACTTCGTTGAGGTCATATTCCAACTGAAAGTCCATGACACTTCCTGTTAGGTCCTATGTGGCTAGCTATCCCGGTCTAATGGAAGCTGGTTAAGTACACCACCCGTGCGTATGGTGAAAATCCGCGATGACCTTTCGTCTTCTGCATGTGCCCTGTGAACACCTACAGAGAATGAAAATAGAATATTAAGAAAAAGAGAATTTTTGCGAAGTACACTTGGCGCGAAATGTTTACGCGTCACACGAGAGGCCGAAAAACATTTTCTCACGTTGCGTGCGAGACAGCGTGCAAAGCACTTGGCCGTGCTCCCGTGTTTATGCCTCAGCTTACGGCTCCGAGTCCTGCTTATACGGGATAGTTCAGATAAAATCACATATTTCGGGCCTGGCGTTTTGTAACCCCGGTAGTACTTAGTCACAAAAAGACGAACCAAGCCGATTTCATGAAAATAACCTTCTCTTCACTTAAAGGACAACCATGGGACACCCGCAATCGTAGCAGAAAAGCTGTCGATGTACTTTTGATCGTGTGTGGATGGGCTGCAAAGGAAGAGCGTAATTGTTGAAAGGCAAAGCCCTCGTCTTTGTAGGCAAAATAGAAGCGTGCGTTTAGAAACAACGAGATAGTGACGTCTCTTTGAAAGCAGCTACGTGGGACTCGAGTACGCTAGCCCGGAACGCACCCAACCGATGCAAACGCCATTAGTCTGTCACATGTAGCGTGCCCATTATCCAGTCTCTCAAGGTTGCGCTTGTGGTGAATCGCAGCATAGAACTATTTTCAGAGAACGAAAATGATTCTTATCATGGATATAACAACAAAAATAAGCAAGAAATTGTTAAGCCCTCCCATCGAGGATCCCCACCCGCTACGCTGGAGCTGATCGAGTCCCTTTCCGCCATTACTGGTCTCTTTGAAAATGCTGATAAGCTTCAGTATTTGTTTAGAGCCAGATTTTTTTTTTGCGCATTTGCTACAGCGGTCGTTTTCACACAGAGATGAACTTTGGGCAGGTCATATACTCCCCTCTCCGAGGCACCCTCGTAAGGAACTCCTGTTCGGGTGTCTTAATGCATAAACATTAATAAAATTCATGTCTCGTTGTGTATACTTCCTAGTCAGCTTGTCTCGGAAAAGCAATACTTTTATAAAGGGATTAAGGATTCGACAACGGGAGATAAAAATAACTAGCAGGAGCTTATAAGAGCTCCTCTAGAGTGCGCTTCATAACATTGCCGGCGACGTTTCCGACCATGTCCCAACTAAGTCAGTCACTTCGTCTTGATCTGAAATCAGATGTAATAACTCGATTCCATTCCAACAACTGATACGATGCATTTTTGTTGAACGGTGCCGAAAACTTTCAATCTAATTTCAGAATTGGAAACTAAAATGAAATGCATTTTATTTGTTGGAGACATTAATGCAAGGATGGATGTATTCTGAATAAGCTCATGGGGAACAAATTAACTTTCCTCATAGTGCTTCGCCACATTATGTTCCCTACGATGCGCTCAGCCACATTATTGGCTTCCAAGAAGTATACCTCGTCTAAGGATATTTTTGGAGATAACAATAGGGTTGGAAATATAGTGCCTCCAAGGATCAACCATCATTCCTTCAGGTACCAATGGCAAAGAAACGGTAACCTGCACTAATGTCTCGTATAAATATGGTAAGCGATGAAGAGGCGAAGTGCTGCCGTTATTTCCCTTGTATTCACAGAGTTCCCACTCTCAGATTTACGATGGCACCCTTAAAAGAATTAAATGTCATCATACACTGACAACTGCCGGCATACTGAGACATACCTACTCAGAAATACGAGCAGGTGATTCGGTATAATTTTCTACGCAGACGAGCTCTCCCCGCCTGATCCGCTGCAGGGCACGGAATAGAACTGCACTGGAACAGTGTGCGTACCACTACGTGGATTATCTTGCGCAGGGGATTATCTGGAAGGATAAAAAAATTAGTGAAACCAAGGCGACAGAAAAAGCGGCATCAAAAAAATCGGGTTAGCAAAAAACTATAAAATGATATATTTCATCGTCACACCCGCATTGAAAGGCGTAGAGGCGAAAAATTTACGGGACTTAAAGTATGCGGAAGGATTCCAGCTTGCACGAAGATTCATCCTGGTCGTATGAAAGAAGCTTGCGCAGAATCATAGGTAGCTTAGTTTTTATGTTACTGCGCGACGATACACGTTGAGCGACAGAATAACCTATCCTGAGGGGATAATTTTGACGCATGGTAGGAGGCTTGAAATACAGATCAGATGAAGAAACTTTTATCCTCGCAGAAATTATCCCGGCACGACGCCATAACCTGTGCGCGTGGGCGACTCTGCGACGCTCGTTTCAGGCAGAAGGGGCATCTGTGTGGATGTGAATTTTGTTTGTGTCGCAGAGGTGCTTATCACCAGATACTTTTATAGCTGTTGTTCATCGCCAGTGCTGATTATGTGCTTCGGTCATCCGAGGGGTTTAGGTTCTTGTATTAATTCTTGTCTTACATATTTTAAAATTTTTTTATCTTGGTTTAGTTCATTTGTCTATCGTACAGCAACCTCAAGTTTTTATTTGGGTTTTTATCTTGTTGACACGTGCTGAATTGCCTGCCGCATGCTTACCGAGTAAGAAGTGTTTTTCGACCAAGCTTCAGTTGCCAGTGCGCTCTTGTCCTGTCCGTTTTCGATGTGTTTTGCGTGTTTGCTGGGCGCCATTTTTAGATGTATCGCCAGTTACAATCTCTGGTTCGCAGAAACCACAGTAAAGGAGGTTAGGGCTCAGTTGAATTCGGCTCTCTTGAGGCGTCTGGGAACAGTCGTGGCCCAGGGTTCTATCAGCGAGCGAGCTTCAGACCTCAGGGTAGTCGTCGCCTTCTTTTACAACCGAAACGACGCGTGGCTGCCATGCTACGCTACTGATAATTTGATATCCGTCACTGCCCATATACCTGATATTCGAGGCCAATCGGCTGGGCAGCCTGATAATCAGTAGGGTAGTTAGAAGCACTTGAAGACTTCCAATTGTCTTAAAAACTTTTGCGCATAAAGCAACACAAGGCAGCAACGATTGCGGGAACGGGCGGAGATCGCCGGGACAATTGCGACAAGTGTGGAACTACTCATTTCATTTCCCAAATATCGATTTCATTTCAGATCGTGCAAAAGTCGACTGCTGTGTGCTCTAACATTACAGTGGCGTACAGAGCCTAAGCGATGTTTCTCACCGCCATAAAGTCAGTACGTTTTAGACATCATGCACGCGCGGCGGCGATGTTTCTTCAGTCCCTCAGCCCCTTATCAAACAACCGTACCGCATCTCGCCATTGCCCTGAAAATGACGGCGTGCATTGGCAGCACAAGAATCTCGTCTATGGCTGTCCTGCCAATATAACTGTAGCACATGCCACACGCGTAGTAGCAAAAAGATTCGGTTGCTGATAACGTCTTAAAGCACGCATCCCGTACCTGTGCCTGCTCCGATCACGGCGGCATAGTCGATAGTGGCATGCTTCACCACTGTGGGCGTGTTGGGTTAGATGATCACCCAGAAAAATCGAAACCGATTCTCCAGCTTAAGGGTTGCGTGGCAATTAGCAAATGCGCATTTTCTGGCGAAACAACGTCTTCAATAACTATTGAAGCCGTGCATAAAGTGCTAAGAAAAAATAATTAAACTCCCGCCACTGCTACCGTGATATCACAGCAACTGCAGAACGGCGGCAGAATGAAAACCACGTGAAAAAAGAAAATCTCCGAAAATGATGGTGAAGAGATGGCAACAACTACAAAAAAAAGCACGAGAGGGCTTTTTTCAACATCGCATAACAATGACTTCAAAGAAGTACCTCGAGAGGCCTGTCATAATGACATGCTCTCGAGCCAGACAATTCTTCAGACGCTTGAGCTATTATCTTCTGCAACAGGGAATCAAGAGGCATAAATTTACTTGAAGCGGAGGTGGCTTCCACCGCTTTATGCAGCCTTTCGCAGCAGGGGATATTGAAAGAAATTCGTAACTGCGGATGCAATTTCACCGCAGAGCAGTACGAAACAACTTCAATGTATTCGGATGCGAGTGTAACGCAAACAAGGCGAAGCAAGCGAACTCTGAAGAGCTGAGGTACTCACGCTCGGTATCCTTGAGCTTTGGTCCTTGTTGTTTGATTTCACCTGGTCGTTCAACATGAAGCAAGGGCTTCACGACGTGTCAAAACTGCGCGAGTGCGTAATGGCTATAGTCCGGCTAGCACGGCTGCAAAAGCGAACCTGTTCGACAGCGCCACCCTCCTGGCACTGCAAATGACCACGCCCACGCTGCTTTGCATTTCATGTGACGCCACCAAGTGGGATCCACGTGAACTTAAAGGCGGGGAACCGTGTAGGCCAACCTTGATAGCACTTTTTCCGGAGATCCCTATAAGGCCCATTTCTAAAAATGCAGGAGACCAATTGGTTCAGAACTCTGAGATTAGTTGCATGTCATGTGGTTAGCAAAGTTAGCTTCCATGCTGATACCTCGATTCCGTTCAAAAAGCAGTTGCCAGCAGCACTAGCATTGGAACTAATGGTGAACTGCAACTTGAAATTGGGTGGCCAAAGGGCCACGCTGTAAGTTCGCTGAACGAAAAAGCCTGATGGCTTGCACTTTTTACAAAAAAAAAACAAACTCATTTAAGATAAAATGCTTTTGTTAGGATAAGTCAAGTGTTTGATAAAATCGATATTTTTTGTCTGGAATATTATAGAAAACAGATTACCGGGCCCTGTTAATCAACGGACTGTATACTGATAGCCTGAATATGCCGGTCTTCTTTTCATACCTGCGGTATTTTATCGCTATATCATGTATAGGGGTCGGCACAAGTGCAGACAGTTCCTTTCGTTGATGAAATGCGCTGCTTGTCATTCTTTCGTCCAACAAGGATATTCTTTCAGTGCAGTGCTAGGCACGATACTTAGAAAAAAAAGCTGCGTTCAATACCGACACTCGACGCGCTGAGGAATAGAATTGTGACGTAGATATTTTATTTAAAAGCGCAATCGATTTCTGATGGAGCTACAAGAAAGCGTATCATGGATTCTTCTAAACATTATTGAAGTCACCAATATTAACTTTTGTTCGAATACCATTACCTAAGTTAGGACCCTTCGCTGTAAGAACCTGAATGCGTAATAATAAATTTGAAGCTGTTTATAATGCTTTTTGTTTGTTAGTACACAATTTAGTCTGTTGTCTCTCCCTTTGCCCGGCCCAACCTGGTACAAACTCCATACACTTTGGAAAGCCAGTTATTTCCCAAGCACTCTGAGAGACGTTCAAAGCTGAACATTCTGCATTAGAAGCTAGAAGCAAAGCAGGAAAAATATAAGGGATTCTAGATTTTATTGCAGTGAAGGAACCTTAATAATCTGTATTTTTATATTACCTTTTCTTAACGGCCGCCGCGGTGGCTCAGCGGTTATGGTGCTCGGCTGCTGACCCGAAAGACGCGGGTTCAATCCCGGCCGCGGCGGCTAGAATTTCTTTGGAGGAGAAATTCTAGAGGCCCGTGTACTGTGCGATGTCAGTGCACGTTAAAGAACCCCAGGTGGTCGAAATTTCCGGAGCCCTCCACTACGGCGTCTCTCATAGCCTTAGTCGCTTTGGGACGTTAAACCCCATAAACCAAACCAAACCTTTGGAGGAGAAATTCTAGAGGCCCGTGTACTGTGCGATTTCAGTGCACGTTAAAAGAACCCCAGGTGGTCGAAATTTCCGGAGCCCTCCACTACGGCGTCTCTCATAGCCTTAGTCGCTTTGGGACGTTAAACCCCATAAACCAAACCAAACCTTTTCTTAACGGTATTAGAATGCGCTCAAACCGCTGTTCCGGAAGAACCATGCGATGCGGCCGGGCTGAAAGCGAAGCAGATAAATAGACCGTCTGTACAGGAGCAGTCGAGCAGGTTGATGTGTTGAGTTTCATGACAGCGCATTTTCCTGATATTTAGACTAAACTATTGCCTCGTCGGATCGATGACCTTGGCGATATAGTAAGCAAGTGAAAGTTTCACTAGCGCCTCTTGAGAACGGCTTGTTGGAACAGCTTGCTTCTCCAAACGGCAGGTATGCGTCAGCTATGGCATTTGACGATACTGCCGATGATGACCCCTTTGAACCGTGCGTAGAAGAGTGCGTGAACTTTATCGTGCTCATAAGTGAAACAACACATGTTCTGTATGCTCCTGAGCATTACGGTGGAAGTATAATTTCTATTGGCAACGAACGCCACTCGAAATAGGGGTGAAGAGGTATTCTTTCTACCACAATGCTGGGCCTGTATCCTCGTTCCTTCTGTCACAGAGGGCGGAGATGGAAAATGTATGCTTCGTCTATCTACCAGACAACGAACGCAGGGAGACAGCCTTCGCATCGTCTCTCCATAGTTGTACTCGATAGCTTTTTGTTAGTGTGCTACCTCTTTTACGAGCGATGCCGGTCGGAAATCTGGCTTACAGCCACCTCGAAATTTGCGACACAGTGTGCTTTTAGGATTGAGTATCATTAAAATATAGGAAACACACAAAATGTATTTTTTAAACCAATAGTCCAATGCTTCCATTTTTGGCAAGCGATAGGTAATACAGATGAAAAAAATTAGCAAAACGATAGTATCGAAGCTACATGTGGCTTGGATACTGCCTATGACTGCGTGTGCGTCATTTCCTCTGGGTACACAATATACTAGCGCGGTTTTTTATGCGCGGCCTTCTCTCGTCGCTGTCTGTTTCCCGCAGCAACTTCGCCATGTTGCTGTCCCGTGTAAAAATGTTCCCAGTTATCGCCGGATGCGTTTAACTTTTACGAATGGTGTAAGAAAGGCACTGTCAATAGGCTTTTTCTGGAAAGGGTGGTTCGACATGCACTCTGAATTGCTTGTTGGTGTAGCTTTAGTAGTTGTCATTTCAGAATTCCTGTACCTCTCAGTAAAGATAGGCCGAATGTGTGAACGTTAGCGCCTGCATTGCCGTCCAGTCTTTGCGTATCTTGGTGATTCTAAAAATGCTCCCATCTAAATGGAAGCGCATTGAAAATTCTTGTATTCCGATACCCCATGCGTTGCACATAATGTGTGACACATAACCACTCCTTCCTTGCCCTGTAATCAGTCAGGCCTTAAAGCGGTTTGCTATACTGCGCCAGAACCTGCAAAGTGCTGTGGTTAATTTCTCGCAATGCCTATAGCGGCGAAACTGCAATATCTCCTTGCCCTAAACTTACCAACGAGTGCCTAAGCATGAATGTTTCGTCGCATTGCCGACCGTCCTCTCTCAGCTGGAGTGGTGTCGACTCCTTTGCGGAAAGCTATTATCTCAATATCAGGAAGTAAGGATCATGCATTGATCGGTGAAGGAACCCGTAGTATTCCCTTTTTTCCTCCGCACGCCATGTAGAACTCACACACCCGGGCTTTTCCGCAAAGGTGGGGCTGAGATACTCAGCAAAACCTGAAAATACCACGGGTCAAGTGGAAGATGTAAAAATACCCTCAAAGCTTTGAATGACCGGAAAATCCAGGGTTTGATTGATTTATTTTCATTTCAAACAATCGTTTCAGAGGAATGACTGCACTAATATCTGAATCCCAAGCTAAAAGGTAGTTGAGATCCATGCAATTCAGTTCTTGCAATAGTGAATCGCAGCTGTAACAAATATCATTTATAAACATATCGATGAATAAGGCTTACGCATTATAATAGTAGTAGTTGTAAGTGGTTTTGTTAAACATGTTAAATGGCAGGTAAAAGATTGTTGCTCGCGTCGGCATCTGCCATCGCTGCTGGAAGCACCTGAGCTGGAACAGCGGAAATAAAGGATAGGAGGCAGTGTGTAGAAGAGAAATGAAAGAGTTGAGGGGATAGTAGAAAGGACAGGGGGAGAGGCACACTGGCAATAAATCTATTTACATATTAACATAATTACATATATACAGGTCGCACGCGCGTGAAGGCCTTGCAGAGCATAGTACAAACACACGCGCACGACACAAAGCACAAACCCGCCGGAGTGGGGGCGTCCAGCTCTTCATCGTCCAAGGTAGCACAGGGGAGCGTTCAGTCACTGCACGTAGCTACCTGGCGAATAGTCAATTGAAATATTGTTTTGCAAGTACACACCTATGTAGACGGTAAAGGTATACACTTAAAAACAACAAACAAAAACAAAATGACATTCAGAACACAACAGTGTGAACTGAGAGAAAAGAAAACACATCTTTCTGGTTTATAATGATGTTGCATTGGTCTCTGAGTAGGAATATGTGGACAAATACTGGCAGTCCGCGAAAGTAGATTCCTAATATTCATATCCATTCAGCTAATTTAGTACGCTCATTTAAATGATGAGGCACGTGACACCCGTCAGTAGCTGCACAGTCAATGCGCGTTTCACGCACCACTATTGCAATATGGGCTAGTTAAGGCTGCCACTGTTTAAACCACAGAAATAAGCATGTACAGTGGTGAGCAGCCTTGTCTAGAGCGTTTGAGCAGTGCGCATTTGGTAACGAAAACCGAAATTAGAGAGCAGCCCCTCATAACAGAGCAAAATTTTCGTGCCTGCTTTGTTTACGAGGCTATCTTGCGCTACTTCCGTGCAAGCGTTGCAGCTGGACCCTAGAGGCTGCCACAAAATCTGGATTTGTTTGCAAGGAAGTACACCTCCCGAGCGCTCTAGACAAGGCTGCTCACCACTGTACAGCCTTTGTCAAAAATATACAGCGGAAACGGTTTGATTCCAAGCCGTGTGGCGAGGCTCTTTCGCAATATGGATAGGCCTAAACATTATATCGTTGAGGACTTAAATTCCTCCTGCCTTCAAGAGATTAGGTTCCGTGAGTATGAAAGAGGAGCCGCGCTGAAGAGCTCAGAAGCAGACCCTTTGGACTATATACCTTTTACAGACTGTACATGCTTATTCATGTGCTCCGCAGTCTGTGCACTGCACAGCAGCGTTTCATTTGTTGCTCTTACAAGACCACAATTCTTTGTTTTGTTTGTCCAGGTAGCCAGGTGCAAAATGTGTGCAGAAGTTAGGTTCCAAACAAAGGCATTGGCTGCGAGCCCGCGGAATAGACGTGCCATGATTTTGAATGCACAATTTGCGACACCTATATATATCTGCGATATCTGATTACAAAAAATAGGGCATCGGTTGACAATTTTCAGGAATCCGTGTTTGCTTCCCGCGTACTTGTCGAGTATTTTTTTCTCTCCCTTCCTTTTCTAAATTAAAGTCGCCTCAGCACGCAGTGCACCTGACGCATTCGTGAATGATACGCATGAATGCATGCGGCAGTATAGAAAAAGGTGGCAATACTCAACGATCTTCAAGTTTTCAGCAGTCTAGAAAGAGTTTTCCATAAATTACGCCTGTATGGCAAGAAAGATATTTAGCGCTGCGATATAGTTAGGATTTCTTGCTCGAATTAAGGAGTTGCCATTTATTCGTCTTATTTATCGAAGAATCATACCAGGTTCGGCGGCGGCTGAAAGATGCATGTCGACTGCGTAGCGGCTTGCCAAACGCTATATTCGGTTCAACATGAGGTGTCTGAAATGTTTGTTGATTTGACCTCAAACTTCGTTGGCTTACCGCATGCGCTACCCGATGATATACTGGCTATACCGTGGAAATTGCTCGACGGTTAGCGATTGAAATCCACATTTTATCAAAGATTCAAGGAAGTTGCTAACATGTTCCTGAAATGGGAATGGAATAGGCAAAATGTTTAACTGTAACTGAGAAGCCCCGTTGTAAATCCATGTAGCGCAGGTCGAGTATGTCGCGGCAATTTTAACGCGGCAAGTAAAAGTATGGCAACGAATTTGCCATTTAAATAAGACTAAAATACCGTCTCCAAACAAATGGTTCGGCGTATCACCGATGTTGTTTATTAGCTTTAGTCAACTTTCATGTTTTTGGACAAGTTGCACTTTGAAGCAAGATAGAGCTTATGCTGAATGACCGTGGTATCCGCAGTCTCTACTTTGCTGGTATCAACTTCACCAACAAGGCACACCACGTGACTCTTTACGTAAAAACCGAAGCACTTAATGCGTTGCGTCTACTGCTAAAATAACGCTAATTAATAATAACATGCAACAGTAAGCGGTGAAGGTTAATTACTCCACACTGCAAACGGCTATACAAAAATTCAGTACAAAAATACCGAGTGTCCGCCATACATTAAACATAATAGCTCGCACTTGTCCTCAAAAAGTGGATAATTATTTCTTTGGAGAAACATGGGCCACTATTAGGCATCGTCATCACATGCGCATGTTTCTGAAGAATTCACTCCCCGTGTCCGGACATGTGCTCTTTGAGGCTCTCAGTGCTTGAACCCACGAATGTACACAGAGTAGAGTTGAAGACCTCTGCACTGATATGCGTACGAATGTGACGGTCTAAGTTCCCTTTTTGATTCGCCCAATAAGGGCACACTTCACATCTGTAGGGTTTTTCGCGTGTGTGTGTACGCTTGTGCCGAACCAAGTTGTCATTTGTATTCGCTGCATAAGGGCACTTGTCGCACTTGTGTGGTTTTTCACCTGCGTGCGTACGCTTGTGTCGAAGTAGCTGTTTAGGTGAGGCAGCTGAATAATGGCTCTTGTCGCACTTGTGTGGTTTTTCCTCTGTGTGGCAGGAGGTCATATGCATTTCAGGTTTGCAGGGCGCCTCCGACACCGCTGGGCACGGGGAGCATTTAAATGTTTTCTCAGTCGCGTGCAATTCGATGTGACTCACAACTTCGGCAAAATTCGGTGAAGTGTACGGGCAGAAGATGCACCTGAGCTCCTCTTCTGTTGGCTCAAGGTGCAGATACCGAACAGATTTTTATTCACTCGTAGCCAGCGATGGCCCCATGTCCGCCTAATTTGTATTGGCCACATTTCCGAGCTCAGAGGTCGACGTCGATGGTGGAAAAGAATTCAGGGGAAGGTGCTCGGGACTGGATACTGCCTCTGAAATCAAAGTTGATAACAAGTGTACTTTAGGGAAAATCGGATATTTTCGTACCTACTCGTTCGGCAAAGTTCGTGCAATCGTTCAAGGATGCCATACCTTTGGCTCATTGCACTGACAAACTGATGCTAACGAAAACAAGGTACATGTATATACTGAGAAAATACACCACATTGACAACTAATGAAACAAAAAGAAGAGTTTTCAAGCGAGGACTTTGAACCTCAAGTCGTATTGTGCGGACGATGTAATTTGTGCTGCTTGGGTTGCAAATGAAGCTCGATAGAACTCGGAAGTGGCCAGTGTTTTTCGCCCGGTTGTGCGTAAAGTAACCACGATAGCGCTGCAGGATCTGATGTTTGCGCAGTCTGTGTAGCTTTAGGTTGTTTACATATGCCCATCACTGCGTTGTCCAGTGATGGGCATATATGCAGCTAGCTATGAACAGAAAAATTATAGGTGTAACGTTAAGAGATCAGAAGCGCGCGGAGTGGGTGAAAGAACAAACGTGAGTCAATGACATCCTAGTCGAAATCAAGAGGAAGAAATGGGCTTGGGCAGGGCATGTAACGCGAAGACAAGGCAACCGCTGGTCCTTAAGAGTAGCGGAGTGGATTAGGAAACAAAGAAAGAGTAGAAGGGGGCGGCAGAAAGTTAGGTGGGCGGATGAGATAAAGAAGTTTTCGGGGATACAGTGGCCGCAACTGGCAAAGGACAGGGTTAATTGGGGAGACATGGCAGAGGCCTTTGCCCTGGATAGGGCGTAGTCAGGCTGATGATGATGATGGTCATTACAACGCCCTCACCCTATTTTCTGGCGCCGCCGCGGTGGCTCAGCGGTTATGGTGCTCGGCTGCTGACCCGAAAGACGCGGGTTCGATCCCGGCTGCGGCGGCTAGAATTTCTTTGGAGGAGAAATTCTAGAGGCCCGTGTACTGTGCGATGTCAGTGCACGTTAAAGAACCCCAGGTGGTCGAAATTTCCGGAGCCCTCCACTACGGCGTCTCTCATAGCCTTAGTCGCTTTGGGACGTTAAACCACATAAAACTAAACTAAACTATTTTCTGGCCACTCTTTAAATGTAGACCAGTACACTGGTTGATCGTTTCGAAGTACATGTTTCGTTTTGTTTGATGAAGCTTACATCGCGACGCAACTCAAGTTATGAGGGACGCCGTAGTGAAGGTCTGCGGATAAGTTCGATCACCGGGGCTTATTAACGTGAGCTGACATCGCGCAGCCCTACGGTCTGTGCCTCAGTAATGCATGTTGACGGGCTAGTCGATTTTGAATCTTGAAATTTTGGAAAAACCGTCCGTTCTCTCCTCGTCTCTTTTTGTGCCCTTGTGAAGTCATTTGCGCCTAGGTGGGTTTTTCCCAACTTTCAAGCTACGGTCTGTAGTCCCAGCCAACCTCTGTAACTACTGTGCAACCACAGCGGTGCACTTATAAGGAAAGTACTTGCACTTCATTCTGAATAAACACATCATAAAACAGGTTGCCACTTACAAAATCAGTATTGTACCTAAGCAGATATGTATGTCTAAGTGCTTCCCACAAAACTAACTGACGTCTGAAATTTGTATGAAATGCGACGAATATACAAGGACAGCAAAAAAAGGCCCCCTCCGCCATAAAAGCGATGTGCACACTCACAATGTGAGTAAGAGGCCGAAAGTACAGTATAGGAGTGGATATATAAACCACAGAAATTATCACCACTCATGCAAGGAGAAGCAAAGAAGGAAGCCTACACAAAGAATATTCGTGATTTGTTTAGGTTCTAAAATGTGTGCGAAGTTCATTTTGGTGTTATCCAGTGAATGGTATACAAGCTAAAGGGCAAGCGTATGTTTTCTGCGTGAACAGGCCAGCTGCCTTTAAAGCATTTACACAACATCATCCTGAGAAAAAAGTGCTCTCAAGTTTGCGTTTTGTCCACAAATGCAGGCCTCAGCTTCGTGAACATGTCCCGATGGACGATGGACGCGCAAATGGTGCGGCTGGTTGAACTTAACTGGGTGAACGTAAATACTCGATCTCTAATTAATTTTCGCTAAACTAGGATATGCCCAGAGAAGATATATTATCCATGACCGGAATTTCTCGTGAGGTTATAAATATTCTTGAGACTTTTTTATAAAACACTGAAGGCACCGCACAAAAGCACATCCAGCAGGGCGAAATTCACAGCTAATATTTTGTGCAATATCAGAGATCAGTATTCACGGCTGAGAATGTTGAGTGTGGCAAGGAACCCACTATTGATAGACCCCTGAAAAACGAAAAGAAAAGAAGATGCAACTTTCGAAAATGTAATTAGAAAAAGAGTTTCTAAGCTCGATGTTTCTGTAAATATGCTACTAAACACTGCTAAAAATGAAGCTACTAAAAAAACTCCGCATACACGTCTGAACTCCGCATACACGTAGTTCGGTTGCTTGCAAGAAAGCGCTACCGCACGGCTTCTGCGGCCGCAACTCTGTCCGCCAGCCACGAACGAGCGAGAGAAAATGCGCTAGTCTTCCGCGATCTTTCGGTCGTCAGAATTTCGCAGAGCATGGTTACTAATATTTGTTTTTGTTTCTTCGCCTCACTGATTTACTGGTGTACTGTTGTAATATCTTTGTGCTCTAGACTTTCTTGTGTACTGCACTGTGTGCGTCACTAAGTTTTGCAGAATTGTGAATAATTTGTAATATATTTTAATCTTGTCTATACTGTAAGAAGTGATGCCCAGTGAACCTTTCTTTGAGTGTGAGCATTCTCCAGGCTGCAAACGGTGAACGTGATCTCCCCTCGCCACTCCTCCTCACCATTTCTCACTTCGTCGAGGTCGTATTCCGACCGAAAGTCCATAACACATCCTGTGAGGACCTATGTGGGTAGCTGTTCCGGTTTGATGGCAGCCGGTTAAGTGCACCACCCGTGCGTATGGCGAAAATCCGCGATGACCTTTTGTCTTGAGCTTACGCCCCATGAACACCTGCAGGGAATGAAAATGGAATATTTTGAAAAAGAGAATTTTTGCGATGTACACTTGGCGCCAAATGTTTACGCGGCACGCGGGAGGCCGAAAAACATTTTCTCGCGTTGCTTGCGAGAGTGTGCAAAGCACGTGGTCGTGTTCACGAGATTACATCTCAGCGTACTGTTTCGATACGAGCTTTAACGCGATTTGAGGTATCCTCTTTTTCGGGTCTGATGTACCCATAACTTTGTGACAGCGGGAGTACTTAGTCACAAGAAGACAAACCAGACCGATGTAAGCCAATAACTTTCTCTTCTATTGAAGCCCAACCATGGGTCTACCGCAACCGTCGCAGAGTAGCTCTCTTTGTATTTGTAGTCATGTAAGGAAAGGCTGCAAAGCGAGCGCATCCTTCTCATGCAGGAAAGCCCTCATCTCTGTAGCTAACATTAAAAACGCTCCTTTGAGAGCACAATGTGTGGCACCTCTTTGAAAGCAGCCACGGCGGAACTCTTGCCAAGACCGTTCCAGTCAAGGAACGTATCCAAAAGATGTAAACACCGTCAACTTCTTGGATGTGGTCTCCACATTTTGCAGTCTTCCACAGTTGCACTTGTGGTGAATCGAACTAAAGAACTATTTCCAGAGAGCAGAAGAGAGGCTAATCAATGATATGCCAACAGAGACAAGGAAGAAAAAGTTATGCGCTCGCATCGAGGATTCCCACCCGCTATGCTGGAACTTATCGAGTCTTTGGCCACCATCACTGTCGTGCTCTTTCAGAAAGCTGGAAAGTTGGTTGGTTTAGAGGCCAATTTTTCCTTTTGGATTTGTTACAGTTGCCGTTTTCACACCCAGATATACTTTCGGCAGGCAAGGAACTGCCCACTCCAAGAAACCCACCATGGCACTCCTGTTCGAATGTCTCACTGCATATACATACAATAAAAATCATGTCTTGCTGTATATACTTAACACTGACGCTTATCTCGGGGCAGCAGGTCTTTCGTAGAGGCATTAAGGATGAGATAGTGGCGAATAAAAATAAATAATAGGAGCTTATAACAACCTGCTCTCTCCTCAAGTAGTCTTCCTAAAACTGCCGCCGTCATTTCGCTTCTATTTCGCCAACTGCCGCTATTTTTCCTGCAGTTCATTACATATGATGCAGTTTTTTTTTGAACGGCGCAAACCACTTTCTATTCAACTTCAGACATGGAAAACAAAACGAAATGTATTTTCTTTCGCTGAAATTTTAATTAGCAGTTATTGATCCCTGCAGAATATATCGGTAATAGGCTCAGGGGGAACAAGTTAACTTGCTCCGAAGCGATGCGCCACATTAAATTCCCTGCAATGCGTTCAGCTACGATATAGGCTTGAAAGAACTGTACCATGTGTACGGTTTCTTTTCTGGGAGCTAGCTATATGCTGGACGCATAGTCCCTCAAAAGATCAACCATCATTTCTCCAGGCACCAGTGGGAAAGGAATGGAGTCAGGTCACGCTGAAATAGGGTATGTTGCGTAGAGGCCATGTGCTGGCATCATGCCCTTTTTACAGAGTCCGAACTGTGATAATAAGTATGGCGCCGCTGGAAGAATTACTTAAAGGTCATCATGCACTGACAACCCGAGAGTCATGATTAGAAATGCCCACACAATAGTGTAGGCAGCTAATTCGATATAAACTGGTAATCACACGAACACACATCGCCAGATTCGCTGGAGGAGACGAAATGGAATGCTATCAGTGCAGCGTGTTTTCCATTCCTTAGACTATCTTGCGCGGGAGTCATAGCAGAGCGTAAAAGCAATGCGTCAGAAAAAGCAAGGTCGGAAGATAATGAAGGTATCGGAATAAGAAGTGTTATTTAATCGTCTGCTCCAGCTTGGTTGGCTGGTTGGATGGTTGGTTTATGGGGTTTAACGTCCCAAAGCGGCTAAGGCTATGATAGACGCCGTAGTGAAGGGCTTCGGAAATTTCGACCACCTGGGACTCCTTAACGTGCACTGACATCGCAATGTACACGGGCCTCTAGAATTTCGCCGATATTCAACCGCCGCTGCCGGGATCGAACCCGCGTCTTTAGGGTCCGTAGCCGAGCACCGTAAGAGCGTAGCCACCGCGGCGGCGTCTGCTACAGCTTGGAAAGCATAGATGCCAAATGCGAGGGGCACATGAAGCCTGCGGAAGCATTTGTGCGAGCAGGAAGATGCATCCTGGTCGTATGAAAAATTAGCTTAAGCAAAATTTATACCTAGCTTACCTTTTATTTTACTGTGCGATGACACAACTTCACCTGCTTAAGAACCTATTCCGAGTGGCATAATTTTGACGCCTCACAGACGCTATGAATTATAGACGGTCTGCAGAAACTTATGCCGTCGCAGAAGTGCTCCCGGCATTCTACTTTTCGACGTGGCATTGTATCTGTGGGCGTGAGTAACTCTACAAAGCCCGATATGGGCAGAACCAAAATGTTTTAATTCGTGTATTTCGCTTTTATCGCAGACGTCCTCATCTACATGAGGCATTTTCGTATAAGCAGTTGATATCCGTCTCAGCTTATATTCCTGATATTCGAGGGGGGATCGGCTAGGCAGCCTTTGAATACCTGGCAAGCTCTGTCATCAAAAAGGAGCAGGCGTGTTACTGAAATGCATGAAGTATGAAAAGTTGGCTCCGATAAGAAATCATTGAATCTAAATATCGGGTCTGAAAATACGTTTTTCGACTTCGCCATGTTACCGAAGCGCAAAATGGTGTGTTGACACGTGGGAAAATTTTTAGCATCAGGAGATAAGCTGGACAATATGACTTTTAGATTTCACGGTCGTCAAGCCTAAGATGCGCAGGGGATTTATTGTAACATGATCCAAGGTTCTTGAATAAATCCCTGGACGTCATCTGGCTTCAGGAAGGGTGTGCATAAATTTTGCGTAATAATTTATCAGGTAAAATAAATATGCACATTTTGCATAATTTACATTTGCGCCACGCAGTTAGAAGACACTCACGAAATATTAAAAAAAAACGACGTGACTGCACCCGTCTCCACCGCCGTTGTAGCGCTGTCAACCGTATCTTGGAACAAGCGTATGCGCGGACTACGCAGCAATGAACAGCTGATACCATAAAAATAGCCAACAAACTGGTTCAGTAGCATTGTCAGGAACAATGAGAATGCGTGGTCGGCGTCTATGATAAGTGATAAGTAGGCAACCTGTAAATTTGAGCGGTGCGAAGCACACGATCGCAGGAAATGCAATGCGGAGAGAAAGAGGCGCTTTTTAATAGCATCAACAAGCGAGGCCTACACAAGTACTACTGCAAGAGAACCTAAAGCCGGCTACATCGTTCATTGAATTCCCAGTTCGGCTGGCTACAATACTGTAGCGCAGAGTACACAAGATTTCCTTCGTGTTTTTTAAGCTTTTTAATGTTGTGAAAAAAAATAACAGAAAGTACGCTGCCGGCAAAAAAAAAAGTCGACTGGTCCGCGACCGCTACTGCTATTAAAAATAAACGCAGTCAGTTGAACCTCATTATAACGAAGTTGCATCGATCCGGCGATTCCTTCGTTATAGCCGTGGCTACGTTATAACGCCCGTTGGCCGAGTTGCGAATGGGCAAGGGTGGTCGAATGGGCTAGTTCAGCGCACCCTTAATACAGCAGCCTAAAGACCCGGAGTGAGCAAGATAGGACGACACAGCGCGGTTTGGTTTATGGTTTATGATGGTTTAACGTTCCAAAGCTACCCAGGCTATGAAGGACGCCGTAGTGAAGGGCTTCGGAAATTTCGACCGCCTGGGGTTCTTTAACGTGCACTGACAGAGCACAGTACACAGACCACTAGAATTTCGCCTCCATCGAAATTCGACCGCCACGGCCGGGGTCGAACCCGCGTCTTCCGGGTCAGCAGCCGAGCGCCATAACCACTAAGCCACCGCGGCGGTGACACAGCGCTGTGCCGCCCTATCTTGCTCATTCCGTGTACTAACGGTGTGCTGTTTTTTCAAAATATTGCGAAGGGGAATTGTGATCCATTCGTTGTATTCATTATTTCTTTAAATGACATTTCGTTATAGCAAGGTTTGACCATAGTACTATTCACGCGCAGGTATTTTTAGCTAGTGATACGAGTAGGAGGGATTTGAAATAATCCGTGATTGTGCAAGTGGATAGAAATCCATACCCAGATAGGGCGTATCGCTTATTCTATAGCGTTGGATCAAGTTGCGTGTTAACATCCCGCATTTTAAACTGAGTTGCTACCTGTCTCAGCATTTTTTCGTAGAATTTTCGCACAGGCTGGCACGCTATTGCCGGATCATTAGGTTTTGGATCTACTAATGTTTACACACCGCAGAGTGCTTATGTGCTCGTTAGCATAGCCGAAAGGCTCCTCTCTTCTTGGTTTGATGCAGTACAATATAGACAGAAAGAAGGCGTGCACAGCAAGAAACTTGCTCGTGCCCATCTGCAGGCAGAAGAAAACAGCATGCATGCGTAATTAAAAAAAAAAAACTCGTCCCTATTTGCGACTCCTGTACCGCCAGTGTCAGTTGTAATACAAAACATACGCTTCTTTATTTACATACTTAAGAAAACGTAGCTTCACATACGCAACTGATAACTTCGGGTCGTCGGTGCACTACAAGTCCGCAGGAGTTAACCTAAATCTTTTATTGTACGGGATTTCATTTAGGTTCTTATTCTGGTCGCACACTATTTCCGGAACGTGAAATGATGCAGATTGGAAATTCATTATGTGTCCCAAATGCGAATTACGCTTTTCACAACTGTGTAGAGTGCAAGCTCATGCTGGTTCGGACGTGGCTAGAAGGCGGCTTTAGACTTTCTAACTACATCGTGTGCATGCGAAATAGCACTCAGACTATTTTTTTTCTTTACCTTGCCACTGCAGGTTTAGAGCTTGCACGCCTAGGAACATAGTTACATGCATAGGGTTGGCTGTAGAATGCTTAAAACTTGTGTCATAAAATAAAAAAGGCTGCATTTCTCAGAACAATTTCATTGTTTTGTGCAGCCTTCCGCAGCAGGAACTATTATAAGGAAATCGGAACTGTGGATGAAATGTTGTCGTACGTACAGAGCAACTCCAACCAATTCGGTCGGATGACGAACGGAAACGACACGAAGCAAGTGAACTTTGAGGAGCTGCGGTACTCACACGTGGTCTCCCCTGAATTTCGTCCTTGGTGTCCTAGCCGCGCTTGGACGTTCAACGTGAAATGAGCGCTACACGACGGGCAAAAACTGCGCGAATGCGTGATTCATACGGAGCGGCTAGACGATGCTGCCTGTCTTTTCAAATCACCTCGCCAGTGCTATTTTGCACTTCATGTGACCTCACTAGGTTGCATCCACGTGACCAAAAAGGTGGCGCCGCCTTGAGTCATCAACGTGAACCGAAAGGCGGCGCTGTGTGTATGCAAACCTTAAACTCACTTTTTCCGGCACTCACGGTAGGTTACATCTCTGAAAATGGAACACACCAATTGGTTCCAAACTCTCAGAGTAGTTGCATGCCATGTGGTTAGCAAAGTTGGCTTGCATGCTGATACCCCAATTTCGTCGAAAAGGATTTAACAGCAGCATTAGTGTTTAAACTAATTGTGAAGTGCAAGTTGAACTTGGGGGGACCAAAGAGCCGTGCTGTAAATTCGTTGATCGAGAAAGCCTCTTACTTTCCACCTTTTACAAGAAAAGGAACTTTAAGATAATGTGCTTTTATAAGCACAAGTCAAATGATTTACTAAAATCGGTATTTTGATATCTGTAATGTTATAGGAAATCATTTTTGCGCCCCTATTAAACGACTAGCTTAATACTGCTAGCGCGAGTTTCCGGGTCTTCTTTCCACACTTGCGGTTGTCCTGCGCTATATCATCTGTGTGGCTCGGGTCAAGTGCGGATTAATTTCTTGATAAAATGCGCTGCTTGCGATGCTTTCATCCAGGTTGCGTATTCCTTGATTGCAGTGCTGGGTACGATACAGAAAAAAAACTGCCTTCAGTACCTGTACCTGATCCGCTTAGGAATTGTATTTCTGATAGGCATATAAGATATAGAACCGAAATTGATTTCTGATGCATATACTCGGATTCTTTTATACATCACTGAAGTCACCTGTATTAATATTACTGGTAATATCATTGCCTAAGTGAGAAACCTTCTCTGTGACGACCTGAGTGCATAATATTAAACTCAAAGTTGTTATTAATCCTTTTCGTTTGGTACTGCAGAATTTAGTCGGTTGCCTCTGCGTTTGCCCATGCGCTTTGGAAAGCCAATTATTGCCCAAGCACAGTGATAACAGATTTTCGAAGCTTGACTTCCTGCCTTCGAACGTAGAAGAAAATCGACAAGAATATAAAGGGTGAAAACTTTTAATTGCAGTGAAGAAACCTTGCCAATCTATTTTCATGTTACTTCTTCTGTACTGTATTACGTAACAGCACACATTGGAACCGCCTGTCTGGAGAGCCCCGCGTTGCGGCCGTGTTATAAGCAAAGCAGATGAACAGAGCCTCTCTACAGGAGCATTCGAGCACACTGATGTGTTAGATTTTATGAGGGTGCTTTTTCTTAAAAAATAAAGTATTGCCTCGTCGGATCGATGATCCTGGTAGTGTAACAAGGAAACTGAAGCTGCACTAGCACCTCTTTGGACCGGCTTCTTGGAGCGCTTGCTTCTCCAAACGTCAGCTATAAGGCATTTGACGATTCCGGCCCAGATAACTCCATTTACCTGCGAGTAGAAGAGTTTAATAATGACAAGGTACTTAAAGTGTTTCGCTACATGGACGACTTGTTATTTGCTTTAAACAAGAAACGAACTCTGTCAACTTGGACAACAGTAAACAGTAAACAGTGCTTTAGATGATTTTAGAGAACTTGGGATAGGGCTAGCATTTACTTTTTAACTACCAGATAATCGCTCCTTCGGTTTCTTAATTTTCATTTAAAGTTTTTACAAGGTTACATTTGCTGGGCATATTCGCTTTGCGCTATAGGGTCTCCTGCCTTTGAAATTCTGCCACTCAAAGGTTGTAAAAAGGGGCATCGCAATCTTGTGCTTGGAGTCGTCGCTCCGGAAGTAGTTCGTACAAGAGATGCAAGCTAGCTTTAATAATTAATTTAACGGGCTTGTTGAAGCCCGGCTTCTCTGAGTCGGTCTTGATACCTGTGGCAGAAGGGCCTCTGAAGAAGGTGAAGGCTACAGCATGCAGGAATGAAATGGCGGGAAATGAGAGGCCCGTGGTGGTACCTTACGCTCACAAAGTTACTCGCGGCTTGAAGAAATTGACAAACCGATTTAATGTACCGTTGGCTTCCTGAGACCACCGCAAGCTTGGTCAGCTAACGCATCGGATAACTTGCGAAAGAAAAAAGGTCGGCTGTCAAAAGGGACATCGGCAGTGTTTCGTAAAGTGTGTCGCTAACATCGTCTATGAAATTAAGTCGTCCAGCGGAAAACCCTGTATTGGACAGACGGGACGTTGCGTGAATGAGCGACTTAGGAAACATGCAAAAGGTATTGAAAATATTGGGGCGAGAAACTCTCGAACCCTGTAGGGCTTGCACCCATTGTACACCAAGGTTCCGCGATGTCAGGATTCTTGGTAGAGGCAGACAGCAGACGGCTCGGGAAAATTCGCAAGCCATTTACGTCAAAAACGCAGGTTCGAGCTGAGTCACTGACACTTCACTCTTTCTTTATGAGGCTGACAGAGAATTTATTTCATGCCTACTCTGAACAAATTGGTGTGTTTGTTTAGCGCCTTGTACATGTGCACTGCGGCAGGAAAGGCTATAGTGTATATGTCGACTGCTTTCACCTGATTAAACAGTTGCAATAAGCGCCCGTGTCGTCCTCTTTCTTTTATATGTCCTTGTTGCGGTGAAAATCCCGGTAATATGTCTGAAAATCAACTAGATCAGAAGTTAACTCTTTCAGTAGAGAATTAGGTTTTTAAATAAATTAAAGGAAGTCGGTGTCCAGTGAAATTACTTTTTTTATAACAACATAAATTAAAGGAAATTGGTGTCTAGTGCAATTAATTTTTTTTTATAATTCAAGCTTACGTTAGGAAACCAATCCTGATCCTTCCTCCGACGCTATAACAGCAGACAGCAGGATGAACAGATTTAAATAGTTGAAGAGAAGACCAAGGCTCGAGAACAAGGCGGATGGGAGCTTAAGTCGGGAAAGATCGGATGAGGAGTGTGGGGTGCGGGAATAACAGCGGACACTGGAGCGTTTTCGATAGGGTTCACCCACTCCTCCCTCTTTTATTTGGATAAAGGGGATAGGGGGGGGGTTGGGAGAGGGGTAGAGGAGAAAAAGAGGTTACTGCCTTGTCGCCTATCTGCTGTCAACCGATTTTGTTGCAAGGGTCTGCTTCTTTTTTCTTCTAGTTTACATTTCTTCCCCTCTTTTGCTTCGATACTTCAAGCTTGTCTTACAAGCCAGAACTACTGCGCTTGTGAAACGATCAGCGTACTCGCGATTTACGTCAGTCAGAATTTTCCCTTTAGTTATGTGGTAAAAGAAATCAGCGGGGCAGAATTATGCAGTGCAGCCCCTCATTTGTACTTCGCATCCTTGAATTAGTGGGGATCCATGTTGCCCCTCTCCCGCCGGATGCACCCTTCTCTCCATCGTGTCCTACCGCGGCTCTTCCCCTGCCGTGGGGGGAGGCGTCCGCGTCTACGCGTCATCACGTGGGCAGCCCTCTTTTCCCGAACTCTCGGTATCGGCAGCCGCGCGGGCAACGCAAATGGGACACAGAGCAGGAGAGTTGAGAGCGAGACGTCGGAGGCAGCCGACGCGACACCACGGCGGCCCAGGTGACCCGAACTAACTCGAACTAACCCGAACTGTTCTCCTGTGCCTTTTGAAACGAAAAGCTTCACTAGGCTCGTCAACACCGCGCTTCGCGTGAGCCACCCCTTTGGCACCTCCGCGGCGCGCGCTACGTCGCCACTTCTCGTCGCCACCGGTTTACCGTTTGCTGCTGCCGCCCGGTCGCCGCCACCGTCCAAACAGGAGAAGGTTCATTCGCAGGGCGTTGCGAGAACGCGTGAGCAGCGGCGGCGGCCATAGATGAGTCCGCGCGCTACGTCGCGCGCCAGCTGCTTGCTACTACTCTAATCATCGGGCCATCTTTATGGCTATCCAGAAAGTGCAAGACATTGTGTAAATTGAAGAAGAAATAGAGATTTTAATAGCCTTGTGTAACGATTGTACAAGCTTTGTATACCTAAGACAACACGTTTTGCAAAAGCTAGAAAGCTATACCCATATTGTAACCCTATGTATGAAACCTTCCGCTAATCCACGAGCATCGCCACGAAGGTTTTCGCTTCGAGATATCCAAGCTTACCACTTTAGCTAAGCCTCAGCCCAACTTTTTTCCTGTGCCTGTTACCCGTGCCTGCTGCATGCCGTTGCTGCGTGCGCATGACCGAGGGAGGCCGTCAGAATTGGTTGGTTGGTTTATGGGGTTTAACGTCCCAAAGCGACTAAGGCTATGAGAGACGCCGTAGTGGAGGGCTCCGGAAATTTCGACCACCTGGGGTTCTTTAACGTGCACTGACATCGCACAGTACACGGGCCTCTAGAATTTCTCCTCCAAAGAAATTCTAGCCGCCGCGGCCGGGATCGAACCCGCGTCTTTTGGGCCAGCAGCCGAGCACCATAGCCACTGAGCCACCGCGGCGGCCCGTCAGAATTGGGATATCCCAATAAATGGTTTTGCCTGCGTGCTGTTTATTCCTCGGTGGTGGTGTTCTCCGCGGTCACAGGTGTGGTAGAGCTAGCGGAGTGGCGTTGGCCCTGAGTTCAGTGTCCAAACCGTGCTAGAAACCCCACAAATTGTTAGTCTGACCAGACCACGATTCTTTGTTTCGTTTGTCCAGGTAGCCAGGTGAGATGTCTTATGAGAAGAAGTCAGATTCCAAACATAGGCATTGGCTGCGAGACCGCAGATTATACGTACTATAATCGTGAATGCGCACTTTGCGATATCTATAGATGCGGAAGTCCTTCATTAGAAGAAAACCGACATCATTTGACAATTTTCAGGCATCCGTGTTCATTCCCCGCGTACTTGAGCATTTTTCCGCTGCCTTCCTTCCCTTGATTAGAGTTGCCTCAGCACGCAGTACACCCGATGCACTCGTGAATGATATGCCTGCAGGTATACAACGGTACGGAAAAAGATGACGACGTTCAATGACTTTCAAGTTTTAAGTATTCGAACAAAAGTTTAAAAGTTTTCATATTGCCACACTGTTGGCTCTCTGCCGGCGCCACCTGGTGGCCGAACCTTGGCTCCAGGCGCGTGGCCGCGCGTGGCCGCGCGTCGTCTTCGTTCTGCATGAGCTCGGCGGTTCGGCGGGCTTCGTCCTAGGAAACGCTGTGACTTTTGGTGTGAAATTGTCGGTGACATTTGGTGGAGGTGCTGGGTACCATCCCATGTACGCTGACCCCGACGACAGCCGTGACGCTTCTCCCCGACCCGCGGACGCCACACCCGTCCACAAAACGAGCCGTCGCCTGCGAGGCCTGCAACCCGAGTTCGAGCCACTAACAAGGCCTGTCAGAGCGATGACGTCCACCACTGGCAGCCAGACAGGTCAGTCCTCCGGCAGTGCCCCGCCGTGCGTCCTTCTCGCACCTCGGTCGCCACCATCCTTCCACGGCGACCGGTTTGAGGATGTAGAAGACTGGTTGGCCAATTTTGACCGTGTGGCCGCATTTAACCAGTGGGACGACGAGCGGAAGCTGCTGAATGTATATTTCGCACTGCTCGACTCGGCGAAAACGTGGTTTGAGAACCACGAGGCGTCCTTTTCCAACTGGGCAGCTTTTCGCCGTGAGTTGCTCGCCACATTCAGCTCGAGCCAACGGAAGGAGAACGCTGAACTTGCCCTTCGCTCCAGGTCACAGCAGTCCAACGAGAGCGTGGCCATGTTTATAGAGGACATGACACGCCTCTTCAATCGGGCCGACCCTACCATGCCAGAAGCTACAAAGGTGCGGCACCTTATGCGTGGGGTGAAGGAACAGCTGTTTGCTGGCCTCATGCGCGACCCTCCGCTAACCGTCGCCGCCTTCGCCAAGGAAGCTACCTCCATGGAGCGTTCGTTGCTGGAACGGAGCGCCCAATACGGCCGTCAGGCAAATGTAGCGGCCACTCAATACTTCGCGCCCTTGCCAGGCCCCGGGGATGAGGCGCTGCGAGAGATTGTACGGAGCATTGTCCGCGAAGAACTGCGACACCTCCGCATGGATGCTCCGTCGGCAAGCATACCTTCTACAGGGGACGTCATCCGTGACGAAATTCAGCGCGTGGTGCAGCCACCACCAGCACCACTACCGGAGCCACACGTCATGTCCTACAGCGATGCCCTGCGCCGACCTGCTCCCATGCCGCAAGAGTTTCGCCCAGTTGCCGGACCTCGAACATCCCACCGTTACGTGCGCCCCGTCGAGCAGCAGCAGAACCTGCGCCCTCCTGTCAGCAAAGCGCACGTGTGGCGCACGCCCAACGACCGCCCGCTCTGCTACCACTGCGGGGAGCCTGGCCATATTCTGCGGCATTGCCCGTACCGCAATGCCACACTGTTGGCTCACTGCCGGCGCCACCTGGTGGCCGAACCTTGGCTCCAGGCGCGTGGCCGCGCGTGGCCGCGCGTCGTCTTCGTTCTGCATGAGCTCGGCGGTTCGGCGGGCTTCGTCCTAGGAAACGCTGTGACTTTTGGTGTGAAATTGTCGGTGACAATATGTATTATCCAGTTGGGGAAGGTCAGGGGACCCCGCACAATCAACTCATGCGATAAGCTACGCTGGACCGGCAAGAAAAATATTTCGCGCAGCTATATATATCCATCTAATTAAGTAGCTGCCAATTATTCGTCTTATTTGATCTAAAAATCTAACCAGGCTAAGCGACGGCAGACAGATGCATGTCTACTGCGTAGCGGCTTGACAAACATTTTATTTGGGGAAACATGAAGTACACGAAAGGTTTGATGATTTGTTCTAAAACTTCATTAGCTAACCGCATGCTCTAGGCGATGATATAATGGATAGACAGCTAAATTAAGATAACCGCTAGTCCTTAAGGGCAACGGAGTGGATTCCAAGAGAAGGCAAGCGTAGCAGGGGGTGGCAGGAAGTTAGCTGGGCGGATGAGATTGAGAAATTTCCGGGAATACAGTGACCGCAACTGGCGAAGGACGAGGTTAATTGGAGAGACATGGGAGAGGCCTTTGCCCTGCAGTGGGCTTAGTCAGGCTGATGATGTTGACGACTGACATCCGCATTCCATCAAAGATTCATGGAAGTTGCTGAGACGTTCTTGAGGTCGGAATAAAAGAGACAAAATGTTTAATTCTAAATGAACAAAACTGTTGTAAACCCATAAAGCGCTGCCTGAAAATGCTGGGGTAATTTTAACGCGAAAAGTTCAGAGGAAGCGACGGATTTACGAGTTAACTTCGATTTATAAAAGGTGGTCTATAAATGATGTTTTTTTTTTGTACCTGTGATCAACTTTCATGTTTTTTCGACAAGTTGCACTTTGCAGCAAGAAAGAGCTTACGCTGAACGACATTGCATTCGCAGTCTCCACTTTATTGGTATCGACATTACACAGAAGGCGCACCATCTGGCTGTCCACGTAAGAACCGAAGCACCTGATGCGCTGTGTCTACTGCTAAAATAATGCGCATTAATAAGAACATGCAGCCGCAGCTGCAACTGTCTGCACAAAATTATGCACAGAAATACCGTATGTCCGCCGTACATTAAACAGTTACCTCACGCTTGTCCGCAAAAAGTGGATAGTTATTTCTGCGGTGAGGCATGTGCCACTGTTAAGCATCATCACCTGCGCATATTAATGAAGAATTCACTCCCCGTGTCCGCACATGTGCTTTTTCAGGCTCTCAGTGCTTGAGCCCACGAATGAACATAGAGTACAGTTAAAGACCGCTGCACTGATGTGCGTACGCATGTGACGGTCTAAGTTCCCTTTCTAATTCGCCCAATAAGGGCACACTTCACATTTGTAGGGTTTCTCTCCTGTGTGTGTACGCCTGTGCACAGTTAGCTTGTCATTTCTATCAGTTGCATAAAGGCACTGGTCGCACTTGTAGGGTTTTTCACCTGTGTGCGTAAGCGTGTGCCGAATGAGTGAAAATTTTCTAGGTGCTGTAAAAAGGCAGTTTTCGCTCTTGTAGGGCTTTTCACCTGTGTGTGTACCCTTGTGCCGAGCCAGCCTTTCCTTTCAAGGCGCTGCATAAGGGCACCTGTCGCACTTGTAGGGTTTTTCGCCTGTGTGTTTACGCTTGTGTCGAAGTAGCTTGCTAGGTGAGGCAGCTGAAAAACGGCACTTGTCGCACTTGTGTGGTTTTTCCTGAGTGTGAGAGGAGGCCATATGCATTTCAGGTTTGCAGGGCGCCTCAAACACCGCTGGCCACAGGGGATATTTAAATTTTTTCTCAGTCGTGTGCAATTCGATGTGTCTCATAGCGTCGGGAAGATTCATAGAAGTGTACGGGAAGAAGATGTACCTCAACTCCTCTTCTGTTGTCTCAAGGTTCTGATACCGAACAGAATTTTCTTCAATCGTAGCCCGCGATGGCCCCAAGTCCTCCCAATTTGTATTGGCCACATTTCCGAGCTCAGAGGTCGACGTCTATGGTAGAACAGAATTCATAGGAAGGTGCTCGGGACTGGATACTGCCTCTGAAATTAAAGTTGTTAACCAGTGTATGTTAGGGAAAATCGGATATTTTCGTACCTACTCGTGCAGTGGTTCATGAACGCCATAACCAATTGCTCATTGCACTAAACCAAACTTATGCCGACTAACATGCGGTACACGTACACGCTGAGAAATACACCCAGTTGACGATTAATCAAACTATCAGTACAATTTTCAAGCGAGGACTTTGACTCTTAAGCCACAGTGTGCGAATAGTCTTTGATTCAATTTGTGTTGCCTGGCTTGAAAATTTATCTCGACAGCACACGGAAGTGGACTGCCTTTTTATTTATTTCACGCTTCCACAAGGAATCGTGCTAGGACCTTTGCTTTTTCTAATCTATATTAATGATTTACTCACCTGTATAACATCTTGAGTTCGCCTTTTCGCTGATGACTGCGTAATTTACCGTATCATTACTACAGACAGTGACCGCCAAGCCCTACAATCTGACCTGAACGCAGTAAGCTCTTGGTGCTCATCATGATTAATGACATTAAACGTTTCTAAAACTAAACTAATATCTTTCACTCGCCGTTCAGCTCGCATTCCAACCACTTATATTATAAATGACACTACTGTGGAACTAACTTCAACATACAAGTACCTTGGGGTGCACCTTCAGTTTGTCCTAACATGGCATCACCATATCGACCTTTCCCTAGGATCTGCTAACCGCTCACTTGGTTTTCTTAAACGTAACAACAGATACGCCCCTATACACGTTAAATAACTTGCTTATATAACTCTAATACGCCCTAGAATCGAATATGCTGCGGCCATTTGGGACCCTGTTCAGGCCTACGTTATCACTAACATAGAATCCTTGCAAAACCGTGCTGTTCGTTTCATATTTTCAGCCTACTCACCCTTCACAAGCGTTTCAGCATTAAAAAAACGTGCCGAACTGGAAGATTTGTCATATCGCCGTAAACGTGCTCGCTGAACGCTTTTACATAATCTTTATCACCACCCATCCCTTCGCAGTGATTTCTTTCAGTCACCTGATGCTATCTTTTCACGCCGTGATCATTCTTTCAAAGTTAAACGCGTAAACTGTCATTCATCGTCTTATGCCAATTCATTCATTCCCCGTACTATCACTGAAAGGAATAGTTTTCCATCAGTCATCGCCACAGAAACTGACAATAAAAAATTTCAAGAGCTTCTTCGCTGTGACGGAAATGTGTAAAAGTTTGCTGTTTTTGTTAGTGTTCAGTTTTTCTTTGTGTGATGCCTTATGTTTTAATTAACATTTTTTGTTACGCTTATTAGTTAAAATGTATCGCGATTACTAATGATTGTACACCCCCCCCCCCTATGTAATACCCTCTTCTGGAGGGCCTTTAGGGGTAACTTGAATAAATAAATAAGAGCCTTGGCCCAGCGTTCTATCAGCAAGCGAATTTCAGACCTCAGGGTAGTCGTCGACTCCTTTCACCATCGAAATTGAGCGTGGCTGCCACGCTACGCTACCGATAATTTGATAGCTGTCACTGCCCATATGCCTGCTAATCGAGGCCAATCGGCTGAGCAGTCTGATAATCAGTAGAGTAGTTCGAAGCACTTGAAATCTTCCAACTGTCTTAAATACTTTTGCCCATAAGCAACCTCAGGCGGCAACGATTGCATGAACGAGAGGAGATCGTCGGGAAAATTGCGCCAAGTGTCAAACTATGAATTTTATTGCCACGTATTGAGTTCATATCAGCTCGTCTAAAAGTCGTTTTCTGTATGCTCCAACATTACAGTAATCGCCCTGAAGCTCAGCGGTCGCCCTCAATACAGTATGTTGTGTGCAGACGTCATGCAGGTGCGGCCGCGATGTTTCTGCATCCCCTCAACCAACATTAGCACCGCATCTCGCCATTGCACTGAAGATGACGGCGCCCATTCACACCGCAATATTCTCCTCTATGGCTGTCCTGCCATAATAACAGCACGTGCCAGACGACTAGTTGCAAAAGGATTCGGTTGCTGATAACATCTTATAGCACGCATCCCGTACCTGTGCCTGCTCCGATAACGGCAGTGTAGTCGATATTGGCTTGCTTCACCACTGTGGGCGTGCCAGGGTAGATAATCGCCCAGAAAAATCGAAAGAGATTCTCTAGCTTAAGGGTTGAGTGGTAATTACCAAATGCTCCTTTGCCGACGAAACAACGTCTTCCATAACTATTGAAGAAGTGCATAAAGTACTTAGAAAAATAATTAAATTCACACTTCTGCTACTGTGATATCACAGCAATACCAGTACGGAGGCAGAATGAAAACCACGTCAAAATAAAATCTCCGAAAACGGTGGTGCAAAGATGGCAACGGCAAAAAAACGCACGAGAGCGATTTTTTTAACATCGCATAACAAGGACTCCACAGGAGTACCTCGAGAGGTATGCCATAATGACATGCTGTCTAGCCTCTCAACTTTTCAGACGCATGAGCTATTATCTTCTGTAATGCCGGATCAAGAGGCATAAACGTACAAGAAGCGGAGCAGGCTTCCACCGCTTTATGCAGCCTGTCGCAGCAGAGGCAATTGAAAGGAAATCGTAAATATTGATGCAATTTCATCGCACAGCAGTACGAAACAACTTGAATGCATCCGGATGCAACTGTAACGCAAACAAGGTGAGGCAAGCGAGCTGTGATGAGCTGAGGTACTCACACACGGTCTCCTTGAGCTTTGGTTGGTTGGTTTGGTTGGTTTATGGGGTTTAACGTCCCAAAGCGACTAAGGCTATGAGAGACGCGGTAGTGGAGGGCTCCGGAAATTTCGACCACCTGGGGTTCTTTAACGTGCACTGACATCGCACAGTACACGGGCCTCGAATTTCTCCTCCAAAGAAATTCAGCCGCCGCGGCCGGGATCGAACCCGCGTCTTTCGGGCCAGCAGCCGAGCACCATAGCCACTGAGCCACTACGGCGGCCCTTGAGCTTTGGTCCTTGGCGTTGATTTAGCCCGGTAGTTCAACTTGAAACGGAGGCTTGACGACGTGTCAGAACTGCGTGAGTGCGTAATGGCTATAGTCCGGCTAGCACGGCTGCAAAAGCGAACCGTTCAAATGCGCCACCCTCCTGCCACTGCAAATGATCACGCCCATGCTCTTTTGCATTTCATGTGACGCCACCAAGAGGAATCCACATGAACGAAAAGGCGGAAAAGCGTGTATGCCAAGCTAATCGCACTTTTTGGGGAGCTCACTAAAAATGCAGCAGACCGATTGGTTCGACACTCTCAGATAAGCTGCATGTGATGTGGTTAGCAAAGTTAGCTTCCATGCCCATACCCCAATCCCGTTCAAAAAGCAGCTGCCAGCAGCACTAGCTTTGGAACTAACGGTGAAGTGCAACTGGAAGTTGGGTGGCCAAAGGGCCACGCTGCAACTTCGTTGAACTAAAAATCCCGATGGCTTGGACCTATTACAAAAAAAAAAAACTTTTAAGATGAAATGCTTTTATGAGCATAAGTCAAGTATTTTAAAAAATCGATATTTTTATGTCTGGAATACTATAGAAAACAGATTTCGGGGCTCCTCTTAAACAACGGGCTTTAGCCTGAATGTGCAGGTCTGCTTTTCACAGCTACGGGATTCCATCGCTATATCATCTCTAGGGTCGGCACAAGTGCAGAAAAAATGCGCTGCTTGCCATTCTTTCGTGCAGCACGGATATTCTTTGAGTGCAGTGCTAATCACGATACTTAAAAAAAAAACAACTGCCTTCAATACCGACACTCGACGAGCTCAGGAATTGTATTGTGACATAGATATTATGTATATAACCGCAATCGATTTCTGATGGAGCTACAAGTAAGCGTGTCGTGGATTCTTCTAAAAATGATTGAAGTTGCCAATATTAATATTACTTCTAATACCATTGGCTGAGTTAGCACCATTCTCTGTAAGAACCTGAATACGTAGCAATGAACTTGAAGCTGTTGATAATGCTTTTTGTTTATTAATACATAAATTAGTCTGTTGCCTCTCCCTTTCCCCGTGCTACCTGGTACAAACTGCATGCACTTTGAAAGCCACTTATTTACCAAGCACTCTGAGAGACGTTCGAAGCTGAACATTCTGCATTAGAAGCTAGAAGCAAAGCAACAAAAATATAACAGACGCTAGTTTTTATTGCAGTGAACGAACCTTGGTAATCTGTTATTTTTATGTTATCTTTTCTTAACGGTATTAGAATGGGCTCAAACCGCTGTTCTGAAAGAGCCCTGCGATGCGGCCGGGCTATAAGCGAAGCAGATAAATAGAGCGTCTGTACAGGAGCAGTCGAGCAGGTTGATGCTTTGAATTGTATGAAGGTGTGTGTTCTTAATATTTAGACTTAGCTACTGCCTCGTCGGATCGATGACCTTGCCGATATAGTAAGCAAGTGGAGGTTTCACTAGCGCCTCTTGAGAACGGCTTGTTGGAACCGCTTGCTTCTCCAAACGGCAGGTATGCGTCAGCTATGGCATTGGACGATGCCGCCAATGATGACCCCATGGATGATCCCATTTACCCGTGCGCAGAAAAGCGCGTGATCTTTATCGTGCTCGCAAGGTAAGCACATGTTCTTTGAGCTCCTGAGCATGACAGCGGAAGACTCGTATCTATTGGCAACGACCGCATCTCGACATAGGGGTGAAGAGGTATTGTTTCTACCACAATGCTGGGCCTGTCTCCTCGTTCCTTCTGTCAAAGAGGGCGCAGAAGGAAAATGTATGCGCCGTCTATCTACCAAAGAACGAACGCAGGGAGACAGCCTTCGCATCGTCTCTTCATAGTTGTACTCCATAGCTTTTTTTCAATGTGCTACCTCTTGAGCGAGCGATGCCGGCCGGAAATCTGGCTTACAGCCACCTCAAAATATGCGACACAGTTTGCTCTGAGGATCCAGCATCATTAAAATATAGGATACACTCAAAATGTATTCTGTAAACCAATACTCCAATGCTTCCATTTTTGGCAAACGATAGGTGACACAGATGAACAAAATTATCAGATCGATAGTATGGAAGTTACATGTACAGCCTTTTCAAAATATTAGAGCCCAGGGGGTTTGCTTCTGGGCTGCATTGCTTTGCTCGTAATGCGACCTCAGCGTCCAAAATCTTCTGAACGTAAGAAGATTTTTGGTCCTGCTCCCTCCAATGCGTAGGACTTTCACAAGTGCTGCAAGATGGCCACAATAGTGCTTAGAAGCAAACCCCCTGGGGTCTAAACTTTTGACAAAGGCTGTACCTTCGATACTGCCTATGACTGCGTGTGCGTCATTTCGTCTGGGTACATAATATACTAACGCCGTTTATTATGCGCGGCCTTCTCTTGCCGCTGTCTGTTTCCCGCAGCAACTTGGCCATGTTGCTGTCCCGCGTAAAAATGTTCCCAGTTATCGCCGGATGCGTTCAACTTTTACGAATGGTGTCAGAAGTGCCCTGTCAACAGGCATTTTCGGGAAAGGGTGGCTCGACGTGCACACTGATTTCCCTGTTGCTGTGGCTTTAATTGTTTTTGCTGTGTTGCTGTCATTTGGGAATTTCTGTGCCCCTAAGTAAAGATGTGCCACATGTGTGTACATTAGCGCCTGCATTGCCGCACAGTCTTTGCGTATCTTGGTGATTACGAAAAGTTCCCATCTAAATGGAAGTGCATTGAAAAATCCTTGTATTCCGATAGCCCATGCGTTGCACGTAACGTATGACGCATAACGACTCCTTCCTTGCCCTGTAATCAGTCTGGCTTTAAAGCATTTTGCTATACTACGCTAGAACCAGCAAAGTGCTGTGGTGAATTCTTCACCAGGGCTATAGCTGCGAAACTGCAACATCTCCTTACACTAGACTTACCACCGAGTGCCTAAGCATGAATGTTTAGTCACATCGCCGACCATCCTCTCTCAGCTGGAGTGGGGCTGAATCCTTTGAGAAAAGCTATATCCTCATTATCAGGAAGTAAGGAACATGCAGTGATCGGTGAAGGAACCTGTAGTATTCCATTTTTTCCTCTAAACGCCATGTAGAACTCACACTCCCCCGCTTTTTGGTGAAAGTGGGGCTCAGATACTCAGCAAAAACTGAAAATACCACGGCTCAAGTGGAATATGTAAAAATACCGGGAAAGCTTTGAATGGCTGGCAAGCCCGGGGTTTGATTGATTTATTTTCATTTCAAACAATAGTTAGAGTAATGACTGCACTAATATCTGAATTCCTAGCTAAAAGGTTGTTGAGATCCATGCAATTAAGTTCCTGTAATAGTGAATCGCAGGTTTAACAAATATCATTTAAAAACATACCGATGAATAAGGCTTCCGCATTACAATAGGCAATTGAAAGATTGCTTTTCAATGACACTCCTATATAGACAGTAAAGGTGTACATTTGAAAACAACAAACAAAAACAAAAAGAAATTCAGAACACACCAGAGCGAACCAAGAGAAGAAAAAAACACATCTTTCTGGTTTATTATGATCTTGCATGGGTCTCTGAGTAGGAATATGTGGAAAAATGCTGAGTCCGCGAAAGTGGATTCCTAACACTCCTTAGCATTCAGCTAATTTAGCTTGCTCATTTAAATGATGAGGCACGTGACACTCGTCAATAGCTGCATAGTCAATGGGCGTTTCACGCACCCCGGTTGCTACATGGGCTAGTTTAGGCTGCCACTGTTTAAACCCCAGAAACAAGCATGTACAGTCTTCGTCAAAAATATACAGCGCAAGCGGTTTGATTGCAAGCCGTGTAGCGAGGCTCTTTTGCACATTGGACAGTACTAAGCTTTATATCGCTGAGGACTTAAATTCCTCCCGCCTATGTGCGATTAGGGTCCCTGAGTATGCGAGAAGAGGCGCGCTGCTGGGCAATGCTCAACAATCTCCAAGTTTTCAGCACTCTAGGAGAAGTTTTCGATAAATAAGTCTGTTCTGGCAAGAAAGATATTTAACGCTGCAATATAGTTAGCATTTCTTGCTCGAATTAAGGAGTTGCAATTTGTTCTTCTTACTTTAGCGAAAAATCATACCGGGTTCGGCGGTGGCTGAAAGATGCATGTCGACTGCGTAGCGGCTTGCCATACCTTTTATTCGGTTCAACATGAGGTGTCTGAAATGTTTGTTGATTTGACATCAAACATCGTTGGCTTACCGCATGCGCTATCCTATGATATACTGGCTAGACCGCGGAAATTTCTCGAAGGGTAGTGATTGAAATCCACATTCTATCAATGATTCAAGCAAGTTGCTAACATGTTCCTGACATTGGACTGAAATAGGCAAAATGTTTAACTGTAACTGAGAAGCCCCGTTGTAAATCCATTTAGCGCAGGTCGAGAATGTCGCGGCAATTTTAACGCGGCAGGTAAAAGTATGGCAACAAATTTGCCATTTAAATAAGAATAAAAGCCCGTCTCCAAACAAATGGTTCGGCGTATCACCGAGGGTGTTTATTAGCTTTAATCAAATTTCATGTTTTTTCGACAAGTTGCACTTTGAAGCAAGATAGAGCTTGGGCTGAATGACCGTGGTATCTGCAGTCTCTACTTTGCTGGTATCAGCTTCACCAACAATGCACACCACCTGACTCTTCACGTAAAAACCGAAGCACCTGATGCGTTGTGTATACTGCTAAAATAACGCTAATTAATAAGAACATGCAACAGTAAGCGGTTAATGTTAATGACTCCACACTGCAAACGTCTATAAAAAATTCAGTACAAAAGTACCTATTGTCCGCCATACATTAAACATAATAACTCGGGCTTGTCCTCAAAAAGTGTATAATTATTTTTTGGAGAAGTATGGGCCACTTTTAGGCGTCGTCATCACATGCGCACGTTTGTGAAGAATTCCCTCCCCGTGTCCGGACATGTGCTCTTTGAGGCTCTCAGTGCTTGAACCCACGAATGTACACAGGGTAAAGTTGAAGACCTCTGCACTGATATGCGTACGAATATGACGGTCTAAGTTCCCTTTCTGATTCGCAAAATAAGGGCAGACTTCACATCTGTAGGGTTTTTCGCGTGTGTGTGTACGCTTGTGCCGAACCAAGTTGTCATTTGTATTCGCCTCGTGAGGGCACTTGTCGCACTTGTAGGGTTTTTAACCTGTGTGTGTGCGCTTGTGCACAATCAGCGTGTCACTCCTATATGTTGCATAATGGCAGTGGTCGCACTTGTACCGTTTTTCCCCAGTGTGTGTACGCGTGTGTCGAAGTAGCTGTTTAGGTGAGGCAGCTGAATAATGGCACTGGTCGCACTTGTGTGGTTTTTCCTCTGTTGTGGAGGAGGTCATATGCCTTTTAAGTTTGTAGGCCGCCTCCGACACCGGTGGGCACGGGGAGCATTTAAATTTTTTCTCAGTCGCGTGCAATTCGATGTGTCTCACAACGTCAAAAAAATTCGTAGAAGTGTACGGGAAGAACATGCACCTCAACTCCTCTTCTGTTGGCTCAAGGTTCTGATACCGAACAGAATTTTCTTCACTCGTTGTCAGCGATGGCCCCAAGTCCGCCCAATTTGTATTGGCCACATTTCCGAGCTCAGAGGTCGACGTCGATGGTAGAACAGAATTCAGGGGAAGGTGCTCGGGACTGGATACTGCCTCTGAAATTAAAGTTGTTAACCAGTGTATTTTTGGAAAAATCGTATATTTTCGTACCTGCTCGTTCGGCAAAGTTCGTGCAATCGTTCAAGGATGCCCTACCATTTGGCTCATTGCACTGACAAACTGACGGTAACGAAAACAAGGAACATGTACGTATGAGAAAATACACCACATTGACCACTAACGAAACAAAAAGAAGAGTTTTCAAGCGAGGACTTTGAACCTCAAGTCTTAGTGTGCGGACGATGTAATTTGTGCTGCCTGCGTTGCAAATGAAGCTCGATAGCACTCGGAAGTGGCAAGTGTTTTTCGCCCGGTTGTGCGTAAAGTAACCACGTTAGCGCGGTAGGATCTGATGTTTGCGCAGTCTGTGTATCTTTAGGTTTTTTACATATGCCCATCACTGTGTTGTCCAGTGATGGGCGTATATGCAGCTAGCTATGAACAGAAAAATGATAGGTGTAACGTTAAGTGACCAGAAGCCGGCGGAGTGGGTGAGAGAACAAACGTGGGTCAATGACATCGTAGTCGAAATCAAGAGGAAGAAAGCGGCTTGGGCGGGGCATGTAATGCGAAGACAAGGCAACCGCTGATCCCTAAGAGTAGCGGAGTGGATTGCGAAACGAAGAAAGAGTAGAAGGGGGCGGCAGAAAGTTAGGTGGGCGGATGAGGTAAAGAAGTTTGCGGGGATACAGTGGCCGCAACTGGCAAAGGACAGGGTTAATTGGGGAGACATGGGAGAGGCCTTTGCCCCTCAGTGGGCGTAGCCAGGTTGATGATGATGATGGTCATCACAACGCCCTCACCCTATTTTCTGGCCACTCTTTAAATGTAGACCAGTGCACTGGTTGCATCGTTTCGAAGTACATGTTTCATTTTGTTTGATGAAGCTTACGTCCCGACGCGACTCAAGTTATGAGGGACGCCGTAGTAAAGGTCTACGGATAAGTTCGATCACGTGGGGCTTATTAACGTGAGGTGAGATCAAGCAGCTCTACGGTCCGTAGCATTGCGCCTCCATCGAAATGCGACGAACACTGCCGTGCTTGAAGTCCCAGCCGACCACTGTAGCTGCTGTGCAAACAGGGTGGTGCACTTATAAGGAATGCACTTGCACTTCACTTTAATTACACACCTCATAAAATAAGTTGCCACTTTCCAAATCAGTATTGTACCTGAGCGGATAAATATGTCTAAGTACTTTACACGAAACTAAGTGACGTCTGAAATTTGTAGCAAATGCGATCAATATACAAAGCAGAGCAAAAGAAAATTGGCCTTCCAGGCCCCCTCCACCATAAAAGCGATTTGCACACTCACAATGTGAGTAAGAGGCCGAAAATAATGTGTACGAGTGAATATATAAACCACAGAAATTATCACCACTCATGCAAGGAGAAGCAAAGAAGGAATCCTACACAAAGAATATGCGTGATTTGTTTAAGTTCTAAAATGTGTGCCAAGTTCATTTTGGTGTTATCCACTGAATGGTATACAAGCTAAAGGGCAAGCGTATGTTTTCTGCGTGAACAGGCCAGCTGCCTTTAAAATACTTACACAGCATCATCGTGAGAAAAAAGGGCTCACAAGTTTGCGTTTTGTCCATAACTGCAGGCCTCAGCTTCGTGAACGTGTCCCAATGGACGATGGACGCGCAAATGGTGCGGCTGGTTCAACTTAATTGGGTGGAAGTACATACTCGATCTCTAATTAGCATGATATGCCCAGAGAAGATATATTATCCATGACCGCAATTTCTCGTGAGGTTATATATATTCTTGAGACTTTTATATAGAACACTGAAGGCACTGCACAAAAGCAACTCCAGCAGTGCGGATTTCGCAACTAATATTTTGGGCAATACCACATATCATGAACAAAGTTTCTAAGCTCGATGCTTCTGTAAATATACTACTAAACACTGCTGAAAATTAAGCTACTAAAAAAATCCGCATTCACGTATGAACTCCGTACACACATAGTTCGGTTGCTCGTAAGAAAGCGCTACCGCACGACTTCTGCGGCCACAACTCTGTCCGCCAGCCTCGAACGAGCGAGAGAAAATGCGCTAGTCTTCCGCGATCCCTGGGTGGTCAGAATTACGCAGAAAACGGTTACTAAGATTTGTTTTTGTTTTTTCGCCTTACTGATTTACTGGTGTACTGTTGTAATATCTCTTTGTGCTCCAGACTTTTTCGAGTACTGCATTGTGTGTGTGGCTTTGTTTTGCACAAATGTGAATCATTTGTAATATATTTGAATCTTGTCTCTCCTGTAAAAAGTGATGTCCAGTGAACCTTTCTTTGAGTGTGAGCATTCTCCAGGCTGCGAACGGTGAACGTGACCTCCCCTCGCCACTCCTGCTCACTATTTGTCACTTTGTTGAGGTCGTATTCCGACTGAAAGTCCATAACACATCCTGTTAGGACCTATGTGGGTAGCTGTCCCGGTCTAATGGCAGCTGGTTAAGTGCACCACCCCTGCGTATGGTGAAAATCCGCGATGGCCTTCTGCCTTCAGCTTACGCCCCGTGAACACCTGCAGAGAATGAAAATAGAATATTTTGAAAAAGAGAATTTTTGTGAAGTACACTTGGCGCGAAATGTTTACGCTGCACACGAGTGGCCGAAAAACATTTTCTCGCGTTGCGTGCGAGACAGCGTGCAAAGCGCCTGGTCGTGCTCCCCTGTTTGTGTCAGCTTACAGTTCTGTGTACTGCTTATACCGGATAGTTGAGATAAAATAACGTATTTCGTTAGTTAGTTATATGGGGTTTTATGGCGCATAAGCAATTATGCTATTATGCGCCAGACACAAGGTTAGATGATGTTATGTCAAGTGTACAGAGGTTACATTATTATAGATTTAAAACATTGGCTTTCTTTAGAAACTTACAAACAAGTGAAAACTCGACAAGTGTTTGCTCGCCTAAAAGCAATGCGGGATGAAATGGAATGTGTTCGTTGTAAAATACCGTAAAAACTTTTTTTCTAAGTTCTTCGAGACGCGAACAAGAAATTAAAATGTGATTTACTGTGAGCTGTTCACCACACATTTCACACAGAGGTTTGTCTTTTTTTGTTAATAAGAAGTTATGGGTGATGTGTGTGTGACCTATGCGTAAACGACATAAAATTATTTCGATAAAACGCTCTTTATGGCGGCATGATTTCCATTCTTTTAAGAAGGGCTTTATGGTATGCATCTTGTTGTGTCCTTCATTTTCCCAAGAAGCTTGCCACTTGGCTCTTAGTCTGCTATGCACTAACTTCATGTAATCCCTAGAAGGCAAATTAACATGTTTTATTTCCATGGTTCTGGTCTGTGCAGCACACATGTCGGCTCTCTCATTGTCCCTAATTCCAACGTTACTGGGAACCCAGCAGAATTTTATAACATGTTTTTGTGTTGTGACCTTTACTATATTGTGTATGATGCTTCCAATCAATGGCTCCGTGGCATTTTTGGAGTTTAATGCAGTAAGGACGCTCAGTGAACCTGTATAAATGATGCTGTTTTTGATGTTTTCATTTGTTATTTTCTGTACCGCAACACAAATAGCATAAAACTCCGCGGTGAAAACTGTAGCACATGAGGGCAGTCGTACTGCATTTTCATTTTTTCCTTGTATTACTGCACTTCCTACACGAGCATGAGTTTTTGCCCCGTGCCCAGTAGCACAAGGTGGCGGGCACATGCGTATCCGACATGGGCAATGAGGGCTGGTGGCTGCCCGCCCGCAATAAACCCACATGGGTCCCCCGTGGGTGCAGTGCTGGCACAAAACGCTGGGGCTGCCCACTTCGTGCCTGAATGGGACCCTCGTCGGCTGGGCATGGGCTTAAACAGACTGGGCAGCCCACCTAGGTCCCACCGCAGATACACGCGGGCTAGGATGCGGGCTCTATTATGGTGAAGCGCGGGCAACCCCAAAAGGGGCTGCCCGTACACCATCATGAGGGAGCCGCAGTGTTTTTGTGTGGACAAAGAGCTAGTATTCCGGCCTTCAGCCGACATGGGTCCCGCGTAGGAAATACAGGGGCTAAACTATCCATGGGCTTTACAGTGGCGAAGCGTTTCAGGCATGCAGTTTGGGCTGTCTTAGCAACACCGGCGAAGGTCCCGCGTGGGCTGGTCATGGGCACACATTCCGACGTCCTCACCGCCTGTATTCTAAATCGGGTATGAAAGGGGTAAGCATGGGCTGCGTGCAGTTCGTGTGCATAAAACATGGGGCTACATGACGGTGAAGTGCGGGCACACCCAACAGGGGCTGCCCGTGCAGCGCCCTAACGGAACCAATTTGGCTGTGTGTCGGCTAACACCAGAATTCCCGCCTGTAGCCTAAATTGGTCCTGCATGGAAAATATATGGGCTAGGCATGAGCACAATTGTGATTCCAACATCCTCCCCGCCTGTATCGCACATATCTGGTAGAAAAGCCCTAAGCGTGAGCTGCGCAGTAGCAAAACATACAAACATACAGTGTGTGCGGGCAAACGGGTAGTATATATATCCGCCAGCAGCCTTCGTAAATCCTGCGCAGATTACTCTCGGCTTCACAGTGCAGAAACATCATGCGCCATTAGCGAGTTGCCGGGAAAAAGCTATCGACAGTCACACGTACACTAGTTGTACACGGGAAGAGTTGACATTCTCGCATTTAGTCTGCCTGCATATCCTACATCAGAGGTAAAAGGGTTAAGTTTGACCAAATAGCAAGACCTTGCGCGTTTCACTCTGACGAAGAGCTGCTCTTTGAACGTCGTAATAACAAAAGAACCCGCTTCTGAGATTTGTTGGTGCTTCTTTTGCGTTTATCGCATTGTATTTTTTCTGGTGTGCTACGGTCGCCGCGGAGAAAGCTGGCAGGATAAGGTTTCTTGCTTGTTTGAACGCACTTCAATTACGCCAGCACTTCAAGCGCTTTCGTTGTCTCCATGCAACATGTGGCGCATGGAATTCATGACTGGTTGATGAACATAGCGAGCCTCCGGCGACTGCGCCAGAGGCTGCAAAAGGTTTATTACTGATGCGTTAATTGCAGCAGCTTTCTTAATGTCCGCTAGCAGCAGTCTGTAGCGGCGCATCGATCAAGACACAAAATTCTTGGTTTTTGTGCAGGCATGCTTTGTGCGTCTTCATCGTCTAGTGATCGCACAGTAATAACGCAACTTGGCCAAGCGCCATCGCGAGCTGCCGCACCCTTCACCCTATCAGGAAGAGATACTAATCACAAATCGCCAAGAATATTTTTCTATCGACGAACAAGAAAAGGTTAGCTAGCGAAAAGGTACAGTGCTAGAGAGAACAAAATAAAAACAAACTCCTGTAGAAACGTCACACGAGTAACCTGTCTTTGCGCACTTTTTTTCAAGTTTTTTCTCCTCTCACCACCCCGCCTTCCCTGCTTTTCCTGGGTCCACTCAAAAAAAAAACCTGCTCAACCCTGGTTTTTCTGTCTGCCTTTGTTCCTTCCCCGAGGGCTCCTCTGTGTCTGTCCTGTCCCTCCCAGCCCCCTTCCCCGAAATGGCGCGGAGGCACTCACTCTACAGCCCACTACCGAACATTTTAAGCTGCCCTCCCGACCACACTCCCCGCAAGGCTCCATGAAGTGGAGAGGGGGCTCGGATTCTATTTGTTCACTCTTTCCGGTCGCCGCGCGGCCCGCCTTTCCTGCGTTTGTTTGGAACAGGTTTTTTTTTTCCTGTGGTTGGGTTGAGTGTCAAGGGATGAAGGTAGCTGCGAAAACACGCTGGCACTCGCTAGTCCTCGTTGAGTTTGTGTTATAGAGTTTTTTGTGCCTTTCCTCGTGTTGCTTGATCAATCCACGATCGAAGACGACATCGCCTTCCGTGCGTACGTCTAGTGCAAGTATGGTGGAACCCTGTCGTCCTTGTCTCAGTGTTGAATAACTTCGGTCCGAAAGGCGTGAGTGGTGAACAGTGACATTTATTGACATTTGAGCGGTGGAGGCCACGGCGCAGAAGGCGGATTTCATGACGGCGACGTCGTGCTGCTAGGACGTAAGTACGCATTTGAAATCACTCTGTTGTCTGAGTACTGCCGCCGTCTCAGTTATATGCTCGGCGTCAACAGAAACTTTCTAGTTGTTCAGTGTCTTTTTTGAACCAGCCAGTTGTAGACTGCACAGCGTAGAGACAAAATACTGAAAAATTTTCTCTGTTACATACCGAAATTTGTTGTCCTTCATGGTAACAAGACTAAAGTTAGTTTTGTGGTGTGTATTCTTTCTTTACACAGGCATATGGTGCATACGTGCGAGCGCAATCAGCGACAAGCGTCCTGAGGGGGAGCGGCTCAAGGCCCTGAACAAACATCACGTATCGCATCGATGCTGCGGAATGTGCCGTAAATAAAGGAGGATGACCAAGCAAGCATTGGAATCGTCCGAGCAACCTTTTTACACACCAACCATGTTACGACTCACATTTGAAACACAATATTGATTCAAATACGAAAGGCGTGAGGTGCATTCACGATACTGAACATTGCCAATCCACAGGGCTAGGCGTCATGAGACGCCTGGATTGTCCGTGCCTTCTCTTTCTTCCAGTCTTCTTTTGCACGCATCATCTCTTTTTAAGTAATGTGACGTACACCTTCCGCTGCGTGAGATTCTCGGTAGCTTCTTTTCGTCTTTTTTTCCTTTTCTTATTGCTAAGCGATTACCAATCCGCAATCACTTTACCGAAAACGATCGTCGATTACAATCCCAATTATTGATTACCTATGATCAATCCTTATCTAGCTTACAGAGCACGGCATACTACGCCACTTTTACACATACACACCATTTGTTCCAGTACACTGAAGCACCATAACACCCCTTTTCATTCCGTCAAATTTCTGACGCGTAATTTGCATATTAATATCTGTCTGGCTCCGCGGTGGCTCAATGGTTACGGCTCTCGGCTGCTGACCCGAAAGACGTGGGTTCGATCCCGGCCGCGGCGGCCGAATTTCGATGAAGGCGAAATTCTAGAGGCCCGTGTACTGTGCGATGTCTTTGCACGTTAAAGAACACCAGGTGGTCGAATTTTCCTTAGCCCTTCATTACATCATCCCTCATAGCCTGAGTCGCTTTGGGACGTTAAGCCCCCATACACGACACCAATATTTTTTTCACTGCTGTCAGACCAGAACACATCCCAAACACAGGTTACTAAGCCATACACCCGACCACGCGTTCCATGGGTGTCGCTCAAACACGCCTGAAGCAATTACCCTTCGTGGCCTACGGGAATAAAGAACAAAAAAAAACTTCGTTGCATACGCGTTACTTGCCCACCTGGCGCAGTGGGGCTATTTTCTTTTTCTATTTACAGGAATTTGGGTTTTTTTCCGAAGGGCGGAGCCGGGATTTAACCTGAACGAGCTCCTTACGCTGTCGCTTAATACCTGCGACTGTCCAATACTAGACCTTTCCCGGAATGCATCACAGCTCGCGTTTCTTGTTCAATGGGAAAAAGATAGCGCGCACCGAGGTGTCTCTTACAAGGAGAAGAAATTGGGCGGGGGAGCCATCACCCAAGGAAAACCGGTTGAGAAGCAAAAGTTGAGTGTTTTGCCTGTGGTTGAAGTCCAGATTGGACTAATTAGTGTATATTCATAATGATGCTTCAACAGCGGGAACACACCACGTCCAAGAAACAGAGAGGACACACACACGAGCGCTGAATTCAGCGCTGGTGTGTGTCCTGTCTCTTTCTTGGTCTATGTGTGTTTGCCTGTGGGCCGAACTTGGGCTAGCCCACGTGGGCCGGACTTGGGCTAGCCCACGTGCGCCGGACTTGGGCTAGCCCACGTGCGCCGGACTTGGGCTAGCCCACGTGCGCCGGACTTGGGCTAGCCCACGTGCGCCGGACTTGGGCTAGCCCACGTGCGCCGGACTTGGGCTAGCCCACGTGCGCCGGACTTGGGCTAGCCCACGTGCGCCGGACTTGGGCTAGCCCACGTGCGCCGGACTTGGGCTAGCCCACGTGCGCCGGACTTGGGCTAGCCCACGTGCGCCGGACTTGGGCTAGCCCACGTGCGCCGGACTTGGGCTAGCCCACGTGCGTCGGACTTGGGCTAGCCCACGTGCGCCGGACTTGGGCTAGCCCACGTGCGCCGGACTTGGGCTAGCCCACGTGCGCCGGAATTGGGCTAGCCCACGTGCGCCGGACTTGGGCTAGCCACGTGCGCCGGACTTGGGCTAGCCCACGTGCGCCGGACTTGGGCTAGAACACGTGCGCGGGACTTGGGCTAGCCCACGTGCGCCGGACTTCGGCTAGCCCACGTGCGCCGGACTTGGGCTAGCCCACGTGCGCCGGACTTGGGCTAGCCCACGTGCGCCGGACTTGGGCTAGCCCACGTGCGCCGGACTTGGGCTTGCCCAAGTGGGCCGGACTTGGGCTTACCCACGTTGGCCGGACTTGGGCATGCCCACGTTGGCCGGACTTGGGCATGCCCACGTTGGCCGGACTTGGGCATGCCCACGTGGGCCGGACTTGGGCATGCCCACGTGGGCCGGACTTGGGCATGCCCACGTGGGCCGGACTTGGGCATGCCCACATGGGCCGGACTTGGGCTTGCCCACGTTGGCCGGACTTGGGCTTGCCCACGTTGGCCGGACTTGGGCTTGCCCGCGTTGGCCGGACTTGGGCTTGCCCGCGTTGGCCGGACTTGGGCTTGCCCGCGTTGGCCGGACTTGGGCATGCCCGCGTGGGCCGGACATGGGCTTGCCCGCGTGGGCCGGACTTGGGCTTGCCCGCGTGGGCCGGACTTGGGCTTGACCGCGTGGGCCGGACTTGGGCTTGCCCACGTGGGCCGGACTTGGGCTTGCCTACGTGTGCCGGACTTGGGCTTGCCCACGTGGGCCGGACTTGGGCTTGCCCACGTGGGCCGGACTTGGGCTTGCCCACGTGGGCCGGACTTGGGCTTGCCCACGTGGGCCGGACTTGGGCTTGCCCACGTGGGCCGGACATGGGCTTGCCCACGTGGGGCGGACTTGGGCTAGCCCACGTGGGCCGGACATGGGCTTGCCCACGTGGGGCGGACTTGGGCTAGCCACTGTGGGTCCCCGCTGCACTGCCGCCTAAGCCCCCCTGAAGGTCCCCTCTAAGAAGCCCATTACTGCCCCTATGGGTCCCACAAAAGACCGAGGAAAGCCCCCTGTATTGTTTTATGCATACTGACCATAGGGGTCTCCTGCTGGTCCTATGTAGCAAGACCACTGGGCTGCCCCTGTGGGTCCCGCGCGATGCCGAGTTGCAAATCCCGCACGTATCCCACATCGGGCCCCCATGGGCTGCCCGTGTGGGGCTCACGAGGGCCCGCAATTCCGAGCCCCGTTTGTGCTACTGGGGGTCAGTATAAAATGCAGTGTAATTTCTTTATTTTTCTTGTAGTGCTAGATATTCTTGTATTATCTGGTCGTGTGGCGTACAGGTTTTACTGAGGCGTGTTAGTGTGACGTCACACACTGTGGGGAGAGTGTATCACGGTGGTAGCGCTTCGTGTCTTGGGGCAATATTTTTAATTTCGTTTAGTATGTTCAGAGTTTGACATTTTTCTTCGAAGCGCAAGATCAACGGCTTAATCGCATGGGGCTTGTTGTTGAAGGGTATTCGGGATGGGCATTTCGTGACAATTGGGTAACAGAGATGTTTGCGCTGAGAAAGGATTTTGAGGATGTATGTACAAGTTAGTGCAGTTCTTCGATCTTCTAAGGAAGGTTCATTAGTTTCCACATACAGACTTGCTATTGGTGAAGTTCTGTAAGCACCGGAAGACAACCTTAAACCAAGATTGTGGACAGGATCCAGTCGTTTTATGTAGGACGGTCTTGCTGAGCCATATACTATGGACCCATAGTCTAACTTAGAGCGAACCAGACAACGATATATGTGTAACAGGGAAGCTCTATCAGACCCCCAGCGTTTTCTTGATAGTATTTTCAGCACATTGAGGGCCTGGGAAGCTTTTTTCTTTAAGCTGTTTATATGTGGAAAGAAAGTTAGCCTTTTATCGAAAGTTATCACTACGAATTTATGCTCTTGTTTGACAGGTAGTGGGGTTTGGTATGAATATAGTATGAGGTCGGCCTGTAGGCCTCGTCTCAAAGAGAATAGAACCGCTACTGTTTTCTGAGGGGAAAATCTAAACCCATTTATATCTGTCCAGGTAGCCAGTTTATTTATTGTTACTCGTATTTGCCGCTCACAGGTAGGTATGCTGGAAGACGTGCATGCTATTTGGAGGTCGTCTACGTAAACTGAGTATATTATGGATTTTGGGATTACTTTTCCTATGGAGTTCATTTTGATGATGAATAAGGTCGTGCTGAGGATGCACACCTGGGGTACGCTAGTTTCTTGAATAAAAGTGTCGGAGAAGTTTGCACCTAGGCGGACTCTGAGAGTACAGTTGCTTAGGAAGTCGCTCAAACAGCCCAGCATCCTGCCGCGGATACCTAGGTCCGCTAGGTCACGGAGGATACCGAACCTACACGTGGTATCGTAAGCCTTCTCCAGGTCGAAGAAGACCCCGATACAGTGTTGGTTGTGGATGAACGCTTCCCGAACTGTGTTCTCAAAGCGAACGAGGTGATCGGTTGCGGAGCATGTCTTTTTAAAACCGCACTGGTGTGCATCTAAATGTTGCTGGGACTGAAGTATGAAGGTTAGTCTGATGTTTAGAATGCTTTCGAATGATTTTGCTATACAGCTAGTGAGTGCTATTGGCCTGTAACTGGTGGGACTAGTTGGTGGTTTACCAGGTTTTAGGAAGGGTACTATGATTGCTTCTTTCCATGCTTGGGGGATTTCTCCACTCATCCATATTTTATTGAAAAATTTTAATAGAGCCTCTATGGCAGTCTCAGAGAGGTGAGCAAGCATGGCATAATGTATATTGTCTGGGCCTGGTGCTGTCATTTTACCGGATGTTAGTACTGTGTTTAGTTCCTGCATTGTAATAAGCTGATTGTAGTCTTCATGTATGCATGTTCCAAAGGGCAGTGTTTGTTTTTATCCTATTAGTTTGTTCTTTTGAAATGTGTGTGTGTGTAGTTAGAAGAGCTTGAATCTGTGGAAAATGCTCACCCAATATGTTGGCCTGCTCTTCTAATGTTGTTTGAGTACCGGGTGTTGTTAGCATTGGAAATATGAATGGAGTAAAATTTCCTGTGAATTTCCGCACCTGCTCCCATATTTTCTTTGATGATATTGTGCTGTTTATGGAGGATATGTACTGTTGCCGTGATGCCCTTTCTGCGTTGCGTCTAATGTATCGTGCTTTGCCTCTAGCCCTTTTGAAGATGAGCAAGTTTCCTGCAGTGGGATATCTGCGAAGGTTGCCCCAAGCCTAGTTTTGCTGCTTTTTAGCCAATGAGCATTCATTTGACCACCAAACTTTATGTGTTTATCGTGCGATTTCAGACGTTTGTGGCATTGCTTCTATTGCTGCAGATATTAAGCATGTGACAAATTTTTCATTTATTTCTTCTATCGTAAGGGTTTCGGCATATTCTTTTTCTAGTGTGGCCTTCGTTCTGAAATGTGCCCAATCGGCGAGGTGAATTTTCCATCGCCGTGGCTTCGTAGGGAGTATGAATGCAGCTGATGTTAGCTTTAAAACCGTAGGTAAGTGATCACTTCCTCGAGGGTCGTCTAAATCATCCCATATAAAATCACTAAAAACAGATGGTGACGCAAATGCCAAATCGAGGCAGGTCATTTTTCTAGAGCTGGGGCAGCAGTATGTGGCTTTTCCCGTATTCATTAAACATATGTTATTTGAAAGAATAAAATCCTCGATGAGCTGACCACTGGAATCAGTTTGCTCACTTCCCCAGAAGGAGGAGTGTGCGTTAAAATCCCCTACTGTCACATATGGCTCTGGAAACTTCCAGAAGTTATTCTAGGTCATGCATGGTAATTGTGTTGTTTGGGGTTATGTACACAGAGCATATTGTTATTGTTTTATGGCTAACGATGTTTACTGCGGCCGCTTCTAAGTTTCTCTTTAATGATACGCCGCCGCGGTGGCTCAGTGCCTATGGTGCTCGGCTGCTGACCCAAAAGACGCGGGTTCGATCCCGGCCGCGGCGGCTGGAATTTCTTTGGAGGAGAAATTCTTGAGGCCCGTGTACTGTGCGATGTCAGTGCACGTTAAAGAACCCCAGGTGGTCGAAATTTCCGGAGCCCTCCACTACGGCGTCTCTCATAGCCTTAGTCGCTTTGGGACGTTAAACCCCATAAAACCAAACCATCTTTAATGATACCTCTCTTGCAGGGACATCGCTTTGCGTAACGATCGCGATGCCTCCCGAGAGTCGGCTAGCTTGCACTCGGTGTTTCCGGAAAATATATCTTTTTAGGATGTTTGCGTGCTGTGGCCCAAGGTTCGTTTCCTGCAGGCACACGGCTGTAGGTGCCATTGTTTTGAGCATATCGGTTATGTCTGTGTAGTTTCTGTGTAGATCTCTACAGTTCCATTGTATTAGGTATGTCATTGTGATAAGCTGGGGATTGGGGAAAGTTACTTATTCTCAAGAGCAGTGATTCGTGGTTTCCCTTTTTTCTCTAGGGAGTCTCGCCGCCGCTGCAGCGATGGAGAACATGGAGTTGTATCCATCGCCACTTTCGTGGAGCCGGATTTCCGCGGAGAATCCGCGGATGCGTTTGTTTTAGATGTCGGCGGACTTTCGCTGACATCCATATGCTCCACGGTGGACGTGGAGGATGCTTCTTGTTTGCGATGGCCAATAGCCTTCGCATTCGTCTTTTTTGTTGGCACCGCTGAACCAGGCCCTGCTCCAGTGGCAGAGTCTCTTGGGCCAGCAGTTGCCTTCTTAGAGGGGTGGGGCGACAGGTACAGTTCAGCAGAGCTGTTCTGGGTGTCTGTCGCCGAGGATGCCGCTGCTGAAAGTGGGGCCTGAGGGCCTCCGGCGAGGATCGCGTGGTCTTCCCGCGAAATTTTCAGCCCTGTGGACTGTGTCACCGACTTCTGTGGTGGGGACTTGGTTGTCGACCCCAGGTCCTTCCGATCGACCTGTGTGCCGACAGAAACTGAAGGCGACGGCGGTCCCCGTGTCACCGCTTCAGAGTATGTCCCTTTCTGTTGGAAAGAGAGGCGTTTATTTGCCTCAAGGTAGGACAGGTTTTCTGTGGTCTTCAAAGTTATAATTTGTTTTCTGTTTTCAAGACTGGGCACAACCTGGAGTACGCGCCATGTGCGCCATTGCAGTTGATGCATTTTGGTGTGCGTTCGCATCTTTCTTCTGTATGTGTGTCTTCTGCGCATGTGACACAAGTGGGTTTGCTTCGGCAAGCCAACATGCTGTGTCCAAAGCGCTGGCACTTGAAACATCGTCTCGGATTCGGTATGTATGGGCGGACTTTACAATGGAGGTATGCGGCGTGGATGGAGTCAGGCAGAGTTGAGGTATTGAAAGTTAAGACAATGTGTTTTGTCTTGATTTAACAATGTTTCTCCGGATGGTTATTCGTCGGGCTGCTATTACTCCTTGTTCAGATAGTTCTTCCATTTCCGTATCGGTACTCTGTAGGAGTTCATATTCAGATATGACGCCCTTTGAGTGGTTCAGGGTGCGGTGCGGGGTTACCTGTACGCTCATTTCTCCAAGATTCTGTAACGACATCGGTTTGGTGCTCTGTTCTTTTGTGTTGATTTCTACAAGGAGATCTCCGGTTCGCTGCTTTTTTGCTTTGTAGCCTTTGCCTACAGACCTTTTTAGGGTGTTGGCGATCACAAATGCAGACAAGTTTGCTACAGGTTCATCTGTGTTTGAGTGAATCATGAAAAACATCGGAAACTTTTCTGGTTTCTTTGGCATCAATTTTTTCGCATCGGTGCGACCCCTTTTTGGGGGCCGAGCAGATTTTTTTGCAAATTTTTCCATACGGCATGTACTGGCTAAGGGTTCCTCATACTCTGTCGCCTCTGATTCACCCTTATACACAAAGGAAGGTCCCGGGACTCCCCGCCTGGTAGACAAACGAGGAGCCCATCGGCCGAGGATTGACCACTTCCTCGACCGCCACCTTTCATGGTTTCTTCCCTCCACCTTTCAACCAATCGCCACGGTACGGATGACAGCTTCGGTATGGGGGCTAAGGGTCCGTGGTGGCGCCAAGCACCAACACCTCGTTTCAAAAGGTGCCCCTGCGGGATAACGTATTTCGGGCCTGACGTTTTGTTACCCCGGTAGTACTTAGTCACAAAAAGACAAACCAAGCCAATTTCATGAAAATAACCTTCTCTTCTCTTAAAACACAACCATGGGACAACCGCAACCGTAGCAGAGAAGTTGTAGTACTTTTGATCATGTGCGGATAGGCTGCAAAGCAAGAGCGTCCTTGTTGAAAGGCAAAGCCCTCGTCTTTGTAGGGAAATTAGAAGCATGCGTTTAGAAACTCCGAGATAGGGAAGTCTCTTTGAAAGCAGCTACGCGGGCCTCGAGTACGCTAGCCGGGAACACCCAACCGGTGCAAACGCCTTTAGTCTCTCACATGTAGCCTGCACATTCTGCAGTCTCTCAAGGTTGCGCTTGTGGTGAATCGCAGCATAGAACTATTTTTCAGAGAACGAAAATGAGTCTTATGATGAATACAGCAACAGAAATAGGGTTTGGTTTATGGGGTTTAACGTCCCAAAGCGACTGAGGCTATGAGAGACGCCGTAGTGAACGGCTCCGGAAACGTGCACTGACATCGCACAGTACACGGGCGTCTAGAATTTCTCCTCCAAAGAAATTCTAGCCGCCGCGGCCGGGATCGAACACGCGTCTTTTGGGTCAGCAGCCGAGCACCATAACCGTTGAGCCACCGCGGCGGCGGCAACAGAAATAAGCAAGAAATAGTTAAGCACTCCCATAGAGGATCCCCACACGCTACGCTGGAGCTGATCGAGTCTCTGGCTGTAATTTCTGCTCTCTTTGAAAGAGCTGATAAGCTTCAGCATTTGTTTAGAGCCAGATTTTTCCTTGCGAATGAGCTACAGTGGTCATTTTCGCACAGAGATGAACTTTGGGCAGGTTATATACTCCCCACTCCGAGACACCCCCGCAAAGAACTCCTGTTCGGGTGTCTTAATCAATAAACATTAATAAAATTCATGTCTCGTTGTGTATACTTCATAGTGAGCTTGTTTCGGAAAAGCAGTACTTTCATAAAGGGATTAAGGATTCGACAACGGGAGCTAAAAATAACTAGCAGGAGCTTATAAGAGCTCCTCTAGAGTGCGCTTCATCAGATTGCCGGCGATGTTTCGGGCCATGTCCCAAATAAATCAGTCACTTCGTCTTGATCTGAAATCAGATGTAATAACTCAATTCCATTCCGACAACTGATACGATGCATTTTTGTTGAATGGTGCCCAAAACTTGCAATCTAATTTCAGAATTGGAAATTAAAATGGTTTGGTTTGGTTTGGTTTTAGGGGGTTTAACGTCCCAAAGCGACTGAGGCTATGAGAGACGCCGTAGTGGAGGGCTCCGGAAATTTCGACCACCTGGGGTTCTTTAACATGCACTGACATCGCACAGTACACGGGCCTCGAATTTCTCCTCCAAAGAAATTCAACCGCCGCGGCCGGGATCGAACCCGCGTCTTTCGGGCCAGCAGCCGAGCACCATAGCCACTGAGCCACCGCGGCGGCTGGAAAATAAAATGAAATGCATTTTCTTTGTTGCAGACATTAATGCCAGGAAAGATGTATTGTGAACAAGCTCTGGGGGAACAAGTTAATTTTCATCAGAGTGCTTCGCCATATTATGTTCCCTACGATGCGCTCAGCCACGTTATTGGCTTGCAAAGACTATACCTTGTCTACGGTTATCTTTGGAGGTAACAGTAGGGTTGGAAATATAGTGCCTCCAAGGATCAACCATCATTCCTTCAGATATCAATGGCAAAGAAACGATAATCTGCACTAATGTCTCGCAGAAATATGGTAAGCGGCTGAGAGGCGAAGTGTTGCCGTTATTTCCTTTGTATTCACAGAGTCCGCATTCTCAGGTTTAAAATGGCACCCCTGGAAGAATAACCTAAATGTCATCATACACTGAAAACTCTCGTCATACTGAGCCATACCTACTCAGAAGTACGAGCAGGTGATTCGATAGAAACTTCTACTGAGACTAGCTCGCCCAGCGTACTAGATTAGCTGAATGGTAAGGAGTATTAGGAATCTACTTTCGCGGACTGCCAGTATTTTTCCACATATTCCTACTCAGAGACCAATGCAAGATCATTATAAGCCGGAAACATGTGTTTTTTTTTTCTCTAAGTTCACACTGTTGTGTTATTAATGTCAATTTGTTTTTGTTTGTTGTTTTTAAGTGTATACCTTGACTGTCTACTTAGGTGTGTACTTGCAAAACAATATTTCAATTGTCTATCGGCCAGGTAGCTACGTGCAGTGACCGAACGCTGCGCTGTGCTACCTTGGACGATGAAGATATGGACGCCCCCACTCCAGCTGTTTTGCGCTTTGTGTCGTGCGCGTGTGTTTGTACTATGCTCTGCAAGACCTTCACGCGCGTGCGACGAGTACATATGTTATTATATTAATATGTAAATAGATTTATTCCAGTGTACCTCTCCTCCTGTCCTTTCTACTACCGCCTCAAATCTTTATTTTGCACTCCTACACACTGCCTGCTCCTTTATTTCCGCTGCTCCAGCTCAGGTGCTTCCAGCAGCGATGGGAGATGCCCAGGCGAGGAACAATCTTTTCCCAGCCATTTACCAATATTTAAAGAAACCACTTACAACTACTACTATTGCAATGCGTAAGCCTTATTCATCGATATGTTTATAAACAATATTTGTTATAGCTGATATTCAGCATTACAAGAACTTAATTGCATGGATCTCAACTACCTTTTAGCTTGGGATTCAGGTATTAGTGTTGTCATTCCTCTGTAACTATTGATTGAAATGAAAATAAATCAATCAAACCCTGGACTTCCCGGTCATTCAAAGCTTTCCGGGTATTTTTACATCTTCCACTTGAGCCGTTTTATTTTCAGGTTTTGCTGAGTATCTCAGCCCAACTTTTACGGAAAACCCTGGGCATGTGAGTTCTACATGGCGTTCGGAGGAAAAAAAGGAATACTACGGGTTCCGCCACCCATCACTGCATGTTCCTTACTTCCTGATATTGAGATAATAGCTTTCCGCAAAGGATTCGACACCACTCCAGCTGAGAGAGGACGGTCGGCAATGCGACGAAACATTCATGCTTAGGCACTCGTTGGTAAGTTTAGGGTAAGGAGATATTGCAGTTTCGCCGCTACAGGCAATGCGAGAAATTAACCACAGCACTTTGCTGGTTCTAGCGCAGTATAGCAAACCGCTTTAAAGCCAGACTGATTACAGGGCAAGGAAGGAGTCGTTATGCGTGATACCTTATGTGTGGCGCATGTGCTATCGGAACACAAGGATTTTCAATGCATTTCCATTTAGATGGGAACCTTTTCGTTATCTCCACGATACGCAAAGACTGGGCGGAAATATAGGGGCTAATGTTCACACACGTGCCTATCTTTACTGAGAGGTACACGAATTCTGAAATGACAGCAACGAAAGCTACACCAACAAGCAATTCAGAGTGCATGTCGAACCACCCTTTCCCGAAAACGCCTGTTGACAGGGCCTATCTGACACCATTCGTAAAAGTTAAACGCATCCGGCGATAACTGGAAACATTTTTACACGGGACAGCAACATGGCCAAGTTGCTGCGGGAAACAGACAGCGGCGAGAGAAGGCCGCGCATAACCAACAGCGCTAGTATATTGTGTACGCAGAGGAAATGACTCACAAGCAGTCATAGGCAGTATCCAAGCCACATGTAGCTTCGATACTATCGTTTTGCTAAATTTGTTCATCTGTATTACCTATCGCTTGCCAAAAATGGAAGCATTGGAGTATTGGTTTACAAAATACACTTTGACTGTATCCTAAATTTTAATGATGCTCGATCCTCAAAGCACACTGTGTCGCACATTTTGAGGAGGCTTTAAGCCAGATTTCCGGCCGGCATCGCTCGTAAAAGAGGTAGCACACTAAAAAAAAGCTATGGAGTACAACTATGAAGAGACTATGCGAAGGCTGTCTCCCCGAGTTCGTTGTCTGGTAGATAGACGAAGCATACATTTTCCTTCTGCGCCCTCTGTGACAGAAGGAACGAGGATACAGGCCCAGCATTGTGGTAGAAACAATACCTCTTCTCCCCTATTTCGAGATGCGTTCGTTGCCAATAGAAATTAGAGTTCCACTGCAATGCTCAGGAGCATACAGAACATGTGTTGTTTACCTGTGAGCACGAGAAAGGTCATGTACTCTTCTGCGCAAGGGTCAATGGAGCCATCATCGGCGGTAGCGTCAAAGGCCATAGCTGACGCATACATGCCGTTTGGAGAAGCAAGCGGTTCCAACAAGCCGTTCTCAAGAGGCGCTAGTGAAACTTCCGCTTGCTTACTATATTGCCAGGATCATCGATCCGACGAGGCAACAGTTAAGTAAAATATTAAACAAATGCACCGTCCTAAAATTGAGCACATCAGCCTGCTCACTGCGCCTGTACAGACATTCTCTTTATCTGCTTCGCTTATAGCCCGGCCGCATCGCGGGCCTCTTCCGGAGCAGCGGTTTGACCGCATTCTAATACCGTTAAGAAAAGGTAACATAAAAATAATAGATTATCAAGGTTCCTTCACTCCAATAAACACTCGCATCCCTTATATTTTTCCTGCTTTGCTTCTAGCTTCAAGTGTAGAATGTTCAGCTTCGAACGTCTCTCAGAGTGCTTGGGAAATAACTGGCTTTTCAAAGTGTATGGAGTTTGTACCAGGTAGCGCCGGGCAAAGGGAGAGGCAACAAACTAAATTATTTACTAACAAACACAAAGCATTATAAACAGCTTCAAGTTTATTATTACGTATTCAGGTTTTTACAGGTTTTTACAGCAACTTAGTTAATGGTATTCGAAGAAATGTTATTATTGGTGACTTCAATAATGTTTAGAAGAAGCCATGATACGCTTTCTTGTAGCTCCATCAGAAATCGATTGCGCTTTTAAATATAATATCTACGTCACAATTCTATTCCTCAGCGCGTCGAGTGTCGGTATTGAGCGCAGCTATTTTTTTAAGTATCGTGCCTAGCATTGACTGAAAGAGCATCCGTATTAGACGAAAGAATGGCAAGCATCGCATTTCATCAACAAAAGGAACTAATCTGCACTTGTGCTGACTCCTATACATGATATAGCGATAAAATCCAGCAGCGAATAAAATAAGACTGGCGCATTCAAGCTATCAGTATAAAGCCCGTTGTTTAACAGGGCCCGGCATTCTGTTTTCTATAAAATTCCAAATGTAAAAATATCTATTTTATCAAACACTTGACTTATCCTAACAAAAACATTTTATCTTAAATGTTTTTGTTTGTTTTTTTTTTGTAAAAAGTTCAAGGCATCAGGCTTTCTCGTTCAGCGAAGTTACAGCGTGGCCCTTTGGCCACCCAATTTCAAGTTGCACTTCACCAGTAGTTCCAAAGTTAGTGCTGCTGGCACCTGCTTTTTGAACGGAATCGTGGTATCAGCATGGACGCTAACTTTGCTAACCACATGACATGCAACTAATCTCAGAGTTCTGAACCAATCGGTGTGGTGCATTTTTAGAGATGGGCCTTAGACTGAGCTCCTGCAAAAGTGCAATCAAGGTTGGCATACACGCTTCCTCGCCTTTGGTTCACGTGGATCCCACTTGGTGGCCTCGCATGAAATGCAGAGCAGCGTGGGCGTGGTCATTTGCAGTGCCAGGAGGGTGGCGCAGTCGAACAGGTTCGCTTTTGCAGCCGTGCTAGCCGGACTATAGCCATTACGCACTCGCGCAGTTTTGATACGTCGTGAAGCCCTTGCTTCATGTTGAACGACCAGGTGAAATCAAACAAGAAGGACCAAAGCTCAAGGATACCGAGCGTGAGTACCTCAGCTCTTCAGAGCTCGCTTGCTTCTCCTTGTTTGCGTTACACTTGCATCCGAATACATTGAAGTTGTTTCGTACTGCTCTGCGGTGAAATGTCATCCGCAGTTACGATTTCCTTTCAATATCCCCTGCTGCCAAAAGCTGCATAAAGCGGTGGAAGCCACCTCCGCTTCAGGTAAATTTATGCCTCTTGATTCCTTGTTGCAGAAGATAATAGCTCAAGCGTCTGAAGAATTGTCTGGCTCGAGAGCATGTCATTATGACAGGCCTCTCGAGGTACTCCTTTGGAGTCATTGTTATGAATTGTTTAAAAAATCTCTCTCGTGCTTTTTTTTGTTGTTGTTGCCATCTCTGCACCACCGTTTTCAGAGATTTTCTTTTTTCACGTGGTTTTCATTCTGCGCCGTACTGGAGTGGCTGTGATATAACGGTAGCAGTGGTGGGAATTTAATTATTTTCTCTTAGCACTTTATGGACGGCTTCAATAGTTATTCAAGACGTTGTTTCGTCAGAAAATGCGGATTTGGTAATTACCACGCAACCCTTCATCTAGAGAATCGGTTTCGATTTTTCTGGGTGATTATCTACCCCAACACGCCCACAGTGGTGAAACATGCCACTATCGACTATGCCGCCGTGATCGCAGCAGGCACAGGTACGGGATGCGTGCTGTCAGACGTTATCGGCAACCGAATCTTTCTGTTACTACGCGTGTGGCATGTGATACAGTTATATTGGTAGCACAGCCATAGACGAGATTCTTGTGCTGCCAATGGACGCCGTCATTTTCAGGGCAATGGCGAGATGCGGTGCGGATGTTTGATGAGGGGCTGAGGGACTGCAGAAACATCGCGGCCGCGCGTGCATGATGTCTAAAACGTACTGACTTTATGGCGGTGAGAAACATCGGTTAGGCTCTGTACGCCACTGTAATATTAGAGCACACAGCAGTCGACTTTTGCACGATCTGTAATGAAATCAATATTTTGGAAATGAAATGCTCAGTTTCACACTTGTCGCAATTGTCCCGGCGATCTCCGCCCGATCACGCAACAGTTGCCTGCTTGGGTTGCTTTATGGGCAAAAGTTTTTAAGACAATTGCAAGACTTGAAGTGCTTCTAACTACCCTACTGATTATCAGGCTGCCCAGCCGATTGTCCACGAATATCAGGTATATGGGCAGTGACGGATATCAAGTTATCTGTAGCGTAGCGTGGCAGCCACGCTCCGTTTCGGTGGTGAAACAAGACGACGGCTACCCTCAGCTCTGAAGCTCGCTTGCTGATAGAACGCTGGACCAGGACTGTTCCCAGACGCCTCAAGAGACCCGGATTCAACTGATCCCTAACCTCATTTACTGTGGTTTCTGCGAACCAGAGATTGTAACGGGCGATGCATCTAAAAACGGCGCACAGAAAACACGCAAAAAAAAGGGAGAACGGACAGGACAAGAGCGCACTAGCAACTGAAGCTTGGTCGAAAAACACTTCTCACTCGGTAAGCATGCGCCAGGAAATTCAGCGCGTGTCAACAAGATAAAAACGCAAATAAAAACTTGACGTTGCTGTACGATAGACAAACTGACTAAACCAAGATAAAAAATTTAAAAAATGTGTAAGATAAGAATTAAAACAAGAACCTAAACCCCTGGGTTGACTGAAGCACATAATCAGCACTGGCGATGAACAACAGCTATAAACGTATTTTTTGATCAGCACCTCGGCGAGGCGACACAAACAAAATTCACATCCACGCAGATGCCCCTTCTGCCTGAAACAAGCTTCGCAGAGTCGCCCACGCGCACAGGTTATGGCGTCGTGCCGGGAACATTTCTGTGAAATTAAAAGTTTCTTCATCTGATCTGTATTTCAAGCCCCCTATCATGCGTCAAAATTATGCCCCTCAGGATAGGTTCTTCAGTCGGTCAACTTGTATCGTCGCACAGTAATATAAAAATTAGCTACCTATGATTTTCCGCAAACTTCTTTCATACGACCAGGATGGATCTTCCTGCAAGCTGGAATCCTTCCTCATGCTTTAAGTCCCCTACATCTTTCGCCTCTACGCCTTTCAATGTAGGCGTGACGATGAAATATATCATTTTATAGTTTTTTCCTATCCAGCTTTTCTTGATGCCACTTTTTCTGTCGCATTGGTTTCACTAATTTTTTTATCCTTCCAGGCAATCCCCTGCGCGAGATAATCCTCATGGTGGTACGCACTTTGTTCCGGGGCAGTTCCATTCTGCGCCCTGCAGGGGATCAGGCGGGGCGAGCTAGTCTCAGTAGAAGTTTCTATCGAATCACCTGCTCGTACTTCTGAGTAGGTATGGCTCAGTATGACGAGAGTTTTCAGTGTATGATGACATTTAGGTTATTCTTCCAGGGGTGCCATTTTAAACCTGAGAATGCGGACTCTGTGAATACAAAGGAAATAACGGCAACACTTCGCCTCTCAGCCGCTTACCATATTTCTGCGAGACATTAGTGCAGATTATCGTTTCTTTGCCATTGATATCTGAAGGAATGATGGTTGATCCTTGGAGGCACTATATTTCCAACCCTACTGTTACCTCCAAAGATAACCGTAGACAAGGTATAGTCTTTGCAAGCCAATAACGTGGCTAAGCGCATCGTAGGGAACATAATATGGCGAAGCACTCTGATGAAAATTAACTTGTTCCCCCAGAGCTTGTTCACAATACATCTTTCCTGGCATTAATGTCTGCAACAAAAAAAATGCATTTCATTTTATTTTCCAGCCGCCGCGGTGGCTCAGTGGCTATGGTGCTCGGCTGCTGGCCCGAAAGACGCGGGTTCGATCCCGGCCGCGGCGGTTGAATTTCTTTGGAGGAGAAATTCGAGGCCCGTGTACTGTGCGATGTCAGTGCATGTTAAAGAACCCCAGGTGGTCGAAATTTCCGGAGCCCTCCACTACGGCGTCTCTCATAGCCTCAGTCGCTTTGGGACGTTAAACCCCCTAAAACCAAACCAAACCAAACCATTTTAATTTCCAATTCTGAAATTAGATTGCAAGTTTTGGGCACCATTCAACAAAAATGCATCGTATCAGTTGTCGGAATGGAATTGAGTTATTACATCTGATTTCAGATCAAGACGAAGTGACTGATTTATTTGGGACATGGCCCGAAACATCGCCGGCAATCTGATGAAGCGCACTCTAGAGGAGCTCTTATAAGCTCCTGCTAGATATTTTTAGCTCCCGTTGTCGAATCCTTAATCCCTTTATGAAAGTACTGCTTTTCCGAAACAAGCTCACTATGAAGTATACACAACGAGACATGAATTTTATTAATGTTTATTGATTAAGACACCCGAACAGGAGTTCTTTGCGGGGGTGTCTCGGAGTGGGGAGTATATAACCTGCCCAAAGTTCATCTCTGTGCGAAAATGACCACTGTAGCTCATTCGCAAGGAAAAATCTGGCTCTAAACAAATGCTGAAGCTTATCAGCTCTTTCAAAGAGAGCAGAAATTACAGCCAGAGACTCGATCAGCTCCAGCGTAGCGTGTGGGGATCCTCTATGGGAGTGCTTAACTATTTCTTGCTTATTTCTGTTGCCGCCGCCGCGGTGGCTCAACGGTTATGGTGCTCGGCTGCTGACCCAAAAGACGCGTGTTCGATCCCGGCCGCGGCGGCTAGAATTTCTTTGGAGGAGAAATTCTAGACGCCCGTGTACTGTGCGATGTCAGTGCACGTTTCCGGAGCCGTTCACTACGGCGTCTCTCATAGCCTCAGTCGCTTTGGGAGGGCACGGCACTCGCCTGTGGGACAGCATGGCTAAACGCCTTCTGCTGGTTTTGCAGGTCGTGTCGTGGTTTTCGGATGCGACAACGAACACTTCACATGGGCTACCACTAAACCTGCCGGATCATCTAGAAAGCAGCGTGACACAAGATGCAACTGCCTGCGTACTACCCGTGCACGCATTCCCGCTTGCTCATCTGGAAAACGTGACGGTGGAACTACGTTTTGCCGAGAAGAAACACCACCGGACAATTACGTCATCTACAGCGGATCTACAAAAGCGGCAGTCCTGCGCGGGCCTCTTCAGAGGGCACGGCACTCGCCTGTGGGACAGCATGGCTAAACGCCTTCTGCTGGTTTTGCAGGTCGTGTCGTGGTTTTCGGATGCGACAACGAACACTTCACATGGGCTACCACTAAACCTGCCGGATCATCTAGAAAGCAGCGTGACACAAGATGCAACTGCCTGCGTACTACCCGTGCACGCATTCCCGCTTGCTCATCTGGAAAACGTGACGGTGGAACTACGTTTTGCCGAGAAGAAACACCACCGGACAATTACGTCATCTACAGCGGATCTACAAAAGCGGCAGTCCTGCGCGGGCCTCTTCAGAGGGCACGGCACTCGCCTGTGGGACAGCATGGCTAAACGCCTTCTGCTGGTTTTGCAGGTTAGTTCCTGGCATAATGTTCATTCTAACAGAAATGACAATAGATTTGTAGTAGTCCTGCCGTGCCCTCGCAGGTGTCGCGCAATTTTGAGTGATTGCTGGACAGTGTTGTTGTTGCTGTTGACGTCGGGTGATATTGAGGAGAATCCGGGGCCTACAACAGAGGAATACTTGCAGATGATTGTAAAGAATCAGGCTGACACGGATCGCAAATTGAAAGCTATTCAAGACGAAATCGGTGAGCTGAATGCAAGGACGGAAGGGTTATCGGACTTTCTAGCGGCATTCAAGGAAATGAGCACAAGAACTGATAACCTTGAGTCTATCATCAAAGAGCAAGCTAAAAAGTTAGTGGAATTTGAAAGCCGCGGCCGGCGTAACAATCTTTTAGTTTTTGGGCTCTCTGAACAAGCCACTGAGTCAGAGTTAGATCTGAGAAAAGCGGTTGTAGACAATATTTTCCACAAGGATCTTGGTGTTCAGATTACTTCAGTCGAAAGAATTCATCGCCTAGGAAGAAAGAAAACAGGAGCTACTAGACCAGTAATTATGAAATTCTATGATTCCAGGGAAAAAGACAGCGTTCTTAAAAACTGCCACAAACTTAAAGGCACGTCTGTTAGCGTCAGCAATGACTACGCAAAAGATATTGTACAAGTTCGGAGGAATTTGTGGCAGTCTGCTGCTGTCGAACGATCTAACGGACAAAAGGTATCGCTGGTTCACGATAAACTGAAGATAGATGACCGTCTGTACTCTTGGGATGACACTCGAAACGAGCGTTTGCTCTGCCGGACCCAACGTAAGGGTGCTCGAAACACCCACAACGGATCGGAGACAGCAGATGACAGCCATAATGGGTCACCTTCCAGAAGTGAAAGTAATTCATAGCTCAGGATAGTTCTGTTGAATGCTCGCAGCATTCTTAACAAGGTCACAGAATTGGAATTTTTATTGCTCTCAGAGAACCCGCATGTCGTTTGCATAACGGAAACATGGCTCAACAGTGATGTTTCTTCTGATTGCATTGTTCCTCCTGGCTACACAATGCTCAGATAGGATCGAGATTCCCGTGGGGGTGGTGTGGCCATTATTGTGAAGTCATCGCTCTCAGTTTCCACGATTACGAGCGAAATGCCGGAGTCAGTGTGGTGTAAAATTATGTTTTCTGGTGCTGCGTACGTCATAGGAGCAATTTACAGGCCACCGAATACTTCACCCGATTTTCTCGATAAGTTAAATGAGTTTCTTTTCAGTCATGTAACTAGGAGCACCCGCCTAATAATGACTGGCGATTTCAACTTGCCACATATTGATTGGGGATTGACTACGCCTGGGCATACAGAAATTTCTAGCGCGGAAAAATTGCTGGATATTGCTTTCTTTTACAATTTGAGACAAGTAGTTGGACAACCTACACGGATATCGCCTCAGTCACAGTCATTACTAGACTTGGTGTTCCTCTCAAATAATGTAGGAGATATTGAAACAAATGTCACCGATGGAATATCTGATCACAAAATTATTTTCGTGAAAGTGCTTACTTCTGTAAACGTTCCTGCGGAACCTATGGTTCGAGTAGAAATCAAAGAGTACGGGAAGGCCGATGATACATCCATCCTGGATTACCTGGAAACTTGTTTTGATGAATTTGAAAGTGCCTCTGAAAATGCATCAGTTGAATGGTTATGGCAGCGTCTTAAAGTTATCATCAGTACTTGTGTCGACCGGTACGTTCCAACTAGAGTTAAGAAAACAAAGCAGCGCAACCCATGGGTCACCAGGGATATCATTCACGCGAAACGGAAGTTGAAAAGATTGCGTAGAAAGAAAGCCGACTTCAACGACATACAGGTTTTACGTCAAAAAATAAAAATGTTGCTATCGGCTGCAAAAGAAAGATTTTTCAATCACACTCTTAGTGGTTTTCTGCGAAATTCTCCAGAGAAATTTTGGCGCTATCTTGATAAAAGAAAGGAAAGAGTAAAGCAGGTGACAGTGGGAGCCGAACTTATTGTAGATAAAACGAATATGGCCGACCACTTCAATAAATATTTCCAATCTGTATTCGCAAGAAACACGAGCCAAAGCGACGCACACGACGAAGCACATTCTCGTGAAACGTCTATCGATGCTATCAGCTTTACTCAAAGCGGCGTGTTTCAGCAGCTGATAGAATTGGACGAAAAAAAAGCTATCGGCCCGGATGGAATACCTACATGCTTCTTGAAACGGTATGCTGAATGGATGTCCTTCTACTTGGTAATTATATTCCGAAAATCACTCGTAACTCATTATCTGCCACAAGACTGGCGCACTGCCATTGTTATACCCGTATTTAAAAGTGGCAATCGCACACTTATGAACAACTATCGGCCTGTGTCACTTACTTCAATCTGCTGTAAGGTAATGGAACATGTTATTGCGAAACATATTATCATTTTTTTGGAAACAAATGGACTACTTTCTGAATGTCAGCATGGCTTCCGTCGAGGGTTTTCAACGGTGACACAGTTAATTGAGACAATACATGACCTTTCTAAAGCTATAGATGACCGGGGACAGATTGATGTTATTTGTGTAGATTTTGAAAAAGCCTTTGATAAGGTTCCTCATGACAAATTACTCCTGAAAGTGCGAAGGGCTGGCATTAATGGAGACATCCTTAGATGGATAGAAGCGTACTTGGCGAAACGCAAACAGGCGGTACGTGTTGACAATTGCGAGTCTGGCTTTTTGGATGTGTATTCTGGTGTACCACAGGGTTCTGTGCTGGGGCCATTGCTATTTCTAGTTTATATCAATGACGTAGTATGTGCAGTTGGAAATTCTGTTAAACTGAAACTATTTGCGGATGATTGCCTCATTTATGCACCTGTCACATGTGAAGGAGATCAGATTAACATTAACCAAAACCTGCAGGCTTTTCCTCTTTGGTGTGAGAAATGGGAAATGAAAATCAACTTCAATAAGACCACATTTACCCCTATAACTAACAAACGAAATATAATTTCTTTTCAGTACAGTATTGCAGGTCACGATTTGGTTAATGTTAGTACATTCAAGTATCTGGGGGTGTCAATTTCTCACAACCTAAGTTGGCACAATCATGTCGAAAATGTTTGTGCGGTGGCACATAGAAAACTGTGTTTTCTAAGAGGAAAGTTGGGGAGAGCAACGAAAGATGTCAAACTTTTAGCATACAAATCTCTCATCCGGCCTTCCCTAGAATATGCATCTGTAGTATGGTCTCCTCGGCAGAAGATTCTTTCAACGGAAATAGAAAAGATTCAAAGACGTGCAGCGAGATTTATTTGTTCAAAATACAGGAAAACAGATTCGGTAACGGAGATGTTAAACTCATGTAGTCTAGAAACATTAGAAAAAAGACGTAAAAGGCAGAGATTAAAAATACTTTACCAAATCATTCACGGAGAAATTAACATCAATAAAGAAAAATATCTGCAGCCTCCAGGTAGACTAAGCTCCCGCCTTAACCACCACAAAGCAATTCGGCCATACTTGACACGAACTAACGTCTTTCGCTGCTCATTCTTTCCGGATGCTATTGAGCACTGGAATAAACTGCCCGCTCACGTTGCTGAGTCTACAGGTGTAGCGGCATTCTTGAATGCACTTGGGGATTCCGTCTAGGCATGGGATTCTTGTAGATGGGCGCGTAACTGATTGTCCAATATTGCTTTTTGTACAGCAGGTGGTTCTACAGTGGTGTGAACTGTATTGCGTTTCAATGCTCTCTTGTATTCTATGCTCAAAGAAGCTTGTTCATTCATGGTTATATGTGCATTTCTTTGTCTCTTCACTTTCCCTCCCTGTAATGACCCTCAAATGAGGGTTGACAGTATTCATAAATAAAATAAATAAACCCCATAAACCAAACCCTATTTCTGTTGCTGTATTCATCATAAGACTCATTTTCGTTCTCTGAAAAATAGTTCTATGCTGCGATTCACCACAAGCGCAACCTTGAGAGACTGCAGAATGTGCAGGCTACATGTGAGAGACTAAAGGCGTTTGCACCGGTTGGGTGTTCCCGGCTAGCGTACTCGAGGCCCGCGTAGCTGCTTTCAAAGAGACTTCCCTATCTCGGAGTTTCTAAACGCATGCTTCTAATTTCCCTACAAAGACGAGGGCTTTGCCTTTCAACAAGGACGCTCTTGCTTTGCAGCCTATCCGCACATGATCAAAAGTACTACAACTTCTCTGCTACGGTTGCGGTTGTCCCATGGTTGTGTTTTAAGAGAAGAGAAGGTTATTTTCATGAAATTGGCTTGGTTTGTCTTTTTGTGACTAAGTACTACCGGGGTAACAAAACGTCAGGCCCGAAATACGTTATCCCGCAGGGGCACCTTTTGAAACGAGGTGTTGGTGCTTGGCGCCACCACGGACCCTTAGCCCCCATACCGAAGCTGTCATCCGTACCGTGGCGATTGGTTGAAAGGTGGAGGGAAGAAACCATGAAAGGTGGCGGTCGAGGAAGTGGTCAATCCTCGGCCGATGGGCTCCTCGTTTGTCTACCAGGCGGGGAGTCCCGGGACCTTCCTTTGTGTATAAGGGTGAATCAGAGGCGACAGAGTATGAGGAACCCTTAGCCAGTACATGCCGTATGGAAAAATTTGCAAAAAAATCTGCTCGGCCCCCAAAAAGGGGTCGCACCGATGCGAAAAAATTGATGCCAAAGAAACCAGAAAAGTTTCCGATGTTTTTCATGATTCACTCAAACACAGATGAACCTGTAGCAAACTTGTCTGCATTTGTGATCGCCAACACCCTAAAAAGGTCTGTAGGCAAAGGCTACAAAGCAAAAAAGCAGCGAACCGGAGATCTCCTTGTAGAAATCAACACAAAAGAACAGAGCACCAAACTGATGTCGTTACAGAATCTTGGAGAAATGAGCGTACAGGTAACCCCGCACAGCACCCTGAACCACTCAAAGGGCGTCATATCTGAATATGAACTCCTACAGAGTACCGATACGGAAATGGAAGAACTATCTGAACAAGGAGTAATAGCAGCCCGACGAATAACCATCCGGAGAAACATTGTTAAATCAAGACAAAACACATTGTCTTAACTTTCAATACCTCAACTCTGCCTGACTCCATCCACGCCGCATACCTCCATTGTAAAGTCCGCCCATACATACCGAATCCGAGACGATGTTTCAAGTGCCAGCGCTTTGGACACAGCATGTTGGCTTGCCGAAGCAAACCCACTTGTGTCACATGCGCAGAAGACACACATACAGAAGAAAGATGCGAACGCACACCAAAATGCATCAACTGCAATGGCGCACATGGCGCGTACTCCAGGTTGTGCCCAGTCTTGAAAACAGAAAACAAATTATAACTTTGAAGACCACAGAAAACCTGTCCTACCTTGAGGCAAATAAACGCGTCTCTTTCCAACAGAAAGGGACATACTCTGAAGCGGTGACACGGGGACCGCCGTCGCCTTCAGTTTCTGTCGGCACACAGGTCGATCGGAAGGACCTGGGGTCGACAACCAAGTCCCCACCACAGAAGTCGGTGACACAGTCCACAGGGCTGAAAATTTCGCGGGAAGACCACGCGATCCTCGTCGGAGGCCCTCAGGCCCCACTTTCAGCAGCGGCATCCTCGGCGACAGACACCCAGAACAGCTCTGCTGAACTGTACCTGTCGCCCCACCCCTCTAAGAAGGCAACTGCTGGCCCAAGAGACTCTGCCACTGGAGCAGGGCCTGGTTCAGCGGTGCCAACAAAAAAGACGAATGCGAAGGCTATTGGCCATCGCAAACAAGAAGCATCCTCCACGTCCACCGTGGAGCATATGGATGTCAGCGAAAGTCCGCCGACATCTAAAACAAACGCATCCGCGGATTCTCCGCGGAAATCCGGCTCCACGAAAGTGGCGATGGATACAACTCCATGTTCTCCATCGCTGCAGCGGCGGCGAGACTCCCTAGAGAAAAAAGGGAAACCACGAATCACTGCTCTTGAGAATAAGTAACTTTCCCCAATCCCCAGCTTATCACAATGGCATACCTAATACAATGGAACTGTAGAGATCTACACAGAAACTACACAGACATAACCGATATGCTCAAAACAATGGCACCTACAGCCGTGTGCCTGCAGGAAACGAACCTTGGGCCACAGCACGCAAACATCCTAAAAAGATATATTTTCCGGAAACACCGAGTGCAAGCTAGCCGACTCTCGAGAGGCGTCGCGATCGTTACGCAAAGCGATGTCCCTGCAAGAGAGGTATCATTAAAGAGAAACTTAGAAGCGGCCGCAGTAAACATCGTTAGCCATAAAACAATAACAATATGCTCTGTGTACATAACCCCAAACAACACAATTACCATGCATGACCTAGAATAACTTCTGGAACAGTTTCCAGAGCCATATGTGATAGTAGGGGATTTTAACGCACACTCCTCCTTCTGGGGAAGTGAGCAAACTGATTCCAGTGGTCAGCTCATCGAGGATTTTATTCTTTCAAATAACATATGTTTAATGAATACGGGAAAAGCCACATACTGCTGCCCCAGCTCTAGAAAAATGACCTGCCTCCATTTGGCATTTGCGTCACCATCTGTTTTTAGTGATTTTATATGGGATGATTTAGACGACCCTCGAGGAAGTGATCACTTACCTACGGTTTTAAAGCTAACATCAGCTGCATTCATACTCCCTACGAAGCCACGGCGATGGAAAATTCACCTCGCCGATTGGGCACATTTCAGAACGAAGGCCACACTAGAAAAAGAATATGCCGAAACCCTTACGATAGAAGAAATAAATGAAAAATTTGTCACATGCTTAATATCTGCAGCAATAGAAGCAATGCCACAAACGTCTGAAATCGCACGATAAACACATAAAGTTTGGTGGTCAAATGAATGCTCATTGGCTAAAAAGCAGCAAAACTAGGCTTGGGGCAACCTTCGCAGATATCCCACTGCAGGAAACTTGCTCATCTTCAAAAGGGCTAGAGGCAAAGCACGATACATTAGACGCAACGCAGAAAGGGCATCATGGCAACAGTACATATCCTCCATAAACAGCACAATATCATCAAAGAAAATATGGGAGCAGGTGCGGAAATTCACAGGAAATTTTACTCCATTCATATTTCCAATGCTAACAACACCCGGTACTCAAACAACATTAGAAGAGCAGGCCAACATATTGGGTGAGCATTTTCCACAGTTTCAAGCTCTTCTAACTACACACACACACATTTCAAAAGAACAAACTAATAGGATAAAAACAAACACTGCCCTTTGGAACATGCATACATGAAGACTACAATCAGCTTATTACAATGCAGGAACTAAACACAGTACTAACATCCGGTAAAATGACAGCACCAGGCCCAGACAATATACATTATGCCATGCTTGCTCACCTCTCTGAGACTGCCATAGAGGCTCTATTAAAATTTTTCACTAAAATATGGATGAGTGGAGAAATCCCCCAAGCATGGAAAGAAGCAATCATAGTACCCTTCCTAAAACCTGGTAAACCACCAACTAGTCCCACCAGTTACAGGCCAATAGCACTCACTAGCTGTATAGCAAAATCATTCGAAAGCATTCTAAACATCAGACTAACCTTCATACTTCAGTCCCAGCAACATTTAGATGCACACCAGTGCGGTTTTAAAAAGACATGCTCCGCAACCGATCACCTCGTTCGCTTTGAGAACACAGTTCGGGAAGCGTTCATCCACAACCAACACTGTATCGGGATCTTCTTCGAGCTGGAGAAGGCTTACGATACCACGTGTAGGTTCGGTATCCTCCGTGACCTAGCGGACCTAGGTATCCGCGGCAGGATGCTGGGCTGTTTGAGCGACTTCCTAAGCAACTGTACTCTCAGAGTCCGCCTAGGTGCAACCCTTCTCCGACACTTTTATTCAAGAAACTAGCGTACCCCAGGTGTGCATCCTCAGCACGACCTTATTCATCATCAAAATGAACTCCATAGGAAAAGTAATCCCAAAATCCATAATATACTCAGTTTACGTAGACGACCTCCAAATAGCATGCACGTCTTCCAGCATACCTACCTGTGAGCGGCAAATACGAGTAACAATAAATAAACTGGCTACCTGGACAGATAGAAATGGGTTTAGACTTTCCCCTCAGAAAACAGTAGCGGTTCTATTCTCTTTGAGACGAGGCCTACAGGCCGACCTCATACTATATTCATACCAAACCCCACTACCTGTCAAACAAGAGCATAAATTCGTAGTGATAACTTTCGATAAAAGGCTCACTTTCTTTCCACATATAAACAGCTTAAAGAAAAAAGCTTCCCAGGCCCTCAATGTGCTGAAAATACTATCAAGAAAACGCTGGGGGTCTGATAGACCTTCCCTGTTACACATATATCGTTGTCTGGTTCGCTCTAAGTTAGACTATGGGTCCATAATATATGGCTCAGCAAGACCGTCCTACATAAAACGACTGGATCCTGTCCACAATCTTGGTTTAAGGTTGTCTTCCGGTGCTTACAGAACTTCACCAATAGCAAGTCTGTATGTGGAAACTAATGAACCTTCCTTAGAAGATCGAAGAACTGCACTAACTTGTACATACATCCTCAAAATCCTTTCTCAGCGCAAACATCTCTGTTACCCAATTGTCACGAAATGCCCATCCCGAATACCCTTCAACAACAAGCCCCATGCGATTAAGCTGTTGATCTTGCGCTTCGAAGAAAAATGTCAAACTCTGAACATACTAAACGAAATTAAAAATATTGCCCCAAGACACGAAGCGCTACCACCGTGATACACTCTCCCCACAGTGTGTGACGTCACACTAACACGCCTCAGTAAAACCTGTACGCCACACGACCAGATAATACAAGAATATCTAGCACTACAAGAAAAATAAAGAAATTACACTGCATTTTATACTGACCCCCAGTAGCACAAACGGGGCTCGGAATTGCGGGCCCTCGTGGGCCCCACACGGGCAGCCCATGGGGGCCCGATGTGGGATACGTGCGGGATTTGCAACTCGGCATCGCGCGGGACCCACAGGGGCAGCCCAGTGGTCTTGCTACATAGGACCAGCAGGAGACCCCTATGGTCAGTATACATAAAAACAATACAGGGGGCTTTCCTCGGTCTTTTGTGGGACCCATAGGGGCAGTAATGGGCTTCTTAGAGGGGACCTTCAGGGGGGCTTAGGCGGCAGTGCAGCGGGGACCCACACGGGCTAGCCCAAGTCCGCCCACGTGGGCAAGCCCATGTCCGGCCCACGTGGGCTAGCCCAAGTCCGCCCCACGTGGGCAAGCCCATGTCCGGCCCACGTGGGCAAGCCCAAGTCCGGCCCACGTGGGCAAGCCCAAGTCCGGCCCACGTGGGCAAGTCCAAGACCGGCCCACGTGGGCAAGCCCAAGTCCGGCCCACGCGGGCAAGCCCAAGTCCGGCCCACGCGGGCAAGCCCATGTCCGGCCCACGCGGGCATGCCCAAGTCCGGCCAACGCGGGCAAGCCCAGGTCCGGCCAACGCGGGCAAGCCCAAGTCCGGCCAACGCGGGCAAGCCCAAGTCCGGCCAACGCGGGCAAGCCCAAGTCCGGCCAACGCGGGCAAGCCCAAGTCCGGCCAACGCGGGCAAGCCCAAGTCCGGCCAACGCGGGCAAGCCCAAGTCCGGCCAACGCGGGCAAGCCCAAGTCCGGCCAACGCGGGCAAGCCCAAGTCCGGCCAACGTGGGCAAGCCCAAGTCCGGCCAACGTGGGCATGCCCAAGTCCGGCCCACGTGGGCATGCCCAAGTCCGGCCCACGTGGGCATGCCCAAGTCCGGCCCACGTGGGCATGCCCAAGTCCGGCCCACGTGGGCATGCCCAAGTCCGGCCCACGTGGGCATGCCCAAGTCCGGCCCACGTGGGCATGCCCAAGTCCGGCCCACGTGGGCATGCCCAAGTCCGGCCCACGTGGGCATGCCCAAGTCCGGCCCACGTGGGCATGCCCAAGTCCGGCCCACGTGGGCATGCCCAAGTCCGGCCCACGTGGGCATGCCCAAGTCCGGCCCACGTGGGCATGCCCAAGTCCGGCCCACGTGGGCTAGCCCAAGTCCGGCCCACGTGGGCTAGCCCAAGTCCGGCCCACGTGGGCTAGCCCAAGTCCGGCCCACGTGGGCTAGCCCAAGTCCGGCCCACGTGGGCTAGCCCAAGTCCGGCCCACGTGGGCTAGCCCAAGTCCGGCGCACGTGGGCTAGCCCAAGTCCGGCGCACGTGGGCTAGCCCAAGTCCGGCGCACGTGGGCTAGCCCAAGTCCGGCGCACGTGGGCTAGCCCAAGTCCGGCGCACGTGGGCTAGCCCAAGTCCGGCGCACGTGGGCTAGCCCAAGTCCGGCGCACGTGGGCTAGCCCAAGTCCGGCGCACGTGGGCTAGCCCAAGTCCGGCGCACGTGGGCTAGCCCAAGTCCGGCGCACGTGGGCTAGTCCAAGTCCGGCGCACGTGGGCTAGCCCAAGTCCGGCGCACGTGGGCTAGCCCAAGTCCGGCGCACGTGGGCTAGCCCAAGTCCGGCGCACGTGGGCTAGCCCAAGTCCGGCGCACGTGGGCTAGCCCAAGTCCGGCGCACGTGGGCTAGCCCAAGTCCGGCGCACGTGGGCTAGCCCAAGTCCGGCGCACGTGGGCTAGCCCAAGTCCGGCGCACGTGGGCTAGCCCAAGTCCGGCGCACGTGGGCTAGCCCAAGTCCGGCGCACGTGGGCTAGCCCAAGTCCGGCGCACGTGGGCTAGCCCAAGTCCGGCGCACGTGGGCTAGCCCAAGTCCGGCGCAAGGGGGCTAGCCCAAGTCCGGCGCAAGGGGGCTAGCCCAAGTCCGGCGCACGTGGGCTAGCCCAAGTCCGGCGCACGTGGGCTAGCCCAAGTTCGGCCCACAGGCAAACACACATAGACCAAGAAAGAGACAGGACACACACCAGCGCTGAATTCAGCGCTCGTGTGTGTGTCCTCTCTGTTTCTTGGACGTGGTGTGTTCCCGCTGTTGAAGCATCATTATGAATATACACTAATTAGTCCTATCTGGACTTCATCCACAGGCAAAACACTCAACTTTTGCTTCTCAACCGGTTTTCCTTGGGTGATGGCTCCCCCGCCCAATTTCTTCTCCTTGTAAGAGACACCTCGGTGCGCGCTATCTTTTTCCCATTGAACAAGAAACGCGAGCTGTGATGCATTCCGGGAAAGGTCTAGTATTGGACAGTCGCAGGTATTAAGCGACAGCGTAAGGAGCTCGTTCAGGTTAAATCCCGGCTCCGCCCTTCGGAAAAAAACCCAAATTCCTGTAAATAGAAAAAGAAAATAGCCCCACTGCGCCAGGTGGGCAAGTAACGCGTATGCAACGAAGTTTTTTTTTTGTTCTTTATTCCCGTAGGCCACGAAGGGTAATTGCTTCAGGCGTGTTTGAGCGACACCCATGGAACGCGTGGTCGGGTGTATGGCTTAGTAACCTGTGTTTGGGATGTGTTCTGGTCTGACAGCAGTGAAAAAAATATTGGTGTCGTGTATGGGGGCTTAACGTCCCAAAGCGACTCAGGCTATGAGGGATGATGTAATGAAGGGCTAAAGAAAATTCGACCACCTGGTGTTCTTTAACGTGCAAAGACATCGCACAGTACACGGGCCTCTAGAATTTCGCCTTCATCGAAATTCGGCCGCCGCGGCCGGGATCGAACCCACGTCTTTCGGGTCAGCAGCCGAGAGCCGTAACCATTGAGCCACCGCGGAGCCAGACAGATATTAATATGCAAATTACGCGTCAGAAATTTGACGGAATGAAAAGGGGTGTTATGGTGCTTCAGTGTACTGGAACAAATGGTGTGTATGTGTAAAAGTGGCGTAGTATGCCGTGCTCTGTAAGCTAGATAAGGATTGATCATAGGTAATCAATAATTGGGATTGTAATCGACGATCGTTATCGGTAAAGTGATTGCGGATTGGTAATCGCTTAGCAATAAGAAAAGGAAAAAAAGACGAAAAGAAGCTACCGAGAATCTCACGCAGCGGAAGGTGTACGTCACATTACTTAAAAAGAGATGATGCGTGCAAAAGAAGACTGGAAGAAAGAGAAGGCACGGACAAGCCAGGCGTCTCATGACGCCTAGCCCTGAGGATTGGCAATGTTCAGTATCGTGAATGCACCTCACGCCTTTCGTATTTGAATCAATATTGTGTTTCAAATGTGAGTCGTAACATGGTTGGTGTGTAAAAAGGTTGCTCGGACGATTCCAATGCTTGCTTGGTCATCCTCCTTTATTTACGGCACATTCCGCAGCATCGATGCGATACGTGATGTTTGTTCAGGGCCTTGAGCCGCTCCCCCTCAGGACGCTTGTCTCTGATTGCGCTCGCACGTATGCACCATATGCCTGTGTAAAGAAAGAATACACACCACAAAACTAACTTTAGTCTTGTTACCATGAAGGACAAGAAATTTCGGTATGTAACAGAGAAAATTTTTCAGTATTTTGTCTCTCTACGCTGTGCAGTCTACAACTGGCTGGTTCAAAAAAGACACTGAACAACTAGAAAGTTTCTGTTGACGCCGAGCATATAACTGAGACGGCGGCAGTACTCAGACAACAGAGTGATTTCAAATGCGTACTTACGTCCTAGCAGCACGACGTCGCCGTCATGAAATCCGCCTTCTGCGCCGTGGCCTCCACCGCTCAAATGTCAGTAAATGTCACTGTTCACCACTCACGTCTTTCGGACCGAAGTTATTCAACACTGAGACAAGGACGACAGGGTTCCACCATACTTGCACTGGACGTACGCACGGAAGGCGATGTCGTCTTCGATCGTGGATTGATCAAGCAACACGAGGAAAGGCACAAAAACTCTATAACACAAACTCAACGAGGACTAGCGAGTGCCAGCGTGTTTTCGCAGCTACCTTCATCCCTTGACACTCAACCCAACCGCAGGAAAAAAAAAAACCTGTTCCAAACAAACGCAGGAAAGGCGGGCCGCGCGGCGACCGGAAAGAGTGAACAAATAGAATCCGAGCCCCCTCTCCACTTCATGGAGCCTTGCGGGGAGTGTGGTCGGGAGGGCAGCTTAAAATGTTCGGTAGTGGGCTGTAGAGTGAGTGCCTCCGCGCCATTTCGGGGAAGGGGGCTGGGAGGGACAGGACAGACACAGAGGAGCCCTCGGGGAAGGAACAAAGGCAGACAGAAAAACCAGGGTTGAGCAGGTTTTTTTTTTGAGTGGACCCAGGAAAAGCAGGGAAGGCGGGGTGGTGAGAGGAGAAAAAAACTTGAAAAAAAAGTGCGCAAAGACAGGTTACTCGTGTGACGTTTCTACAGGAGTTTGTTTTTATTTTGTTCTCTCTAGCACTGTACCTTTTCGCTAGCTAACCTTTTCTTGTTCGTCGATAGAAAAATATTCTTGGCGATTTGTGATTAGTATCTCTTCCTGATAGGGTGAAGGGTGCGGCAGCTCGCGATGGCGCTTGGCCAAGTTGCGTTATTAATGTGCGATCACTAGACGATGAAGACGCGCAAAGCATGCCTGCACAAAAACCAAGAATTTTGTGTCTTGATCGATGCGCCGCTACAGACTGCTGCTAGCGGACATTAAGAAAGCTGCTGCAATTAACGCGACAGTAACAAACCTTTTGCAGCCTCTGGCGCAGTCGCCGGAGGCTCGCTATGTTCATCAACCAGTCATGAATTCCATGCTCCACATGTTGCATGGAGACAACGAAAGCGCTTGAAGTGCTGGCGTAATTGAAGTGCGTTCAAACAAGCAAGAAACCTTATCCTGGCAGCTTTCTCCGCGGCGACCGTAGCACACCAGAAAAAATACAATGCGATAAACGCAAAAGAAGCACCAACAAATCTCAGAAGCGGGTTCTTTTGTTATTACGACGTTCAAAGAGCAGCTCTTCGTCAGAGTGAAACGCGCAAGGTCTTGCTATTTGGTCAAACTTAACCCTTTTACCTCTGATGTAGGATATGCAGGCAGACTAAATGCGAGAATGTCAACTCTTCCCGTGTACAACTAGTGTACGTGTGACTGTCGATAGCTTTTTCCCGGCAACTCGCTAATGGCGCATGATGTTTCTGCACTGTGAAGCCGAGAGTAATCTGCGCAGGATTTACGAAGGCTGCTGGCGGATATATATACTACCCGTTTGCCCGCACACACTGTATGTTTGTATGTTTTGCTACTGCGCAGCTCACGCTTAGGGCTTTTCTACCAGATATGTGCGATACAGGCGGGGAGGATGTTGGAATCGCAATTGTGCTCATGCCTAGCCCATATATTTTCCATGCAGGACCAATTTAGGCTACAGGCGGGAATTCTGGTGTTAGCCCACACACAGCCAAATTGGTTCCGTTAGGGCGCTGCACGGGCAGCCCCTGTTGGGTGTGCCCGCACTTCACCGTCATGTAGCCCCATGTTTTATGCACACGAACTGCACGCAGCCCATGCTTACCCCTTTCATACCCGATTTAGAATACAGGCGGTGAGGACGTCGGAATGTGTGCCCATGACCAGCCCACGCGGGACCTTCGCCGGTGTTGCTAAGACAGCCCAAACTGCATGCCTGAAACGCTTCGCCACTGTAAAGCCCATGGATAGTTTAGCCCCTGTATTTCCTACGCGGGACCCATGTCGGCTGAAGGCCGGAATACTAGCTCTTTGTCCACACAAAAACACTGCGGCTCCCTCATGATGGTGTACGGGCAGCCCCTTTTGGGGTTGCCCGCGCTTCACCATAATAGAGCCCGCATCCTAGCCCGCGTGTATCTGCGGTGGGACCTAGGTGGGCTGCCCAGTCTGTTGAAGCCCATGCCCAGCCGACGAGGGTCCCAGTCAGGTACGAAGTGGGCAGCCCCAGCGTTTTGTGCCAGCACTGCACCCACGGGGGACCCATGTGGGTTTATTGCGGGCGGGCAGCCACCAGCCCTCATTGCCCATGTCGGATCCGCATGCGCCCGCCACCTTGTGCTACTGGGGACGGGGCAAAAACTCATGCTCATGTAGGAAGCGCAGTAATACAAGGAAAAAATGAAAAAGCAGTACGACTGCCCTCATGTGCTACAGTTTTCACCGCGGAGTTTTATGCTATTTGTGTTGCGGTACAGAAAATAACAAATGAAAACATCAAAAACAGCATCATTTATACAGATTCACTGAGCGTCCTTACTGCATTAAACTCCGAAAATGCCACGGAGCCACTGATTGGAAGCATCATACACAATATAGTAAAGGTCACAACACAAAAACATGTTATAAAATTCTGCTGGGTTCCCAGTCACGTTGGAATTAGGGACAATGAGAGAGCCGACATGTGTGCTGCACAGACCAGAACCATGGAAATAAAACATGTTAATTTGCATCCTAGGGATTACATGAAGTTAGTGCATAGCAGACTAAGAGCCAAGTGGCAAGCTTCTTGGGAAAATGAAGGACACAACAAGATGCATACCATAAAGCCCTTTTTAAAAGAATGGAAATCATGCCGCCATAAAGAGCGTTTTATCGAAGTAATTTTATGTCGTTTACGCATAGGTCACACACACATCACCCATAACTTCTTATTAACAAAAAAAGACAAACCTCTGTGTGAAATGTGTGGTGAAGAGCTCACAGTAAATCACATTTTAATTTCTTGTTCGCGTCTCGAAGAACTTAGAAAAAAAGTTTTTACGGTATTTTACAACGAACACATTCCATTTCATCCCGCATTGCTTTTAGGCGAGCAAACACTTGTCGAGTTTTCACTTGTTTGTAAGTTTCTAAAGAAAGCCAATGTTTTAAATCTATTATAATGTAACCTCTGTACACTTGACATAACATCATCTAACCTTGTGTCTGGCGCATAATAGCCATAATTGCTTATGCGCCATAAACACCCATATAACTAACTAACGAAATACGTTATTTTATCTCAACTATCCGGTATAAGCAGGACACAGAACTGTAAGCTGACACAAACAGGGGAGCACGACCAGGCGCTTTGCACGCTGTCTCGCACGCAACGCGAGAAAATGTTTTTCGGCCTCCCGCGTGCCGCGTAAACATTTCGCGCCAAGTGTACTTCACAAAAATTCTCTTTTTCAAAATATTCTATTTTCATTCTCTGCAGGTGTTCACGGGGCGTAAGCTGAAGGCAAAAGGCCATCGCGGATTTTCACCATACGCAGGGGTGGTGCACTTAACCAGCTGCCATTAGACCGGGACAGCTACCCACATAGGTCCTAACAGGATGTGTTATGGACTTTCAGTCGGAATACGACCTCAACAAAGTGACAAATAGTGAGCAGGAGTGGCGAGGGGAGGTCACGTTCACCGTTCGCAGCCTGGAGAATGCTCACACTCAAAGAAAGGTTCACTGGACATCACTTTTTACAGGAGAGACAAGATTCAAATATATTACAAATGATTCACATTTGTGCAAAACAAAGCCACACACACAATGCAGTACTCGAAAAAGTCTGGAGCACAAAGAGATATTACAACAGTACACCAGTAAATCAGTAAGGCGAAAAAACAAAAACAAATCTTAGTAACCGTTTTCTGCGAAATTCTGACCACCCAGGGATCGCGGAAGACTAGCGCATTTTCTCTCGCTCGTTCGAGGCTGGCGGACAGAGTTGTGGCCGCAGAAGTCGTGCGGTAGCGCTTTCTTACGAGCAACCGAACTATGTGTGTACGGAGTTCATACGTGAATGCGGATTTTTTTAGTAGCTTAATTTTCAGCAGTGTTTAGTACTATATTTACAGAAGCATCGAGCTTAGAAACTTTGTTCATGATATGTGGTATTGCGCAAAATATTAGTTGCGAAATCCGCACTGCTGGAGTTGCTTTTGTGCAGTGCCTTCAGTGTTGTATATAAAAGTCTCAAGAATATATATAACCTCACGAGAAATTGCGGTCATGGATAATATATCTTCTCTGGGCATATCATGCTAATTAGAGATCGAGTATGTACTTCCACCCAATTAAGTTGAACCAGCCGCACCATTTGCACGTCCATCGTCCATTGGGACACGCTCACGAAGCTGAGGCCTGCAGTTATGGACAAAACGCAAACTTGAGAGCCCTTTTTTCTCACGATGATGCTGTGTAAGTATTTTAAAGGCAGCTGGCCTGTTCACGCAGAAAACATACGCTTGCCCTTTAGCTTGTATACCATTCAGTGGATAACACCAAAATGAACTTGGCACACATTTTAGAACTTAAACAAATCACGCATATTCTTTGTGTAGGATTCCTTCTTTGCTTCTCCTTGCATGAGTGATGATAATTTCTGTGGTTTATATATTCACTCGTACACATTATTTTCGGCCTCTTACTCACATTGTGAGTGTGCAAATCGCTTTTATGGTGGAGGGGGCCTGGAAGGCCAATTTTGTTTTGCTCTGCTTTGTATATTGATCGCATTTGCTACAAATTTCAGACGTCACTTAGTTTCGTGTAAAGTACTTAGACATATTTATCCGCTCAGGTACAATACTGATTTGGAAAGTGGCAACTTATTTTATGAGGTGTGTAATTAAAGTGAAGTGCAAGTGCATTCCTTATAAGTGCACCACCCTGTTTGCACAGCAGCTACAGTGGTCGGCTGGGACTTCAAGCACGGCAGTGTTCGTCGCATTTCGATGGAGGCGCAATGCTACGGACCGTAGGGCTCCTTGATCTCAGCTCACGTTAATAAGCCCCACGTGATCGAACTTATCCGTAGACCTTTACTACGGCGTCCCTCATAACTTGAGTCGCGTCGGGACGTAAGCTTCATCAAACAAAATGAAACATGTACTTCGAAACGATGCAACCAGTGCACTGGTCTACATTTAAAGAGTGGCCAGAAAATAGGGTGAGGGCGTTGTGATGACCATCATCATCATCAACCTGGCTACGCCCACTGAGGGGCAAAGGCCTCTCCCATGTCTCCCCAATTAACCCTGTCCTTTGCCAGTTGCGGCCACTGTATCCCCGCAAACTTCTTTATCTCATCCGCCCACCTAACTTTCTGCCGCCCCCTTCTACTCTTTCTTTGTTTCGCAATCCACTCCGCTACTCTTAGGGATCAGCGGTTGCCTTGTCTTCGCATTACATGCCCCGCCCAAGCCGCTTTCTTCCTCTTGATTTCGACTACGATGTCATTGACCCACGTTTGTTCTCTCACCCACTCCGCCGGCTTCTGGTCACTTAACGTTACACCTATCATTTTTCTGTTCATAGCTAGCTGCATATATGCCCATCACTGGACAACACAGTGATGGGCATATGTAAAAAACCTAAAGATACACAGACTGCGCAAACATCAGATCCTACCGCGCTAACGTGGTTACTTTACGCACAACCGGGCGAAAAACACTTGCCACTTCCGAGTGCTATCGAGCTTCATTTGCAACGCAGGCAGCACAAATTACATCGTCCGCACACTAAGACTTGAGGTTCAAAGTCCTCGCTTGAAAACTCTTCTTTTTGTTTCGTTAGTGGTCAATGTGGTGTATTTTCTCATACGTACATGTTCCTTGTTTTCGTTACCGTCAGTTTGTCAGTGCAATGAGCCAAATGGTAGGGCATCCTTGAACGATTGCACGAACTTTGCCGAACGAGCAGGTACGAAAATATACGATTTTTCCAAAAATACACTGGTTAACAACTTTAATTTCAGAGCCAGTATCCAGTCCCGAGCACCTTCCCCTGAATTCTGTTCTACCATCGACGTCGACCTCTGAGCTCGGAAATGTGGCCAATACAAATTGGGCGGACTTGGGGCCATCGCTGACAACGAGTGAAGAAAATTCTGTTCGGTATCAGAACCTTGAGCCAACAGAAGAGGAGTTGAGGTGCATGTTCTTCCCGTACACTTCTACGAATTTTTTTGACGTTGTGAGACACATCGAATTGCACGCGACTGAGAAAAAATTTAAATGCTCCCCGTGCCCACCGGTGTCGGAGGCGGCCTACAAACTTAAAAGGCATATGACCTCCTCCCACACAGAGGAAAAACCACACAAGTGCGACCAGTGCCATTATTCAGCTGCCTCACCTAAACAGCTACTTCGACACACGCGTACACACACTGGGGAAAAACGGTACAAGTGCGACCACTGCCATTATGCAACATATAGGAGTGACACGCTGATTGTGCACAAGCGCACACACACAGGTTAAAAACCCTACAAGTGCGACAAGTGCCCTCACGAGGCGAATACAAATGACAACTTGGTTCGGCACAAGCGTACACACACACGCGAAAAACCCTACAGATGTGAAGTCTGCCCTTATTTTGCGAATCAGAAAGGGAACTTAGACCGTCATATTCGTACGCATATCAGTGCAGAGGTCTTCAACTTTACCCTGTGTACATTCGTGGGTTCAAGCACTGAGAGCCTCAAAGAGCACATGTCCGGACACGGGGAGGGAATTCTTCACAAACGTGCGCATGTGACGACGACGCCTAAAAGTGGCCCATACTTCTCCAAAAAATAATTATACACTTTTTGAGGACAAGCCCGAGTTATTATGTTTAATGTATGGCGGACAATAGGTACTTTTGTACTGAATTTTTTATAGACGTTTGCAGTGTGGAGTCATTAACATTAACCGCTTACTGTTGCATGTTCTTATTAATTAGCGTTATTTTAGCAGTATACACAACGCATCAGGTGCTTCGGTTTTTACGTGAAGAGTCAGGTGGTGTGCATTGTTGGTGAAGCTGATACCAGCAAAGTAGAGACTGCAGATACCACGGTCATTCAGCCCAAGCTCTATCTTGCTTCAAAGTGCAACTTGTCGAAAAAACATGAAATTTGATTAAAGCTAATAAACACCCTCGGTGATACGCCGAACCATTTGTTTGGAGACGGGCTTTTATTCTTATTTAAATGGCAAATTTGTTGCCATACTTTTACTTGCCGCGTTAAAATTGCCGCGACATTCTCGACCTGCGCTAAATGGATTTACAACGGAGCTTCTCAGTTACAGTTAAACATTTTGCCTATTTCAGTCCAATGTCAGGAACATGTTAGCAACTTGCTTGAATCATTGATAGAATGTGGATTTCAATCACTACCCTTCGAGAAATTTCCGCGGTCTAGCCAGTATATCATAGGATAGCGCATGCGGTAAGCCAACGATGTTTGATGTCAAATCAACAAACATTTCAGACACCTCATGTTGAACCGAATAAAAGGTATGGCAAGCCGCTACGCAGTCGACATGCATCTTTCAGCCACCGCCGAACCCGGTATGATTTTTCGCTAAAGTAAGAAGAACAAATTGCAACTCCTTAATTCGAGCAAGAAATGCTAACTATATTGCAGCGTTAAATATCTTTCTTGCCAGAACAGACTTATTTATCGAAAACTTCTCCTAGAGTGCTGAAAACTTGGAGATTGTTGAGCATTGCCCAGCAGCGCGCCTCTTCTCGCATACTCAGGGACCCTAATCGCACATAGGCGGGAGGAATTTAAGTCCTCAGCGATATAAAGCTTAGTACTGTCCAATGTGCAAAAGAGCCTCGCTACACGGCTTGCAATCAAACCGCTTGCGCTGTATATTTTTGACGAAGACTGTACATGCTTGTTTCTGGGGTTTAAACAGTGGCAGCCTAAACTAGCCCATGTAGCAACCGGGGTGCGTGAAACGCCCATTGACTATGCAGCTATTGACGAGTGTCACGTGCCTCATCATTTAAATGAGCAAGCTAAATTAGCTGAATGCTAAGGAGTGTTAGGAATCCACTTTCGCGGACTCAGCATTTTTCCACATATTCCTACTCAGAGACCCATGAAAGATCATAATAAACCAGAAAGATGTGTTTTTTTCTTCTCTTGGTTCGCTCTGGTGTGTTCTGAATTTCTTTTTGTTTTTGTTTGTTGTTTTCAAATGTACACCTTTACTGTCTATATAGGAGTGTCCTTGAAAAGCAATCTTTCAATTGCCTATTGTAATGCGGAAGCCTTATTCATCGGTATGTTTTTAAATGATATTTGTTAAACCTGCGATTCACTATTACAGGAACTTAATTGCATGGATCTCAACAACCTTTTAGCTAGGAATTCAGATATTAGTGCAGTCATTCCTCTAACTATTGTTTGAAATGAAAATAAATCAATCAAACCCCGGGCTTGCCAGCCATTCAAAGCTTTCCCGGTATTTTTACATCTTCCACTTGAGCCGTGGTATTTTCAGGTCTTGCTGAGTATCTGAGCCCCACTTTCACCAAAAAGCGGGGGAGTGTGAGTTCTACATGGCGTTTAGAGGAAAAAATGGAATACTACAGGTTCCTTCACCGATCACTGCATGTTCCTTACTTCCTGATAATGAGGATATAGCTTTTCTCAAAGGATTCAGCCCCACTCCAGCTGAGAGAGGATGGTCGGCGATGTGACTAAACATTCATGCTTAGGCACTCGGTGGTAAGTCTAGTGTAAGGAGATTATGCTGTTTCGCAGCTATAGCCCTGGTGAAGAATTCACCACAGCACTTTGCTGGTTCTAGCGTAGTATAGCAAAATGCTTTAAAGCCAGACTGATTACAGGGCAAGGAAGGAGTCGTTATGCGTCATACGTTACGTGCAACGCATGGGCTATCGGAATACAAGGATTTTTCAATGCACTTCCATTTAGATGGGAACTTTTCGTAATCACCAAGATACGCAAAGACTGTGCGGCAATGCAGGCGCTAATGTACACACATGTGGCACATCTTTACTTAGGGGCACAGAAATTCCCAAATGACAGCAACACAGCAAAAACAATTAAAGCCACAGCAACAGGGAAATCAGTGTGCACGTCGAGCCACCCTTTCCCGGAAATGCCTGTTGACAGGGCACTTCTGACACCATTCGTAAAAGTTGAACGCATCCGGCGATAACTGGGAACATTTTTACGCGGGACAGCAACATGGCCAAGTTGCTGCGGGAAACAGACAGCGGCAAGAGAAGGCCGCGCATAATAAACGGCGTTAGTATATTATGTACCCAGACGAAATGACGCACACGCAGTCATAGGCAGTATCGAAGGTACAGCCTTTGTCAAAAGTTTAGACCCCAGGGGGTTTGCTTCTAAGCACTATTGTGGCCATCTTGCAGCACTTGTGAAAGTCCTACGCATTGGAGGGAGCAGGACCAAAAATCTTCTTACGTTCAGAAGATTTTGGACGCTGAGGTCGCATTACGAGCAAAGCAATGCAGCCCAGAAGCAAACCCCCTGGGCTCTAATATTTTGAAAAGGCTGTACATGTAACTTCGATACTATCGATCTGATAATTTTGTTCATCTGTGTCACCTATCGTTTGCCAAAAATGGAAGCATTGGAGTATTGGTTTACAGAATACATTTTGAGTGTATCCTATATTTTAATGATGCTGGATCCTCAGAGCAAACTGTGTCGCATATTTTGAGGTGGCTGTAAGCCAGATTTCCAGCCGGCATCGCTCGCTCAAGAGGTAGCACATTGAAAAAAGCTATGGAGTACAACTATGAAGAGACGATGCGAAGGCTGTCTCCCTGCGTTCGTTCTTTGGTAGATAGACGGCGCATACATTTTCCTTCTGCGCCCTCTTTGACAGAAGGAACGAGGAGACAGGCCCAGCATTGTGGTAGAAACAATACCTCTTCACCCCTATGTCGAGATGCGGTCGTTGCCAATAGATACGAGTCTTCCGCTGTCATGCTCAGGAGCTCAAAGAACATGTGCTTACCTTGCGAGCACGATAAAGATCACGCGCTTTTCTGCGCACGGGTAAATGGAATATTCCATGGGGTCATCATTGGCGGCATCGTCCAATGCCATAGCTGACGCATACCTGCCGTTTGGAGAAGCAAGCGGTTCCAACAAGCCGTTCTCAAGAGGCGCTAGTGAAACCTCCACTTGCTTACTATATCGGCAAGGTCATCGATCCGACGAGGCAGTAGCTAAGTCTAAATATTAAGAACACACACCTTCATACAATTCAAAGCATCAACCTGCTCGACTGCTCCTGTACAGACGCTCTATTTATCTGCTTCGCTTATAGCCCGGCCGCATCGCAGGGCTCTTTCAGAACAGCGGTTTGAGCCCATTCTAATACCGTTAAGAAAAGATAACATAAAAATAACAGATTACCAAGGTTCGTTCACTGCAATAAAAACTAGCATCTGTTATATTTTTGTTGCTTTGCTTCTAGCTTCTAATGCAGAATGTTCAGCTTCGAACGTCTCTCAGAGTGCTTGGTAAATAAGTGGCTTTCAAAGTGCATGCAGTTTGTACCAGGTAGCACGGGGAAAGGGAGAGGCAACAGACTAATTTATGTATTAACAAACAAAAATCATTATCAACAGCTTCAAGTTCATTACTACGTATTCAGGTTCTTACAGAGAATGGTGCTAACTCAGCCAATGGTATTAGAAGTAATATTAATATTGGCAACTTCAATCATTTTTAGAATAATCCACGACACGCTTACTTGTAGCTCCATCAGAAATCGATTGCGGTTATATACATAATATCTATGTCACAATACAATTCCTGAGCTCGTCGAGTGTCGGTATTGAAGGCAGTTGTTTTTTTTTGAAGTATCGTGATTAGCACTGCACTCAAAGAATATCCGTGCTGCACGAAAGAATGGCAAGCAGCGCATTTTTTCTGCACTTGTGCCGACCCTAGAGATGATATAGCGATGGAATCCCGTAGCTGTGAAAAGCAGACCTGCACATTCAGGCTAAAGCCCGTTGTTTAAGAGGAGCCCCGAAATCTGTTTTCTATAGTATTCCAGACATAAAAATATCGATTTTTTAAAATACTTGACTTATGCTCATAAAAGCATTTCATCTTAAAAGTTTTTTTTTTTTTTTGTAATAGGTCCAAGCCATCGGGATTTTTAGTTCAACGAAGTTGCAGCGTGGCCCTTTGGCCACCCAACTTCCAGTTGCACTTCACCGTTAGTTCCAAAGCTAGTGCTGCTGGCAGCTGCTTTTTGAACGGGATTGGGGTATGGGCATGGAAGCTAACTTTGCTAACCACATCACATGCAGCTTATCTGAGAGTGTCGAACCAATCGGTCTGCTGCATTTTTAGTGAGCTCCCCAAAAAGTGCGATTAGCTTGGCATACACGCTTTTCCGCCTTTTCGTTCATGTGGATTCCTCTTGGTGGCGTCACATGAAATGCAAAAGAGCATGGGCGTGATCATTTGCAGTGGCAGGAGGGTGGCGCATTTGAACGGTTCGCTTTTGCAGCCGTGCTAGCCGGACTATAGCCATTACGCACTCACGCAGTTCTGACACGTCGTCAAGCCTCCGTTTCAAGTTGAACTACCGGGCTAAATCAACGCCAAGGACCAAAGCTCAAGGGCCGCCGTAGTGGCTCAGTGGCTATGGTGCTCGGCTGCTGGCCCGAAAGACGCGGGTTCGATCCCGGCCGCGGCGGCTGAATTTCTTTGGAGGAGAAATTCGAGGCCCGTGTACTGTGCGATGTCAGTGCACGTTAAAGAACCCCAGGTGGTCGAAATTTCCGGAGCCCTCCACTACCGCGTCTCTCATAGCCTTAGTCGCTTTGGGACGTTAAATCCCATAAACCAACCAAACCAACCAACCAAAGCTCAAGGAGACCGTGTGTGAGTACCTCAGCTCATCACAGCTCGCTTGCCTCACCTTGTTTGCGTTACAGTTGCATCCGGATGCATTCAAGTTGTTTCGTACTGCTGTGCGATGAAATTGCATCAATATTTACGATTTCCTTTCAATTGCCTCTGCTGCGACAGGCTGCATAAAGCGGTGGAAGCCTGCTCCGCTTCTTGTACGTTTATGCCTCTTGATCCGGCATTACAGAAGATAATAGCTCATGCGTCTGAAAAGTTGAGAGGCTAGACAGCATGTCATTATGGCATACCTCTCGAGGTACTCCTGTGGAGTCCTTGTTATGCGATGTTAAAAAAATCGCTCTCGTGCGTTTTTTTGCCGTTGCCATCTTTGCACCACCGTTTTCGGAGATTTTATTTTGACGTGGTTTTCATTCTGCCTCCGTACTGGTATTGCTGTGATATCACAGTAACAGAAGTGTGAATTTAATTATTTTTCTTAGTACTTTATGCACTTCTTCAATAGTTATGGAAGACGTTGTTTCGTCGGCAAAGGAGCATTTGGTAATTACCATTCAACCCTTAAGCTAGAGAATCTCTTTCGATTTTTCTGGGCGATTATCTACCCTGGCACGCCCACAGTGGTGAAGCATGCCAATATCGACTACACCGCCGTTATCGGAGCAGGCACAGGTACGGGATGCGTGCTATAAGATGTTATCAGCAACCGAATCCTTTTGCAACTAGTCGTCTGGCACGTGCTGTTATTATGGCAGGACAGCCATAGAGGAGAATATTGCGGTGTGAATGGGCGCCGTCATCTTCAGTGCAATGGCGAGATGCGGTGCTAATGTTGGTTGAGGGGATGCAGAAACATCGCGGCCGCACCTGCATGACGTCTGCAACATACTGTATTGAGGGCGACCGCTGAGCTTCAGGGCGATTACTGTAATGTTGGAGCATACAGAAAACGACTTTTAGACGAGCTGATATGAACTCAATACGTGGCAATAAAATTCATAGTTTGACACTTGGCGCAATTTTCCCGACGATCTCCTCTCGTTCATGCAATCGTTGCCGCCTGAGGTTGCTTATGGGCAAAAGTATTTAAGACAGTTGGAAGATTTCAAGTGCTTCGAACTACTCTACTGATTATCAGACTGCTCAGCCGATTGGCCTCGATTAGCAGGCATATGGGCAGTGACAGCTATCAAATTATCGGTAGCGTAGCGTGGCAGCCACGCTCAATTTCGATGGTGAAAGGAGTCGACGACTACCCTGAGGTCTGAAACTCGCTTGCTGATAGAACGCTGGGCCAAGGCTCTTATTTATTTATTCAAGATACCCCTAAAGGCCCTCCAGAAGAGGGTATTACATAGGGGGGGGGGGGGTGTACAATCATTAGTAATCGCGATACATTTTAACTAATAAGCGTAACAAAAAATGTTAATTAAAACATAAGGCATCACACAAAGAAAAACTGAACACTAACAAAAACAGCAAACTTTTACACATTTCCGTCACAGCGAAGAAGCTCTTGAAATTTTTTATTGTCAGTTTCTGTGGCGATGACTGATGGCAAACTATTCCTTTCAGTGATAGTACGGGGAATGAATGAATTGGCATAAGACGATGAATGACAGTTTACGCGTTTAACTTTGAAAGAATGATCACGGCGTGAAAAGATAGCATCAGGTGACTGAAACAAATCACTGCGAAGGGATGGGTGGTGATAAAGATTATGTAAAAGCGTTCAGCGAGCACGTTTACGGCGATATGACAAATCTTCCAGTTCGGCACGTTTTTTTAATGCTGAAACGCTTGAGAAGGGTGAGTAGGCTGAAAATATGAAACGAACAGCACGGTTTTGCAAGGATTCTATGTTAGTGATAACGTAGGCCTGAACAGGGTCCCAAATGGCCGCAGCATATTCGATTCTAGGGCGTATTAGAGTTATATAAGCAAGTTATTTAACGTGTATAGGGGCGTATCTGTTGTTACGTTTAAGAAAACCAAGTGAGCGGTTAGCAGATCCTAGGGAAAGGTCGATATGGTGATGCCATGTTAGGACAAACTGAAGGTGCACCCCAAGGTACTTGTATGTTGAAGTTAGTTCCACAGTAGTGTCATTTAGAATATAAGTGGTTGGAATGCGAGCTGAACGGCGAGTGAAAGATATTAGTTTAGTTTTAGAAACGTTTAATGTCATTAATCATGATGAGCACCAAGAGCTTACTGCGTTCAGGTCAGATTGTAGGGATTGGCGGTCACTGTCTGCAGTAATGATACGGTAAATTACGCAGTCATCAGCGAAAAGGCGAACTGAAGATGTTATACAGGTGAGTAAATCATTAATATAGATTAGAAAAAGCAAAGGTCCTAGCACGCTTCCTTGTGGAAGCGTGAAATAAATAAAAAGGCAGTCCACTTCCGTGTGCTATCGAGGTAAATTTTCAAGCCAGGCAACACAAATTGAATCAAAGACTATTCGCACACTGTGGCTTAAGAGTCAAAGTCCTCGCTTGAAAATTCTACTGATAGTTTGATTAATCGTCAACTGGGTGTATTTCTCAGCGTGTACGTGTACCGCATGTTAGTCGGCATAAGTTTGGTTTAGTGCAATGAGCAATTGGTTATGGCGTTCATGAACCACTGCACGAGTAGGTACGAAAATATCCGATTTTCCCTAACATACACTGGTTAACAACTTTAATTTCAGAGGCAGTATCCAGTCCCGAGCACCTTCCTATGAATTCTGTTCTACCATAGACGTCGACCTCTGAGCTCGGAAATGTGGCCAATACAAATTGGGAGGACTTGGGGCCATCGCGGGCTACGATTGAAGAAAATTCTGTTCGGTATCAGAACCTTGAGACAACAGAAGAGGAGTTGAGGTACATCTTCTTCCCGTACACTTCTATGAATCTTCCCGACGCTATGAGACACATCGAATTGCACACGACTGAGAAAAAATTTAAATATCCCCTGTGGCCAGCGGTGTTTGAGGCGCCCTGCAAACCTGAAATGCATATGGCCTCCTCTCACACTCAGGAAAAACCACACAAGTGCGACAAGTGCCGTTTTTCAGCTGCCTCACCTAGCAAGCTACTTCGACACAAGCGTAAACACACAGGCGAAAAACCCTACAAGTGCGACAGGTGCCCTTATGCAGCGCCTTGAAAGGAAAGGCTGGCTCGGCACAAGGGTACACACACAGGTGAAAAGCCCTACAAGTGCGAAAACTGCCTTTTTACAGCACCTAGAAAATTTTCACTCATTCGGCACAAGCTTACGCACACAGGTGAAAAACCCTACAAGTGCGACCAGTGCCTTTATGCAACAGATAGAAATGACAAGCTAACTGTGCACAGGCGTACACACACAGGAGAGAAACCCTACAAATGTGAAGTGTGCCCTTATTGGGCGAATTAGAAAGGGAACTTAGACCGTCACATGCGTACGCACATCAGTGCAGCGGTCTTTAACTGTACTCTATGTTCATTCGTGGGCTCAAGCACTGAGAGCCTGAAAAAGCACATGTGCGGACACGGGGAGTGAATTCTTCATTAATATGCGCAGGTGATGATGCTTAACAGTGGCACATGCCTCACCGCAGAAATAACTATCCACTTTTTGCGGACAAGCGTGAGGTAACTGTTTAATGTACGGCGGACATACGGTATTTCTGTGCATAATTTTGTGCAGACATTTGCAGCTGCGGCTGCATGTTCTTATTAATGCGCATTATTTTAGCAGTAGACACAGCGCATCAGGTGCTTCGGTTCTTACGTGGACAGCCAGATGGTGCGCCTTCTGTGTAATGTCGATACCAATAAAGTGGAGACTGCGAATGCAATGTCGTTCAGCGTAAGCTCTTTCTTGCTGCAAAGTGCAACTTGTCGAAAAAACATGAAAGTTGATCACAGGTACAAAAAAAAACATCATTTATAGACCACCATTTATAAATCGAAGTTAACTCGTAAATCCGTCGCTTCCTCTGAACTTTTCGCGTTAAAATTACCCCAGCATTTTCAGGCAGCGCTTTATGGGTTTACAACAGTTTTGTTCATTTAGAGTTAAACATTTTCTCTTTTATTGCCATCTGAGGAACGTCTCAGCAACTTCCATGAATCTTTGATGGAATGCGGATGTCAGTCGTCATCATCATCAGCCTGACTAAGCCCACTGCAGGGCAAAGGCCTCTCCCATGTCTCTCCAATTAACCTCGTCCTTCGCCAGTTGCGGTCACTGTATTCCCGGAAATTTCTCAATCTCATCCGCCCAGCTAACTTCCTGCCACACCCTGCTACGCTTGCCTTCTCTTGGAATCCACTCCGTTGCCCTTAAGGACTAGCGGTTATCTTAATTTAGCTGTCTATCCATTATATCATCGCCTAGAGCATGCGGTTAGCTAATGAAGTTTTAGAACAAATCATCAAACCTTTCGTGTACTTCATGTTTCCCCAAATAAAATGTTTGTCAAGCCGCTACGCAGTAGACATGCATCTGTCTGCCGTCGCTTAGCCTGGTTAGATTTTTAGATCAAATAAGACGAATAATTGGCAGCTACTTAATTAGATGGATATATATAGCTGCGCGAAATATTTTTCTTGCCGGTCCAGCGTAGCTTATCGCATGAGTTGGTTGTGCGGGGTCCCCTGACCTTCCCCAACTGGACAATACATATGAAAACTTTTAAACTTTTGTTCGAATACTTAAAACTTGAAAGTCATTGAACGTCGTCATCTTTTTCCGTACCGTTGTATACCTGCAGCCATATCATTCACGAGTGCATCGGGTGTACTGCGTGCTGAGGCAACTCTAATCAAGGGAAGGAAGGCAGCGGAAAAATGCTCAAGTACGCGGGGAATGAACACGGATGCCTGAAAATTGTCAAATGATGTCGGTTTTCTTCTAATGAAGGACTTCCGCATCTATAGATATCGCAAAGTGCGCATTCACGATTATAGTACGTATAATCTGCGGTCTCGCAGCCAGTGCCTATGTTTGGAATCTGACTTCTTCTCATAAGACATCTCACCTGGCTACCTGGGCAAACGAAACAAAGAATCGTGGTCTGGTCAGACTAACAATTTGTGGGGTTTCTAGCACGGTTTGGACACTGAACTCAGGGCCAACGCCACTCCGCTAGCTCTACCACACCTGTGACCGCGGAGAACACCACCACCGAGGAATAAACAGCACGCAGGCAAAACCATTTATTGGGATATCCCAATTCTGACGGGCCGCCGCGGTGGCTCAGTGGCTATGGTGCTCGGCTGCTGGCCCAAAAGACGCGGGTTCGATCCCGGCCGCGGCGGCTAGAATTTCTTTGGAGGAGAAATTCTAGAGGCCCGTGTACTGTGCGATGTCAGTGCATGTTAAAGAACCCCAGGTGGTCGAAATTTCCGGAGCCCTCCACTACGGCGTCTCTCATAGCCTTAGTCGCTTTGGGACGTTAAACCCCATAAACCAACCAACCAATTCTGACGGCCTCCCTCGGTCATGCGCACGCAGCAACGGCATGCAGCAGGCACGGGTAACAGGCACAGGAAAAAAGTTGGGCTGAGGCTTAGCTAAAGTGGTAAGCTTGGATATCTCGAAGCGAAAACCTTCGTGGCGATGCTCGTGGATCAGCGGAAGGTTTCATACATAGGGTTACAATTTGGGTATAGCTTTCTAGCTTTTCCAAAACGTGTTGTCTTAGGTATACAAAGCTTGTACAATCGTTATACAAGGCTATTAAAATCTCTATTTCTTCTTCAATTTACACAATGTCTTGCACTTTCTGGATAGCCATAAAGATGGCCCGATGATTAGAGTAGTAGCAAGCAGCTGGCGCGCGACGTAGCGCGCGGACTCATCTATGGCCGCCGCCGCTGCTCACGCGTTCTCGCAACGCCCTGCGAATGAACCTTCTCCTGTTTGGACGGTGGCGGCGACCGGGCGGCAGCAGCAAACGGTAAACCGGTGGCGACGAGAAGTGGCGACGTAGCGCGCGCCGCGGAGGTGCCAAAGGGGTGGCTCACGCGAAGCGCGGTGTTGACGAGCCTAGTGAAGCTTTCCGTTTCAAAAGGCACAGGAGAACAGTTCGGGTTAGTTCGAGTTAGTTTGGGTCACCTGGGCCGCCGTGGTGTCGCGTCCGCTGCCTCCGACGTCTCGCTCTCAACTCTCCTGCTCTGTGTCCCATTTGCGCTGCCCGCGCGGCTGCCGATACCGAGAGTTCGGGAAAAGAGGGCTGCCCACGTGATGACGCGTAGACGCGGACGCCTCCCCCCCCGGCAGGGGAAGAGCCGCGGTAGGACACGATGGAGAGAAGGGTGCATCCGGCGGGAGAGGGGCAACATGGATCCCCACTAATTCAAGGATGCGAAGTACAAATGAGGGGCTGCACTGCATAATTCTGCCCCGCTGATTTCTTTTACCACATAACTAAAGGGAAAATTCTGACTGACGTAAATCGCGAGTACGCTGATCGTTTCACAAGCGCAGTAGTTCTGGCTTGTAAGACAAGCTTGAAGTATAGAAGCAAAAGAGGGGAAGAAATGTAAACTAGAAGAAAAAAGAAGCAGACCCTTGCAACAAAATCGGTTGACAGCAGATAGGCGACAAGGCAGTAACCTCTTTTTCTCCTCTACCCCTCTCCCAACCCCCCCCCCCCCCTATCCCCTTTATCCAAATAAAAGAGGGAGGAGTGGGTGAACCCTATCGAAAACGCTCCAGTGTCCGCTGTTATTCCCGCACCCCACACTCCTCATCCGATCTTTCCCGACTTAAGCTCCCATCCGCCTTGTTCTCGAGCCTTGGTCTTCTCTTCAACTATTTAAATCTGTTCATCCTGCTGTCTGCTGTTATAGCGTCGGAGGAAGGATCAGGATTGGTTTCCTAACGTAAGCTTGAATTATAAAAAAAATTAATTGCACTAGACACCAATTTCCTTTAATTTATGTTGTTATAAAAAAAGTAATTTCACTGGACACCGACTTCCTTTAATTTATTTAAAAACCTAATTCTCTACTGAAAGAGTTAACTGCTGATCGAGTTGATTTTCAGACATATTACCGGGATTTTCACCGGAACAAGGACATATAAAAGAAAGAGGACGACACGGGCGCTTATTGCAACTGTTTAATCAGGTGAAAGCAGTCGACATATACACTATAGCCTTTCCTGCCGCAGTGCACATGTACAAGTCGCTAAACAAACACACCAATTTGTTCAGAGTAGGCATGAAATAAATTCCCCCTCAGCCTCATAAAGAAAAAGCGAAGTGTCAGTGACACAGCTCGAACCTGCGTTTTTGACGTAAATGGCTTGCGGATTTTCCCGAGCCGTCTGCTGTCTGCCTCTACCGAGAATCCTGACATCGCGGAACATTGGTGTACAATGGGTGCAAGCCCTAGAGGGTTCGACAAGTTTCTCGCCCCAATATTTTCAATACCTTTTGCATGTTTCCTAAGTCGCTCATTCACGCAACGTCCCGTCTGTCCAATACAGGGTTTTCCGCTGGACGACTTAATTTCATAGACGATGTTAGCGACACACTTTACGAAACACTGCCGATGTCCCTTTTGACAGCCGACCTTTTTTCTTTCGCAAGTTATGCGATGCGTTAGCTGACCAAGCTTGCGGTGGTCTCAGGAAGCCAACGGTACATTAAATCGGTTTGTCAATTTCTTCAAGCCGCGAGTAACTTTGTGAGCGTAAGGTACCACCACGGGCCTCTCATTTCCCGCCATTTCATTCCTGCATGCTCTTGCCTTCACCTTCTTTAGAGGCCCTTCTGCCACAGGTATCAAGACCGACTCAGAGAAGCCGGGCTTCAACAAGCCCGTTAAATTAATTATTAAAGCTAGCTTGCATCTCATGTACGAACTACTTCCGGAGCGACGACTCCAAGCACAAGATTGCGATGCCCCTTTTTACAACCTTTGAGTGGCAGAATTTCAAAGGCAGGAGACCCTATAGCGCAAAGCGAATATGCCCAGCAAATGTAGCCTTGTAAAAACTTTAAATCAAAATTAAGAAACCGAAGGAGCAATTATCTGGTAGTTACAAAGTAAATGCTAGCCCTATCCCAAGTTCTCTAAAATCATCTAAAACACTGTTTACTGTTTACTGTTGTCCAAGTTGACAGAGTTCGTTTCTTGTTTAAAGCAAATAACAAGTCGTCCATGTAGCGAAACACTTTAAGTACCTTGTCATTATTAAACTCTTCTACTCGCAGGTAAATGGAGTTATCTGGGCCGGAATCGTCAAATGCCTTATAGCTGACGTTTGGAGAAGCAAGCGCTCCAAGAAGCCGGTCCAAAGAGGTGCTAGTGCAGCTTCAGTTTCCTTGTTACACTACCAGGATCATCGATCAGACGAGGCAATGCTTTATTTTTTAAGAAAAAGCACCCTCATAAAATCTAACACATCAGTGTGCTCGAATGCTCCTGTAGAGAGGCTCTGTTCATCTGCTTTGCTTATAACACGGCCGCAACGCGGGGCTCTCCAGACAGGCGGTTCCAATGTGTGCTGTTACGTAACACAGTACAGAAGAAGTAACATGAAAATAGATTGGCAAGGTTTCTTCACTGCAATAAAAACTTTTCACCCTTTATATTCTTGTCGATTTTTTTCTACGCTCGAAGGCAGCAAGTCAAGCTTCGAAAATCTGTTATCACTGTGCTTGGGCAATAATTGGCTTTCCAAAGCGCATGGGCAAACGCAGAGGCAACCGACTAAATTCTGCAGTACCAAACGAAAAGGATTAATAACAATTTTGAGTTTAATATTATGCACTCAGGTCGTCACAGAGAAGGTTTCTCACTTAGGCAATGATATTACCAGTAATATTAATACAGGTGACTTCAGTGATGTATAAAAGAATCCGAGTATATGCATCAGAAATCAATTTCGGTTCTATATCTTATATCCCTATCAGAAATACAATTTCTAAGCGGATCAGGTACAGGTACTGAAGGCAGTTTTTTTTCTGTATCGTACCCAGCACTGCAATCAAGGAATACGCAACCTGGATGAAAGCATCGCAAGCAGCGCATTTTATCAAGAAATTAATCCGCACTTGACCCGAGCCACACAGATGATATAGCGCAGGACAACCGCAAGTGTGGAAAGAAGACCCGGAAACTCGCGCTAGCAGTATGAAGCTAGTCGTTTAATAGGGGCGCAAAAATGATTTCCTATAACATTACAGATATCAAAATACCGATTTTAGTAAATCATTTGACTTGTGCTTATAAAAGCACATTATCTTAAAGTTCCTTTTCTTGTAAAAGGTGGAAAGTAAGAGGCTTTCTCGATCAACGAATTTACAGCACGGCTCTTTGGTCCCCCCAAGTTCAACTTGCACTTCACAATTAGTTTCAACACTAATGCTGCTGTTAAATCCTTTTCGACGGAATTGGGGTATCAGCATGCAAGCCAACTTTGCTAACCACATGGCATGCAACTACTCTGAGAGTTTGGAACCAATTGGTGTGTTCCATTTTCAGAGATGTAACCTACCGTGAGTGCCGGAAAAAGTGCGTTTAAGGTTTGCATACACACAGCGCCGCCTTTCGGTTCACGTTGATGACTCAAGGCGGCGCCACCTTTTTGGTCACGTGGATGCAACCTAGTGAGGTCACATGAAGTGCAAAATAGCACTGGCGAGGTGATTTGAAAAGACAGGCAGCATCGTCTAGCCGCTCCGTAGGAATCACGCATTCGCGCAGTTTTTGCCCGTCGTGTAGCGCTCATTTCACGTTGAACGTCTAAGCGCGGCTAGGACACCAAGGACGAAATTCAGGGGAGACCACGTGTGAGTACCGCAGCTCCTCAAAGTTCACTTGCTTCGTGTCGTTTCCGTTCGACTTCCGACCGAATTGGTTGGAGTTGCTCTGTACGTACGACAACATTTCATCCACAGTTCCGATTCCCTTATAATAGTTCCTGCTGCGGAAGGCTGCACAAAACAATGAAATTGTTCTGAGAAATGCAGCATTTTTTATTTTATGACACAAGTTTTAAGCATTCTACAGCCAACCCTATGCATGTAACTATGTTCCTAGGCGTGCAAGCTCTGAACCTGCAGTGGCAAGGTAAAGAAAAAAAATAGTCTGAGTGCTATTTCGCATGCACACGATGTAGTTAGAAAGTCTAAAGCCGCCTTCTAGCCACGTCCGAACCAGCATGAGCTTGCACTCTACACAGTTGTGAAAAGCGTAATTCGCATTTAGGACACATAATGAATTTCCAATCTGCATCATTTCACTTTCCGGAAATAGTGTGCGACCAGAATAAGAACCTAAATGAAATCCCGTACAATAAAAGATTTAGGTTAACTCCTGCGGACTTGTAGTGCATCGACGACCCGAAGTTATCAAGTGCGTATGTGAAGCTACGTTTTCTTAAGTATGTAAATAAAGAAGCGTATGTTTTGTATTACAACTGACACTGGCGGTACAGGAGTCGCAAATAGGGACGAGATTTTTTTTTTAATTACGCATGCATGCTGTTTTCTTCTGCCTGCAGATGGGCACGAGCAAGTTTCTTGCTGTGCACGCCTTCTTTCTGTCTATATTGTACTGCATCAAACCAAGAAGAGAGGAGCCTTTCGGCTATGCTAACGAGCACATAAGCACTCTGCGGTGTGTAAACATTAGTAGATCCAAAACCTAATGATCCGGCAATAGCGTGCCAGCCTGTGCGAAAATTCTACGAAAAAATGCTGAGACAGGTAGCAACTCAGTTTAAAATGCGGGATGTTAACACGCAACTTGATCCAACGCTATAGAATAAGCGATACGCCCTATCTGGGTATGGTTTTCTATCCACTTGCACGATTAAAGATCATTTAAAATCCCTCCTACTCGTATCACTAGCCAAAAATTACCGACGATTACGTTACTTCCTAATGCGAAATTTGAGCGCAGCAAATAAGCTGTTTCACCTTTTCGATAGTGAGTCAACCCCAGCTGCGGAGTTGGTTTCAGGGACAACGCCGCCAATGCCGACACAAACAATATGATACCCTCGCTTCCGCAGCGCTAAGAACCAGGTCTAGCCGTGGGAAGGTGGTCACGTATTCGTCGACGTGCCGGGGCCTACGTGAAATAACCGGCGCGTCGGCAACTGAAGAGCACCCTATCCGCCACACAAGAACAGGGGGGGGGGGACCCTTTCCTCCTCTTTCTGCATGGCGGCGACGGTGTTCTATGCAGTCACGTTATCTTGACTCTCTAGCGGCGTCAGCGGCATCCAGCGGTATCAGTCGGTCGTTATCAGTCGGTCGTTATCAGCCTTTCCTTACATGACTACAAATACAAAGAGAGCTACTCTGCGACGGTTGCGGTAGACCCATGGTTGGGCTTCAATAGAAGAGAAAGTTATTGGCTTACATCGGTCTGGTTTGTCTTCTTGTGACTAAGTACTCCCGCTGTCACAAAGTTATGGGTACATCAGACCCGAAAAAGAGGATACCTCAAATCGCGTTAAAGCTCGTATTGAAACAGTACGCTGAGATGTAATCTCGTGAACACGACCACGTGCTTTGCACACTCTCGCAAGCAACGCGAGAAAATGTTTTTCGGCCTCCCGCGTGCCGCGTAAACATTTGGCGCCAAGTGTACATCGCAAAAATTCTCTTTTTCAAAATATTCCATTTTCATTCCCTGCAGGTGTTCACGGGGCGTATGCTCAAGACAAAAGGTCATCGCGGATTTTCGCCATACGCACGGGTGGTGCACTTAACCGGCTGCCATCCGACCGGGACAGCTACCCACATATGTCCTCACAGGATGTGTTATGGACTTTCGGTCGGAATACGACCTCGACGAAGTGAGAAATGGTGATGAGGAGTGGCGAGGGGAGATCACGTTCACCGTTTGCAGCCTGGAGAATGCTCACACTCAAAGAAAGGTTCACTGGACATCACTTCTTACAGTATAGACAAGATTAAAATATATTACAAATTATTCACAATTGTGCAAAACTTAGTGACGCACACAGTGCAGTACACAAGAAAGTCTAGAGCACAAAGATATTACAACAGTACACCAGTAAATCAGTGAGGCGAAGAAACAAAAACAAATATTAGTAACCATGCTCTGCGAAATTCTGACGACCGAAAGATCGCGGACGACTAGCGCATTTTCTCTCGCTCGTTCGTGGCTGGCGGACAGAGTTGTGGCCGCAGAAGCCGTGCGGTAGCGCTTTCTTGCAAGCAACCGAACTACGTGTATGCGGAGTTCAGACGTGTATGTGGAGTTTTTTTAGTAGCTTCATTTTTAGCAGTGTTTAGTAGCATATTTACAGAAACATCGAGCTTAGAAACTCTTTTTCTAATTACATTTTCGAAAGTTGCATCTTCTTTTCTTTTCGTTTTTCAGGGGTCTATCTATAGTGGGTTCCTTGCCACACTCAACATTCTCAGCCGTGAATACTGATCTCTGATATTGCACAAAATATTAGCTGTGAATTTCGCCCTGCTGGATGTGCTTTTGTGCGGTGCCTTCAGTGTTTTATCAAAAAGTCTCAAGAATATTTATAACCTCACGAGAAATTCCGGTCATGGATAATATATCTTCTCTGGGCACATCCTAGTTTAGCGAAAATTAATTACAGATGGAGTATTTACGTTCACCCAGTTAAATTCAACCAGCCGCACCATTTGCGCGTCCATCGTCCATTGGGACATGTTCACGAAGCTGAGGCCTGCATTTGTGGACAAAACGCAAACTTGAGAGCACTTTTTTCTCAGGATGATGTTGTGTAAATGCTTTAAAGGCAGCTAGCTGGCCTGTTCACGCAGAAAACATACGCTTGCCCTTTAGCTTGTATACCATTCACTGGATAACACCAAAATGAACTTCGCACACATTTTAGAACCTAAACAAATCACGAATATTCTTTGTGTAGGCTTCCTTCTTTGCTTCTCCTTGCATGAGTGGTGATAATTTCTGTGGTTTATATATCCACTCCTATACTGTACTTTCGGCCTCTTACTCACATTGTGAGTGTGCACATCGCTTTTATGGCGGAGGGGGCCTTTTTTTGCTGTCCTTGTATATTCGTCGCATTTCATACAAATTTCAGACGTCAGTTAGTTTTGTGGGAAGCACTTAGACATACTTATCTGCTGAGGTACAATACTGATTTTGTAAGTGGCAACCTGTTTTATGATGTGTTTATTTAGAATGAAGTGCAAGTACTTTCCTTATAAGTGCACCGCTGTGGTTGCACAGTAGTTACAGAGGTTGGCTGGGACTACAGACCGTAGCTTGAAAGTTGGGAAAAACCCACCTAGGCGCAAATGACTTCACAAGGGCACAAAAAGAGACGAGGAGAGAACGGACGGTTTTTCCAAAATTTCAAGATTCAAAATCGACTAGCCCGTCAACATGCATTACTGAGGTACAGACCGTAGGGCTGCGCGATGTCAGCTCACGTTAATAAGCCCCGGTGATCGAACTTATCCGCAGACCTTCACTACGGCGCCCCTCATAACTTGAGTTGCGTCGCGATGTAAGCTTCATCAAACAAAACGAAACATGTACTTCGAAACGATGCAACCAGTGTACTGGTCTACATTTAAAGAGTGGCCAGAAAATAGTTTAGTTTAGTTGTATGTGGTTTAACGTCCCAAAGCGACTAAGGCTATGAGAGACGCCGTAGTGGAGGGCTCCGGAAATTTCGACCACCTGGGGTTCTTTAACGTGCACTGACATCGCACAGTACACGGGCCTCTAGAATTTCTCCTACAAAGAAATTCTAGCCGCCGCAGCCGGGATCGAACCCGCGTCTTTCGGGTCAGCAGCCGAGCACCATAACCGCTGAGCCACCGCGGCGGCGCCAGAAAATAGGGTGAGGGCGTTGTAATGACCATCATCATCATCAGCCTGACTACGCCCTATCCAGGGCAAAGGCCTCTGCCATGTCTCCCCAATTAACCCTGTCCTTTGCCAGTTACGGCCACTGTATCCCCGAAAACTTCTTTATCTCATCCGCCCACCTAACTTTCTGCCGCCCCCTTCTACTCTTTCTTTGTTTCCTAATCCACTCCGCTACTCTTAAGGACCAGCGATTGCCTTGTCTTCGCGTTACATGCCCTGCCCAAGCCCATTTCTTCCTCTTGATTTCAACTAGGATGTCATTGACTCACGTTTGTTCTTTCACCCACTCCGCCCGCTTCTGATCTCTTAACGTTACACCTATCATTTTTCTGTTCATAGCTAGCTGCATATATGCCCATCACTGGACAACGCAGTGATGGGCATATGTAAACAACCTAAAGCTACACAGACTGCGCAAACATCAGATCCTGCAGCGCTATCGTGGTTACTTTACGCACAACCGGGCGAAAAACACTGGCCACTTCCGAGTTCTATCGGGCTTCATTTGCAACCCAGGCAGCACAAATTACATCGTCCGCACAATACGACTTGAGGTTCAAAGTCCTCGCTTGAAAACTCTTCTTTTTGTTTCATTAGTTGTCAATGTGGTGTATTTTCTCAGTATATACATGTACCTTGTTTTCGTTAGCATCAGTTTGTCAGTGCAATGAGCCAAAGGTATGGCATTCTTGAACGATTGCACGAACTTTGCCGAACGAGTAGGTACGAAAATATCCGATTTTCCCTAAAGTACACTTGTTATCAACTTTGATTTCAGAGGCAGTATCCAGTCCCGAGCACCTTCGCCTGAATTCTTTTCCACCATCGACGTCGACCTCTGAGCTCGGAAATGTGGCCAATACAAATTAGGCGGACATGGGGCCATCGCTGGCTACGAGTGAAGAAAATTCTGTTCGGTATCTGCACCTTGAGCCAACAGAAGAGGAGCTCAGGTGCATCTTCTGCCCGTACACTTCACCGAATTTTGCCGAAGTTGTGAGTCACATCGAATTGCACGCGACTGAGAAAACATTTAAATGCTCCCCGTGCCCAGCGGTGTCGGAGGCGCCCTGCAAACCTGAAATGCATATGACCTCCTGCCACACAGAGGAAAAACCACACAAGTGCGACAAGACCCATTATTCAGCTGCCTCACCTAAACAGCTACTTCGACACAAGCGTACGCACGCAGGTGAAAGACCACACAAGTGCGACAAGCGCCCTTATGCAGCGAATACAAATGACAACTTGGTTCGGCACAAGCGTACACACACACGCGAAAAACCCTACAGATGTGAAGTGTGCCCTTATTGGGCGAATCAGAAAGGGAACTTAGACCGTCACATTCGTACGCCTATCAGTGCAGAGGTCTTCAACTGTACTCTCTGTACATTCGTGGGTTCAAGCACTGAGAGCCTCAAAGAGCACATGTCCGGACACGGGGAGTGAATTCTTCAGAAACATGCGCATGTGATGACGATGCCTAATAGTGGCCCATGTTTCTCCAAAGAAATAATTATCCACTTTTTGAGGACAAGTGCGAGCTATTATGTTTAATGTATGGCGGACATTCGGTATTTTTGTACTGAATTTTTGTATAGCCGTTTGCAGTGTGGAGTAATTAACCTTCACCGCTTACTGTTGCATGTTATTATTAATTAGCGTTATTTTAGCAGTAGACGCAACGCATTAAGTGCTTCGGTTTTTACGTAAAGCGTCACGTGGTGTGCCTTGTTGGTGAAGTTGGTACCAGCAAAGTAGAGACTGCGGATACCACGGTCATTCAGCATAAACTCTATCTTGCTTCAAAGTGCAACTTGTCCAAAAAACATGAAAGTTGACTAAAGCTAATAAACAACATCGGTGATACGCCGAACCATTTGTTTGGAGACGGCATTTTAGTCTTATTTAAATGGCAAATTCGTTGCCATACTTTTACTTGCCGCGTTAAAACTGCGGAGCCGCGACATACTCGACCTGCGCTACATGGATTTACAACGGGGCTTCTCAGTTACAGTTAAACATTTTGCCTATTCCATTCCCATTTCAGGAACATGTTAGCAACTTCCTTGAATCTTTGATAGAATGTGGATTTCAATCGCTAACCGTCGAGCAATTTCCGCGGTCTAGCCGGTATACCATCGGGTAGCGCATGCGGCAAGCCAACGAAGTTTGAGGTCAAATCAACAAACATTTCAGAGACCTCACGTTGAACCGAATATAGCGTTTGGCAAGCCGCTACGCAGTCGACATGCATCTTTCAGCCGCCGCCGAACCTGGTATGATTCTTCGATAAATAAGACGAATAAATGGCAACTCCTTAATTCGAGCAAGAAATGCTAACTATATCGCAGCGCTAAATATCTTTCTTGCCATACAGGCGTAATTTATGAAAAACTCTTTCTAGAATGCTGAAAACTTGAAGAGCGTTGAGTATTGCCACCTTTTTCTATACTGCCGCATGCATACATGCGTATCATTCACGAATGCGTCAGGTGCACTGCGTGCTGAGGCGACTTTAATTTAGAAAAGGAAGGGAGAGAAAAAAATACTCGACAAGTACGCGGGAAGCAAACACGGATTCCTGAAAATTGTCAACCGATGCCCTATTTTTTGTAATCAGATATCGCAGATATATATAGGTATCGCAAATTGTGCATTCAAAATCATGGCACGTCTATTCCGCGGGCTCGCAGCCAATGCCTTTGTTTGGAACCTAACTTCTGCACACATTTTGCACCTGGCTATCTGGACAAACAAAACAAAGAATTGTGGTCTTGTAAGAGCAACAAATGTAACGCTGCTGTGCAGTGCACAGACTGCGGAGCACATGAATAAGCATCTACAGTCTGTGTGAAAGGTATATAGTCCAAGGGGTCTGCTTCTGAGCTCTTCAGCGCGGCTCCTCTTTCATACTCAGGGAACCTAATCTCATGAAGGCAGGAGGAATTTAAGTCCTCAACGATATAATGTTTAGGCCTATCCATATTGCAAAAGAGCCTCGCCACACGGCTTGGAATCAAACCGTTTCCGCTGTATATTTTTGACAAAGACTGTACAGTGGTGAGCAGCCTTGTCTAGAGCGCTCGGGCGGTGCACTTCCTTGCAAACAAATCCAGATTTTGTGGCAGCCTCTAGGGTCCAGCTGCAACGCTTGCACGGAAGTAGCGCAAGATAGCCTCGTAAACAAAGCAGGCACGAAAATTTTGCTCTGTAATGAGGGGCTGCTCTCTAATTTCGGTTTTCGTTACCAAATGCGCACTGCTCAAACGCTCTAGACAAGGCTGCTCACCACTGTACATGCTTATTTCTGTGGTTTAAACAGTGGCAGCCTTAACTAGCCCATATTGCAATAGTGGTGCGTGAAACGCGCATTGACTGTGCAGCTACTGACGGGTGTCACGTGCCTCATCATTTAAATGAGCGTACTAAATTAGCCGAATGGAAATGAATATTAGGAATCTACTTTCGCGGACTGCCAGTATTTTTCCACATATTCCTACTCAGAGACCAATGCAACATCATTATAAACCAGAAAGATGTGTTTTCTTTTCTCTCAGTTCACACTGTTGTGTTCTGAATGTCATTTTGTTTTTGTTTGTTGTTTTTAAGTGTATACCTTTACCGTCTACATAGGTGTGTACTTGCAAAAATATATTTCAATTGTCTATTCGCCAGGTAGCTACGTGCAGTGACCGAACGCTCCCCTGTGCTACCTTGGACGATGAACAGCTGGACGCCCCCACTCCGGCGGTTTTGTGCTTTGTGTCGTGCGCGTGTGTTTGTACTATGCTCTGCAAGGCCTTCACGCGCGTGCGACCTGTATATATGTAATTATGTTAATATGTAAATAGATTTATTGCCAGTGTACCTCTCCCCCTGTCCTTTCTACTATCCCCTCAACTCTTTCATTTCTCTTCTACACACTGCCTCCTATCCTTTATTTCCGCTGTTCCAGCTCAGGTGCTTCCAGCAGCGATGGCAGATGCCGAGGCGAGCAACAATCTTTTACCTGCCATTTACCATGTTTAACAAAACCACTTACAACTACTACTATTATAATGCGTAAGCCTTATTCATCGATATGTTTATAAAAGATATTTTTTACAGCTGCGATTCACTATTGCAAGAACTTAATTGCATGGATCTCAACTACCTTTTAGCTTGGGATTCAGATATTAGTGCAGTCATTCCTCTGTAACGATTGTTTGAAATGAAAATAAATCAATCAAACCCTGGATTTTCCGGTCATTCAAAGCTTTGAGGGTATTTTTACATTTTCCACTTGACCCGTGGTATTTTCAGGTTTTGCTGAGTATCTCAGCCCCACCTTTGCGGAAAAGCCCGGGTGTGTGAGTTCTACATGGCGTGCGGAGGAAAAAAGGGAATACTACGGGTTCCTTCACCGATCAATGCATGATCCTTACTTCCTGATATTGAGATAATAGCTTTCCGCAAAGGAGTCGACACCACTCCAGCTGAGAGAGGACGGTCGGCAATGCGACGAAACATTCATGCTTAGGCACTCGTTGGTAAGTTTAGGGCAAGGAGATATTGCAGTTTCGCCGCTATAGGCATTGCGAGAAATTAACCACAGCACTTTGCAGGTTCTGGCGCAGTATAGCAAACCGCTTTAAGGCCTGACTGATTACAGGGCAAGGAAGGAGTGGTTTTGTGTCACACATTATGTGCAACGCATGGGGTATCGGAATACAAGAATTTTCAATGCGCTTCCATTTAGATGGGAGCATTTTTAGAATCACCAAGATACGCAAAGACTGGACGGCAATGCAGGCGCTAACGTTCACACATTCGGCCTATCTTTACTGAGAGGTACAGGAATTCTGAAATGACAACTACTAAAGCTACACCAACAAGCAATTCAGAGTGCATGTCGAACCACCCTTTCCAGAAAAAGCCTATTGACAGTGACTTTCTGACACCATTCGTAAAAGTTAAACGCGTCCGGCGATAACTGGGAACATTTTTACACGGGACAGCAACATGGCGAAGTTGCTGCGGGAAACAGACAGCGACGAGAGAAGGCCGCGCATAAAAAACCGCGCTAGTATATTGCGTACCCAGAGGAAATGACGCACACGCAGTCATAGGCAGTATCCAAGCCACATGTAGCTTCGATACTATCGTTTTGCTAATTTTTTTCATCTGTATTACCTATCGCTTGCCAAAAATGGAAGCATTGGACTATTGGTTTAAAAAATACATTTTGAGTGTTTCCTATATTTTAATGATACTCGATCCTAAAAGCACACTGTGTCGCAAATTTTGAGGTGGCTGTAAGCCAGATTTCCGACCGGCATCGCTCGTAAAAGAGGTAGCACACTAAAAAAAAAAGCTATCGAGTACAACTATGGAGAGACGATGCGAAGGCTGTCTCCCTGAGTTCGTTGTCTGGTAGATAGACGAAGCATACATTTTCCATCTCCGCCCTCTGTGACAGAAGGAACGAGGATACAGGCCCAGCATTGTGGTAGAAAGAATACCTCTTCACCCCTATTTCGAGTGGCGTTCGTTGCCAATAGAAATTAGACTTCCACCGTAATGCTCAGGAGCATACAGAACATGTGTTGTTTCACTTATGAGCACGATAAAGTTCACGCACTCTTCTACGCACGGTTCAAAGGGGTCATCATCGGCGGTATCGTCAAATGCCATAGCTGACGCATACCTGCCGTTTGGAGAAGCAAGCTGTTCCAACAAGCCGTTCTCAAGAGGCGCTAGTGAAACTTTCACTTGCTTACTATATCGCCAAGGTCATCGATCCGACGAGGCAATAGTTTAGTCTAAATATCAGGAAAATGCGCTGTCATGAAACTCAACACATCAACCTGCTCGACTGCTCCTGTACAGACGCTCTATTTATCTGCTTCGCTTTCAGCCCAGCCGCATCGCATGGTTCTTCCGGAACAGCGGTTTGAGCGCATTCTAATACCGTTAAGAAAAGGTTTGGTTTGGTTTATGGGGTTTAACGTCCCAAAGCGACTAAGGCTATGAGAGACGCCGTAGTGGAGGGCTCCGGAAATTTCGACCACCTGGGGTTCTTTTAACGTGCACTGAAATCGCACAGTACACGGGCCTCTAGCCGCCGCGGCCGGGATCGAACCCGCGTCTTTCGGGCCAGCAGCCGAGGACCATAACTACTCAGCCACCGCGGCGGCCGTTAAGAAAAGGTAATATAAAGATACAGATTATTAAGGTTCCTTCACTGCAATAAAATCTAGAATCCCTTATATTTTTCCTGCTTTGCTTCTAGCTTCTAATGCAGAATGTTCAGCTTTGAACGTCTCTCAGAGTGCTTGGGAAATAACTGGCTTTCCAAAGTGTATGGAGTTTGTACCAGGTAGGGCCGGGCAAAGGGAGAGGCAACAGACTAAATTGTGTACTAACAAACAAAAAGCATTATAAACAGCTTCAAATTTATTATTACGCATTCAGGTTCTTACAGCGAAGGGTCCTAACTTAGGTAATGGTATTCGAACAAAAGTTAATATTGGTGACTTCAATAATGTTTAGAAGAATCCATGAAACGCTTTCTTGTAGCTCCATCAGAAATCGATTGCGCTTTTAAATAAAATATCTACGTCACAATTCTATTCCTCAGCGCGTCGAGTGTCGGTATTGAACGCAGCTTTTTTTTCTAAGTATCGTGCCTAGCACTGCACTGAAAGAATATCCTTGTTGGACGAAAGAATGGCAAGCAGCGCATTTCATCAACGAAAGGAACTATCTGCACTTGTGCCGACCCCTATACATGATATAGCGATAAAATACCGCAGATATGAAAAGAAGACCGGCATATTCAGGCTATCAGTATACAGTCCGTTGATTAACAGGGCCCGGTAATCTGTTTTCTATAATATTCCAGACAAAAAATATCGATTTTTTCAAACACTTGACTTATCCTAACAAAAGCATTTTATCTTAAATGAGTTTGTTTTTTTTGTAAAAAGTGCAAGCCATCAGGCTTTTTCGTTCAGCGAAGTTACAAAGTGGCTGTTTGGCCACCCAATTTCAAGTTGCAGTTCACCATTAGTTCCAATGCTAGCGCCGCTGGCAACTGCTTTTTGAACGGAATCGAGGTATCAGCATGGAAGCTAACTTTGCTAACCACATGACATGCAACTAATCTCAGAGCACTGAACCAATTGGTCTCCTGCATTTTTAGAAATGGGCCTTATAGGGATCTCCGGAAAAAGTGCTATCAAGGTTGGCCTACACGGTTCCCCGCCTTTAAGTTCACGTGGATCCCACTTGGTGGCGTCACATGAAATGCAAAGCAGCGTGGGCGTGGTCATTTGCAGTGCCAGGAGGGTGGCGCTGTCGAACAGGTTCGCTTTTGCAGCCGTGCTAGCCGGACTATAGCCATTACGCACTCGCGCAGTTTTGACACGTCGTGAAGCCCTTGCTTCATGTTGAACGACCAGGTGAAATCAAACAACAAGGACCAAAGCTCAAGGATACCGAGCGTGAGTACCTCAGCTCTTCAGAGTTCGCTTGCTTCGCCTTGTTTGCGTTACACTCGCATCCGAATACATTGAAGTTGTTTTGTACTGCTCTGCGGTGAAATTGCATCCGCAGTTACGAATTTCTTTCAATATCCCCTGCTGCGAAAGGCTGCATAAAGCGGTGGAAGCCACCTCCGCTTCAAGTAAATTTATGCCTCTTGATTCCCTGTTGCAGAAGATAATAGCTCAAGCGTCTGAAGAATTGTCTGGCTCGAGAGCATGTCATTATGATAGGCCTCTCGAGGTACTCCTTTGAAGTCATTGTTATGCGATGTTGAAAAAAGCCCTCTCGTGCTTTTTTTTGTAGTTGTTGCCATCTCTGCACCATCATTTTCGGAGATTTTCTTTTTTCACGTGGTTTTCATTCTGCCGCCGTTCTGCAGTTGCTGTGATATCACGGTAGCAGTGGCGGGAATTTAATTATTTTTTCTTAGCACTTTATGCACGGCTTCAATAGTTATTGAAGACGTTGTTTCGCGAGAAAATGCGCATTTGCTAATTGCCACGCAACCCTTAAGCTGGAGAATCGGTTTCGATTTTTCTGGGTGATCATCTACCCCAACACGCCCACAGTGGTGAAGCATGCCACTATCGACTATGCCGCCGTGATCGGAGCAGGCACAGGTACGGGATGCGTGCTTTAAGACGTTATCAGCAACCGAATCTTTTTGCTACTACGCGTGTGGCATGTGCTACAGTTATATTGGCAGGACAGCCATAGACGAGATTCTTGTGCTGCCAATGCACGCCGTCATTTTCAGGGCAATGGCGAGATGCGGTACGGTGGTTTGATAAGGGGCTGAGGGACTGAAGAAACATCGCCGCCGCGCGTGCATGATGTCTAAAACGTACTGACTTTATGGCGGTGAGAAACATCGCTTAGGCTCTGTACGCCACTGTAATGTTAGAGCACACAGCAGTCGACTTTTGCACGATCTGAAATGAAATCGATATTTGGGAAATGAAATGAGTAGTTCCACACTTGTCGCAATTGTCCCGCCGATCTCCGCCCGTTCCCGCAATTGTTGCTGCCTTGTGTTGCTTTATGCGCAAAAGTTTTTAAGACAATTGGAAGTCTTCAAGTGCTTCTAACTACCCTGCTGATTATCAGGCTGCCCAGCCGATTAGCCTCCAATATCAGGTATATGGGCAGTGACGGATATCAAATTATCAGTAGCGTAGCGTGGCAGCCACGCGTCGTTTCGGTTGTGAAAGAAGGCGACGACTACCCTGAGGTCTGAAGCTCGCTCGCTGATAGAACCCTGGGCCACGACTGTTCCCAGACGCCTCAAGAGAGCCGAATTCAACTGAGCCCTAACCTCCTTTACTGTGGTTTCTGCGAACCAGAGATTGTAACTGGCGATACATCTAAAAATGGCGCCCAGCAAACACGCAAAACACATCGAAAACGGACAGGACGGACAGGACAAGAGCGCACTGGCAACTGAAGCTTGGTCGAAAAACACTTCTCACTCGGTAAGCATGCGGCAGGCAATTCAGCACGTGTCAACAAGATAAAAACCCAAATAAAAACTTGAGGTTGCTGTACGATAGACAAATGAACTAAACCAAGATAAAAATTTTTTAAAATATGTAAGACAAGAATTAATACAAGAACCTAAACCCCTCGGATGACCGAAGCACATAATCAGCACTGGCGATGAACAACAGCTATAAAAGTATCTGGTGATAACCACCTCTGCGACACAAACAAAATTCACATCCACACAGATGCCCCTTCTGCCTGAAACGAGCTTCGCAGAGTCGCCCACGCGCACAGGTTATGGCGTCGTGCCGGGATAATTTCTGCGAGGATAAACGTTTCTTCATCTGATCTGTGTTTCAAGCCTCCTACCATGCGTCAAAATTATCCCCTCAGGATAGGTTATTCTGTCGCTCAACGTGTATCGTCGCGCAGTAACATAAAAACTAAGCTACCTATGATTCTGCGCAAGCTTCTTTCATACGACCAGGATGAATCTTCGTGCAAGCTGGAATCCTTCCGCATACTTTAAGTCCCATAAATTTTTCGCCTCTACGCCTTTCAATGCGGGCGTGACGATGAAATATATCATTTTATAGTTTTTTGCTATCCCGATTTTTTTGATGCCGCTTTTTCTGTCGCCTTGGTTTCACTAATTTTGTTATCCTTCCAGATAATCCCCTGCGCAAGATAATCCACGTAGTGGTACGCACACTGTTCAAGTGCAGTTCTATTCCGTGCCCTGCAGCGGATCAGGCGGGGCGAGCTCGTCTGCGTAGAAAATTATACCGAATCACCTGCTCGTATTTCTGAGTAGGTATGTCTCAGTATGCCGGCAGTTGTCAGTGTATGATGACATTTAATTCTTTCAAGGGTGCCATCGTAAATCTGAGAGTGGGAACTCTGTGAATACAAGGGAAATAACGGCAGCACTTCGCCTCTTCATCGCTTACCATATTTATACGAGACATTAGTGCAGGTTACCGTTTCTTTGCCATTGGTACCTGAAGGAATGATGGTTGTTCCTTCGAGGCACTATATTTCCAACCCTATTGTTATCTCCAAAAATATCCTTAGACGAGGTATACTTCTTGGAAGCCAATAATGTGGCTGAGCGCATCGTAGGGAACATAATGTGGCGAAGCACTATGAGGAAAGTTAATTTGTTCCCCATGAGCTTATTCAGAATACATCCATCCTGGCATTAATGTCTCCAACAAATAAAATGCATTTCATTTTAGTTTCCAATTCTGAAATTAGATTGAAAGTTTTCGGCACCGTTCAACAAAAATGCATCGTATCAGTTGTTGGAATGGAATCGAGTTATTGCATCTGATTTCAGATCAGGACGAAATGACTGACTTAGTTGGGACATGGTCGGAAACGTCGCCGGCAATGTTATGAAGCGCACTCTAGAGGCGCTCTTATAAGCTCCTGCTAGTTATTTTTATCTCCCGTTGTCGAATCCTTAATCCCTTTATAAAAGTATTGCTTTTCCGAGACAAGCTGACTAGGAAGTATACACAACGAGACATGAATTTTATTAATGTTTATGCATTAAGACACCCGAACAGGAGTTCCTTACGAGGGTGCCTCGGAGAGGGGAGTACATGACCTGCCCAAAGTTCATCTCTGTGTGAAAACGACCGCTGTAGCAAATGCGCAAAAAAAAATCTGGCTCTAAACAAATACTGAAGCTTATCAGCTTTTTCAAAGAGACCAGTAAAGGCGGAAAGGGACTCGATCAGCACCAGCGTAGCGGGTGGGGATCCTCGATGGGAGGGCTTAACAATTTCTTGCTTATTTTTGTTGTTATATCCATCATACGAATCATTTTGGTTCTCTGAAAATAGTTCTATGCAGCGATTCACCACAAGCGCAACCTTGAGAGACTGGATAATGGGCACGCTACATGTGACAGACTAATGGCGTTTGCATCGGTTGGGTGCGTTCCGGGCTAGCGTACTCGAGTCCCACGTAGCTGCTTTCAAAGAGACGTCACTATCTCGTTGTTTCTAAACGCACGCCTCTATTTTGCCTACAAAGACGAGGGCTTTGCCTTTCAACAATTACGCTCTTCCTTTGCAGCCCATCCCCACACGATCAAAAGTACATCGACAGCTTCTCTGCTATGATTGCGGGTGTCCCATGGTTGTCGTTTAAGTGAAGAGAAGGTTATTTTCATGAAATCGGCTTGGTTCGTCTTTTTGTGACTAAGTACTACCGGGGTTACAAAACGCCAGGCCCGAAATATGTGATTTTATCTGAACTATCCCGTATAAGCAGGACTCGGAGCCGTAAGCTGAGGCATAAACACGGGAGCACGGCCAAGTGCTTTGCACGCTGTCTCGCACGCAACATGAGAAAATGTTTTTCGGCCTCTCGTGTGACGCGTAAACATTTCGCGCCAAGTGTACTTCGCAAAAATTCTCTTTTTCTTAATATTCTATTTTCATTCTCTGTAGGTGTTCACAGGGCACAAGCAGAAGACGAAAGGTCATCGCGGATTTTCACCATACGCACGGGTGGTGTACTTAACCAGCTTCCATTAGACCGGGATAGCTAGCCACATAGGACCTAACAGGAAGTGTCATGGACTTTCAGTTGGAATATGACCTCAACGAAGTGACAAATGGTGAGGAGGAGTGGCGAGGGGAGGTCGCGTTCACCGTTTGCTGCCTGAAGAATGGTCACACTCAAAGAAAGGTTCACTGGACAGCTCTTTTTACTGCAGAGAGAAGATTCAAATATATTACAAATCATTCACAATTGTGCAAAACAGAGCGACACACACAGTGCAGTACTCGAGAAAGTCTAGAGCACAAAGAAAATTACAACAGTACACCAGTAAATCAGTAAGGCGAAAAAACAAACATTAGTAACCGTGCTCTGCGAAATTCTGTAGACCGAAGGATGGCGGAAAACTAGCGGATTTTCTCTCGCTCGTTCATGGCTGGCGGACAGAGTTGTGGCCGCAGAAGACGTGCGGTAGCGCTTTCTTGTAAGCAACGGAACCACGTGTATGCGGAGTTTTTTTAGTAGCTTAATTTTTAGCAGTGTTTAGAAGCATATTTACAGAAACATCGAGCTTAGAAACTCTTTTTCTAATCACATTTCCGAGAGCTGCACCATCTGTCTTTTCGTTTCTCAGGGGTCTATAGTGGGTTCCTTGCCACACTCAACATTCTCAGCCATGAATACTGATCTCTGATATTGCACAAAATATTAGCTGTGAATTTCGCCCTGCTGGATGTGCTTTTGTGCGGAGCCTTCAATGTTTTATATAAAAGTCTCAAGAATATTTATAACCTCACGAGAAATTGCGGTCATGGATATTATAACTTCTCTAGGCATATCGTAGTTTAGCGGAAACTAATTAGAGATCGGGCATGTACGTCAACCGAGTTAAGTTCAACCAGCCGCACCACTCGCACTTCCGTCATTCATTGAGACACATGTTCAAGAAGGTGAGGCCTGCAATTGTGGACAAAACGCAAACTTGAGAGCCTCTTTTTCTTAGGATGATGTTGTGCAAATACTTTAACTGCAACTGACCTGCTTATGCAGAAAACATACGCTTGCCCTTTAGCTTCTATTCCATTCACTGGTTAACACCAAAATAACTTCCCCGCCGCGGTGGCTCAGTGGTTACGGCGCTCGGCTGCTGACCCGAAAGACGCGGGTTCGATCCCGGCCGCGGCGGCTGCATTTTTTGAAGACTGAATTCTAGAGGCCCATGTACTGTGCGATGTCAGTGCACGTTAAAGAACCCCAGGTGGTCGAAATTTCCGGAGCCCTTCACTACGGCGTCTCTGATAGCCTCAGTCTCTTTGGGAAGTTAAACCCCAATTAACCAAACCAAACCAATATTACTTCACATATATTTTAAAACTCAGACAAAATAACGCGTATTCTTTATGCACGCTTCCTTGTTTGCTTCACCGTCCATTATTGGTGATAATTTGCATAGTTCTTATAACCAGTCGTACACTGTATTTTCTGGCTCTTACTCATATCGTTAGTGTGCACATTTCCTTTCATGGGGGAGGGGACCTGGACTCTTAAATTTTTATTAATTTCTGTGCTTGTATATTCGTCGCAGTTCATACCAATTTCAGATGCCACTTAGTTTTGTGTGAAGTACTTAGACATGTTGATCTGCTCAGGTACAATACTAAATTTGAAAGTGGCAATCTGAATTATGGAGTGTTTAATTAGAATGAAGTGCAAAGGCCTTCCTTATAATTGCGCGACCACGGTTGCACGGTAGTTACGGTGCTCGGCAGCGGCTTCGATTACGGCGGTGTTGGTCGCATTTCGATGGACGAGGAATGCTACAGACCGTAGAGCTTCGTGATATCAGTGCACGTTAATAAGCCCCAGGTGAGGGAACTTATCCATAGCCCTTCATTACGGATTTCCCCATAACTTCAGTCGCACAGGGACATAAACCTCATCAAACAAAACGAAACTTAAGTGCTTCGAAACATTTCAATCAGTGTATGGTCTTAATTCAAAGAGTGGCCAGAAAATAAGGTTAGGGCGTTGTAATAATAATCATGAGCACGACCACGCCCACTACAGGGCAAAGGCCTCTGCCATGTGTCCCCATTAACCCTGTCCTTCGCCAACTGCACCCACCGTATCCCCGCATATTTCTTGATCTCATCCGCCCACCTAACTTTCTGCCGCCACCTGCCACGCCTGCCTTCTCTTGGAATCCACTTCGTTACACTTAAGGACCAGCGGTTAATTTGCCGCCGCATTACATGGCCAGCCAAAGCCCATTACTTCCTATTTAGTAAAGCAGAAATTTGGGCAAGTTGGTACGTATAGATTTTTGAAACAGGGGAACAAAGACAGGACGTGGAAACTGATGGGTAAAGGCAAACAGGCGCTGACTAACAACTGGGTTTATTGAAAAAAAACACACAAATATATAGGCAGAGTTAGGAAAGATTAATCGCCACTATAGTCAACTCATGCAACATGGGACGCCAGATACCCAATCTCCCCTTCGGAAAGTGTGTTTTTTTTTGTGTGTTTGTGTGTTTTTTTCTATAAACCCAGTTGTTAGTTACCGCCTGTTTGTCTTTACCCCTCAGTTTCCACGTCCTGTCTTTGTTGCACTGTTTCAAAAATGAACCCATTTCTTCCTCTTGATTTTGACTAGGATGTCATTAACCCACGTTTATTCCCTCACCCAATCCTGCCGTTTCCGATCTCATAGCGTTACACATATCATTTTTCTGTCCATAGCTAGCTGCATATATGCTCATCACTGGATAATGCAGTGATGGCCATATATAAAGCCTAAAGCTAGACAGAGTGCGCAAACATCAGATGCCACCGCGATACGGTGGTTACTTTACGCACAAACTGGTTTTGAAAGCTTTAAATGTGCGCGCGCAATTAAAGAAACTTGCTTTCCGCCGTTAACTTGCCCGTCTTTAACTTTTTCATAAACTTTATCATTACCCATGGCTGTGTCAAGATTTCTTTCAGGAACCTGCCGCCAATTTTCACCGCCGCCATCATCCTTTTAACGTAAAGCGCATGCCATGCCGCACATCCCTTTTTGCAAAATCATTCATACCACGCAGGATCATTGAATGCAACCGCTTATCATCCAATAACGCTAACAAATTTAACACATTTAAATTTCAAGAATTGATCTCCGCTTTGGGTACCATCTACCAACAGCGACAGTTCTAGTAGTGTCAACCTTTGCCATCCCATATGCTACGATGCGCATGTTACTCTATGTATTTAGATTTAGTAATTCACCTGTTGTTGTTATTCCACCCGGGATATTTCTTGTTCGTATATGATATTTAGTTGCATGACTGCGTATAATAATTTGTTTTATTGTGGGTTTTTTTCATGTCGCATTGTAAGTGTCATTTCTATTGCCTACCCCCCCTTACGTAGTACACTCAAAAGGTGGCCTTTAAGGGTATTTTCAATAAGTGACTAAATAAATAAAAAGGCAGTCCACTTCTGTGTGCTATTGAGGTACATTTTCAATCCAGGCAACACGAATGGAATCAACGACAATTCGCACACTGTGGCTTAAGAGTCAAACTCCTCGCTTGAAAATTCTTCGGATAGTCTGATTAACCGTCAACTGGGTGTATTTTCTCATTATGTACGTGTACCGTATGTTAGACGGCATAAGTTTGTTTCAGTGCAATGAGCCAAATGTTATGGCGTTCTTGAACCACTGCACGAGTAGGTACGAAAATATCCGATTTTCCCTAATATACACTGGTTACCAACTTTAATTTCAGAGGCAGTATCCAGTCCCGAGCACCTTCCCATGAATTCTCTTCTACCATCGACGTCGACCTCTCAGCTCGGAAATGTGGCCAATACAAATTGGGAGGACTTGGGGCCATCGCGGGCTACGAGTGAAGAAAATTCTGTTCGGTATCAGAACTTTGAGCCAACAGAAGAGGAGTTGAGGTACATGTTCTTCCCGTACACTTCTATGAATTTTCCCGACGCTGCGAGTCACATCGAATTGCACACGACTGAGAAAAAATTTAAATATCCCCTGTGCCCAGCGGTGTTTGAGGCGCCCTGCAAACCTGAAATGCATATGGCCTCCTCTCACACTGAGAGAAAACCACACAAGTGCGACCAGTGCCGTTTTTCAGCTCCCTCACCTAGCAAGCTACTTCGACACAAGCGTAAACACACAGGTGAAAAACCATACAAGTGCGACAGGTGCCCTTATGCAGCGGCTTCAAAGGAAACGCTGGCTAAGCACAAGCGTACGCACACAGGTGAAAAACCCTACAAGTGCGAAAGGTGCCCTTATGCTGCGGCTTTAAAGGAAACGCTCGCTCAGCACACGCGTACGCACACAGGTGAAAAGCCCTACAAGTGCGAAAACTGCCTTTTTACTGCACCTTCAAATAGTTCACTCACTCGGCACAAGCGTACGCACACAGGTGAAAAACCCTACAAATGTGAAGTGTGCCCTTATTGGTCGAATAGGAAAGACCATTTAAAACGTCACATGCGTACGCATATGAGAGCAGGGTTCTTTAACTGTACTCTATGTTCATTCGTGGGTTCAAGCACTGAGAGCCTCAAGGAGCACATGTGCGGACACGGGGAGTGAGTTCTTCATTAATATGCGCAGGTGATGACGATGCTTAATAGTGGCACATGCCTCACCGCAGAAATGACTATCCACTTTTTGCGGACAAGCGTGAGGTAACTGTTTAATGTACGGCGGACATACGGTATTTTTGTGCATGATTTTGTGCAGACCTTTGCAGCTCCAGCTGCATGCTCTTATTAATTCGCATTATTTTAGCAGTAGACACAGCGCATCAGGTGCTTCGGTTCTTACGCGGACAGCCAGATGCTCCGCCTTCTGTGTTATGTCGATACCAATAAAGTGGAGACTGCGAATATCATGTCGTTCAACGTACGCTCTTCCTTGCTTCAAAGTGCAACTTGTCGAAAAAACATGAAAGTTGATCACAGGTACAAAAAAAACGTCTTTTATAGACCACCTTTCGTAAATCGAAGTTAACTGCTAAATCCGTCGTTTCCTCTGAACTTTTCGCTTTAAAATTACCACAGCATTTCCAGGCTGCGCTTTGGGTTTACAACCGTTTTGTTCATTTAGAATTAAACATTTTGTCTCTTGTATTCCCATCTCAGGAACGTCTCAGCAACTTCCATGAATCTTTGATGGAATGCGGATGTCAGTCGTCATCATCATCAGCCTGAGTAAGCCCACTGCAGGGCAAAGGCCTCTCCCATGTCTCTCCAATTAACCCCGTCCTTCGCCAGTTGCGGCCACCGCATTCCCGCTAATTTCTAAATCTCATCCGCCCACCTAGCTTTCTGCCACCCCCTGCTACGCTTGCCTTCTCTTGGAATCCACTCCGTTGCCCTTAAGGACTAGCGGTTACCTTAGCTTAGCTGTCTGTCCATTATATCATGGCTCAGAGCATGCGGTTAGCTAACGAAGTTTAAGAACAAATCATCAAACACTTCGTGTACTTCATGTTTCCCCAAGTAAAATGTTTGTCAAGCAGCTACGCAGTACACATGCATCTGTCTGCCGTCGCCTAGCCTGATTAGATTTTTAGATCAAATAAGACGAATAATTGGCAGCTACTTAATTAGATGAATATTTGCTAACTATATAACTGCGGGAAATATTTTTCTTGCCGGGCTAGCCTCGTTTATCGCATGAGTTGGTTGTGCGAGGTCCGCTGACCTTTCCTAACTGGATAATACATATCACAACTTTTGTTCGAATACTTAAAACTTGAAAGTCATTGAACGTCGCCATCTTTTTCCGTACCGTTGTATACGTGCATGCATATCATTCACGAGTGCATCGGGTGTACTGCGTGCTGAGCCAACTCTAATCAAGGGAAGGAAAAATGCTGAAGTACGCGGGGAATGAACGCGGATGCCCGAAAATTGTCATATGATGTCCGTTTTCTTCTAATCAATGACTTCCGCATTTATAGATACCGCAAAGTGCGCATTCACGATTACGGTACGTATAATCTGCGGTCTCGCAGCCAATGCCTATGTTTGGAATCTGACTTCTGCTCATAAGACATCTCACCTGGCTACCTGGACAATCGAAACAATGAATCGTGGTCTGCTCAGACCAACAAATCATCAATGCGAAGTATAAATGAAGGGCGGCACTACATAATTCCGCCCGGCTGATTTCTTTTACGACATCACTAAAGGGAAATTCAGGGGGCACTTTGACTGTCTAAAGTGCGTAGAGGCGAAAGCGTTTTCCGCACCACTTTGACTCCTTCTTTGGCACTGGTGGTGTCACATATAATTGAGTATTAATTACTAACTGTTGACAAATCAGTAATTAATGGTTAATTACTTATTGATGTCTCGATACTAATTAACTGCTAATTAATGATGCTTAAGCTTCGCCTTTAGGGGTGGAACGCGACAGCGTTTTGTAGCGCTGCTACGGAGTCCACGGAACGCCGGCACCCGTTCGGCGCGATGCCTTGCCCTTTGAACGCAATGCTTTTTGAGGAAAGGAAATGGCGCAGTAATTCTGTCATGTCGGTGGACACCTGAACCACACCGTAGAGGAAGGGAGGAGGTAGGAGTGAAATAAGACAGAGGGCCCGTAATGAAGAAAATGAAAATTGTATTTGAGGAAAGGAAATTCCGCAGTAACTGTCTCACATATCTCGGTGGACACCCGTCAGAATTCAGGAGGTCACTTTCTTGACCTAAAGTGTGGTCACGGATGTGTGGTTAAGATGTTAAGCTTCGCCTCTAAGAGTGGAAGGCGACAGCGTCTTGCAACACTGCCAGGGAGTCCATAGAACGCCATCGCCCATTCGGTTGTACGCCTCGCACGTCGGTAAATTGATTTTTGAGGAAAGGAAATGTATTTGTCTCTCATATTTCGGTGCACACCTAAACCTCGCCGGAAGGGAAGGGAGGAGGATGAGAGTGGGTGAAGACACCATATTCACTAGGCGCGCTTTTGTTCATTCCAAACCATCGAGCTGGCATAACGGAGTGGATGGCATGCTCGTCTCGCACGCCGAAGACCGGGGTTCGATTCCCGAGCACCACCAATTTCCCACTCAGTTTTATTTATTTATATGACCTGACTAGAAAAGTTAATTAGGTTAATGGAGTAATTAAGCAATTAACTAAGCTCCGTCCCACTTGGAGCATCACTATACGACCCCTTCAATTGGTTGCATGGTTACTAGCCAAAGTACAATTGGCCCCGTTTGAAATTCGCGCACTCTGACGTCACGACCGTTTCGACCAATTGAAAAGCGTGACATTTCTGTCGACAACTGCTGCTTACAACGATGAGACATTAAAGGCTTCCGCCTTAAGGTACGAACACACTAGCGGCAAAATGCGGGGCACGCTGCTGGCGGCGCCACCCCCGCCGCGAAAGGGATGGCCACACTCGGCGGCAAAGAGTCGCCGCCGCGCAAAGCTCCCTTCGTGACAAACCGGTCGGGGTCCGCGATTCTGAAGGAGCGCGCGCGGCACCGCCGCCGCCGCTGGCATCTAACTTCAGTAGGAGCCAAGAGGTGGCGACACAGACGCTCCCCAGGTGACAAAGCCGGGCGCCCCTCATTGGTCACCCCGCTCCGCGGCACGCGGCATGCCGCCGAAATGGCTCCTCGGCCCATTTGCTGCGCGGCAGATCAACCCGCCGCCGCGGCAGGTTTCGCGGCAAGCGGCGTGCCGCGCGCGCTTTGCCGCCAGTGTGTCCGTGCCTTTAAAATTCTGACTGACGTAAATTGCGAGTACACTGATCGCTTCACAAGGGAAGTAGTTCCGTCTTGTAAGAGAAGCTTGAAGTATAGAAGCAAAAGAGGCGAAGAAATGTAAACTAGAAGAAAAAAGAAGCAGGTTCTTGAAACGAATATGGATGACAGCAGATAGGCGACCAGGCAGTAACCTCTTTTTCACCACCTCCCCCCCCCCTCCATCCCCTTCATCCAAACGGAAGAGGGAGGAGTGGGTGAAATTCATCGAAAACGCTCCAGCGTCTGCTGTTATCCCCGCACCCCAACCTCCTCATCCGACCTTTCCCGACTTAAGCTCCAATACGCCTTGTTCTCGATCCTTGGTCTTCTCTTCAACTATTTGAATCTGTTCATCCTGCCGTCTGCTTTTATAGCGTCGGAGGAAGGATCAGGATTGGTTTCATAACGTAAGCTTGAATTATAAAAAAAATCAAATGGACTGAACACCGATTTTCTTTAATTTATTTAAAAACCTGGCCCTCTACGGAGAGAGCTAACTACTGAGCTAGTTGGTTTTCAGGCATATTATCGGGATTTCCACCGCAACGAGGACATATACAAGAAAGAGGATGACACGGGCGCTTATTGCAACTGTTTAATCAGGTGAAAGCAGTCGACATATATAGCCTTTCCTGCCGCAGTGCACATGTACAAGGCGCCACAAAAATCACAGGAATTTTGTCAGAGTAGGCGTGGAAGACATTCCCCCTCAGCCTCATAAAGAAAATCTGAAGTGTCAGTGAATCAGCTAGAACCCGCTTTTTTGACGTAAATGGCTTTCGGAGTTTCCCGAACCGTCTGCTGTCGGCCTCTACCGAGAATCCTCACATCGCGGAATCGTGGTGTACAATTGGTGCAAGCCCTACAGTGCTCGACAAGTTTCTCGCCCTCAATATTTTCGATATCTTTTGTATGTTTCCAAAGTCGGTCATTTACGCAACATCCCGTCTGTCCAATACAGGGTTTTCCGCAGGACAAATTAATTTCATAGAGGATGTTAGCGACACACTTTACGACACAGTGCCGATGTCCCTTTAGACAGCTTTTTGCTTTCGCAGGTTATGCGATGGCTTAGCTGACCAAGCTTGTGGCGGGCTGAGGAAGCGAACGGTGCATTAAATTGGTTTGCCAATTTCTTCAGGCCGCGAGTAACTTTGTGAGCGTAAGGTGCCACCACGGGCCTCTCATATCCCGCCATTATATTCCTGCATGCTCTAGCCTTCACCTTCTTCAGAGGCTCTTGTGCCACAGATATCAAGACCGACTCAGAGAAGCCGGGATTCAACGAGCCCTTCCAATTAATTATTAAAGCTAGCTTGCATGTCATGTACGAACGACTTCTGGGGCGACGACTCCAAGCAGAAGGTTGCGATGCCCCGTTTTACAACCTTCGAGTGGGCACAATTATACGGCAGGAGAGCCTACTGCGCACAAGCGGAATAAGCCCAGCAAATGTGCCCATGTCAAAACTTTAAATATAAATCTAAAAACTGAAGCACGCGATTATCCGGCCGTTCAAAAGTAAACATTAGCCCTTTTGTAAGTTGCCTAAAATCATCTAAAACACTGTTTACTATTGTCTCAGTTCACAGAGTCCGTTGCTTGTTTAAAACAATTAACAAGTCTTCGATGTATTGAAACACTTTAAGGACCTTGTCATTAAAGCTTGTCATTATCAAGATAAGAACCTTGTCATTATTAAACTTTTATGCGCGCTGGTAAACCGTGTCATCAGCGCCGGCATCGTCAAGTGTCCTAGCTGACGTTTGGAGAAGGAAGCACTCCAAGAAGCCGGTCTAAAGAGGTTCAAGTGCAGCTTCAATTTGCTTACTATTGTACAGGTCGCTGTGGAGGTCGCCCAGGAGGCGTCCGCGGCCACGTTTATTTGAGGGCTGCCTGAGAAGAGATAGCGGCAGAGCAGCGGCGGCAGCGTCTGGCCGAGGCCGAAGTCCAGAGCGTTCTCTGCGCGAGCCAGCGTTCTCCTTCGCGTGCCCACCGCTTCGTCTTCTTCCGCGTGCCGATACGGTGGCGCTACTGGGGCCCGCACCCAGCACTAACGACTAGTTTGTGCGAAAAGGAGAGAGAACTCTAAGGGAGGTCTTAGAAGAAACAGAAAAGTATGAGCTGGGAAGTAATGGTCGGTAAGTTTAGGTCGGTAGTCCAGGAAGGCCGTCAGGCAGGAGAACCAATCTCAGGCGGTCGAGCGTGGCTGCTACGCAACGGACGAGGGATGCTGAAAGGCGACGGTAAAGACAGAGGCAGCAGGCGTGAAAATTCGCCCAGAAAACGGCGTCGAGTTGGTCGTGATCCAGTTTTGAGGGCAACTGGTAGAGTTGAGAGTGCGCTCGAGGATGGCCTGAAGATGGACCAGCGTCCAGATTTGCGAGCGTGTGAAGTGCATCGCCCCAGCCGGTGTGGTAGAAGGTTCCACTTGCTACAGCACCAGTGGTAGAAGCGGAGGCGGTGGCGCAGGCGCTCGAGGCGGTGAGGCGGCGAGGCAACGGCAAGGCAGGCGAAGGCGGAACGAGAAAAGGGCGGCTTTGGTACTGGCAGTGGTGGTTGGAGGAGTAGCGCGCAAGTCCGCCACGTGGGCGTCGGAAGGAACGGGATGCGCTGGTGCTGAAAGCACAGGCGGTCCTGTATGGGGCCCGCTTAGACGCGTCCATGTCGCAAGCATGCCATCACATTAAGCGGCTGTCTTGTCAGTCGCAGTGGCAGAGTCACTAGCGAAGCCGACAGATGCCCAAGGAACTGTGGTAAACGGTGGAGTTGCGCATTATGAGCGACAGGGCTCTGGTGAGGCGTGCATGCGTGCCTCGCGACAGGCAGGACAGATGGGCTCACCGGAAATGGGCAGGAGGGTGCAGGCGAACATGTGACGAGAAGCGAGGCTGCGCCGCAGGTCGGGTTACTATCCGAAGAGGTGGGTCACGTGTCGAGAGAGAGCTCTTCTGGTGATGGTCCCAGGGCAGGCACCACAGTTGGCAAGCAGGGCTGGGTAGGAGCCGTGGGACGGGTGCTCGCACGTGGATGGGCGTCTGTAGCCGAAGCAGGTTGTACCGTGCGGGATGCAGGGCAGCGAAGGTATGCGCCGAAAAACTTGAAGGCGTCCTTCAAGTCATCGTAAAGGTGTTCAACCGGCGGCGGAAGGTCAGGCTGGGAAAAGAGATCGGCAGGCAACTCCCTTTTCACGAGGAGGTACCGCCAGATCTGTGATCGGACGTCGTTCACGTGTAGCTGGGCGTCCACCTGCACAAACCAAACGACAGGGCTGTGCAGGCGGAATGGCCACAGCCGCAGACGCGAAGGGTCGTGAAGCTCGGGCGGCTGCCACTCGTCTTGAGCCAGGTCCTTGGCGAGAGGGCAGGAATTCCAGGGTGCGGTCGGTGTTAAAGCAGCCGGACCGGAGACGCTGGACTGGAGCGGCAGAGTACTGGCCAGTGACGGTTGCGGCGTGCTGTTTCTCGAGGATGCAGCCGGAGACGAGTGCGATGCTGGTGCGGGCACCGGCGGTGGCGAAAGCGGGCCCGCCTCATCATAGAGCGGCAGCGGGTAGTTGATGCGCGGTAGTAGACGAGGACAGCAGCGCGCAACTCGTCGTAGGGCTGGCATACTGAGGCAGGGCAGGTGAGTCGGCAGAGGAGGTCGGGCGGGAGAATGTCGCAAAGGATTGCGTATTTAAACCGCTGTATGGTAATGCCGCTCAAGCACATCGCAGCCTCCAGTTGGGCAAACCACCCATCGACGCCTGCAGGCCGGAACGCTGGGAGCGGGGGGTTGAAATCCAGGTCTTGCCAGCCTACCATGCTGGGACGCCGCTGGGATAGAAGGCGTGGCTCGCCGGGTCACCACTTGTACAGTTCGCTGTGGAGGTCGTCCAGGAGGCGACCGCGACCACGTTTATTTGAGGGCTACCTGTGAAGAGATAGCGGCAGAGCAGCGATGGCAGCGTCCGGCCCAGGCCGAAGTCGAGCGCGTTCTCTGCATGAGCCAGCGTTCTCCTTCGCGTGCCCACCGCTTCGTCTTCTTCCGCATGCCGATACGGTGGTGCTACACTATATCACGAGGATAATCGATCCGATAAGGCAATAATTTAATTTTTAAGAAAAAGCACCCTCATAAAATCCGACACATCAGTGTGCTCGACTGCTCCTGTAGAGAGGCTCTGATTATCTGCTTCGCTTATAACACGGCCGCAACGCGGGTCTCTTCCAGACAGGCTGTTTCAATACGTGCTGTTCTGTAATACACTTACGAAAAAGAAAAATTAAATAACAGAGATTATCAAGGTTTCTTCACTGCAATAAAACATTCGCCCTTTTTGTTCTTCTCGATTTTTTTTTCATGTTTCGAAAGCAGGAAGTTAAGCTTCGAACATTTGCTAAACGCTCTGTTTGGAAAATAACTGACTTTCCAAAGCGCATGGGCAGACTCAGAGGCAACCGACTAAATCCTTCATATTGGTAGTTACAGCGCAAAAGAAACGCAAGACCTACAGAAAGAGGACACTGACAAGCGATGATTCGCAATTAATTTTTTATTACCAAAAAGTACTCTTTTTGTACAACTCTCTCATGTGATACGACATTCAAGAGCCCTTGCGCAGATATATTGCAAGGAAAAACCAATATCACCACACTAAACCTGATCGAACAGGAACCCGCCTTCTCCCTTAAACTTAACGACAAGCAAGGAATTATCAGGAATGAGGCCTGTTTATCAACTAACGTAACAGATTCTGGCTTACACGCTGCAATTGATTTTTCAGAAGTAATTCTCAATCAGTTCTCTTGTTGTTTTATTTTTTTGCCTAAATAAAATCTGTTTTAGCAACCAACACTGCCCTGTACCTTTCAATATGAACAGTTACCAACCTGTCCAACCGTCCATCCTTCTTCGACTAAATTCTCCAGTAAAAAACGAATCAATAAATCACAACTTTGAGTTTAATACTATGTAGTCAACTTCTCACAGAGATGGTTTCTCACTCAGCTAATGATACCACCAGTAATATTAATATTCATGCTGTCAATAATGTATTAAAGAATCCATGATACAGTATGAGTACCTGCATTAGAAATCAATTTCGGTTCTGTGTCTTATTGTCAGAAATACAATTCTTAAGGGGATTGGGTATAGGTATTGAAGGCTTTCCGCCGTAAACTTGCCCATCTTTCACTTTTTCATAAACTTTATCATCAGCCATCGCTGCTGGAAGATTTATTTAAGGAACCTGCCGCCTATTTTTCACGCCGCCATCATCCTTTTAAAGTGAAGCGCATGCCATGCCGCACATCCCTTTTTGCAAAATCATTCATACCAGGCACGATCATCGAGTGGTACCGCTTACCATCCAATATCGTTACCGAATTTAAAACATTTAAATTTCAAGAACTGATCTCCACTTTGAATACCATGTAACGACATCGACAGTTCTAGTAGTGTCAACTTTTGCCATCCCATTTGTTATGATGCGCATGTTACTCTATGTATTTAGATTTAGCAATTCACCTGTTGTTATTGCACCCGGTATATTTCTTTTTCGTATATGACATTTATTTGCATGACAGCGTATAATATTTTTTATTGTGGGCTTTTTTCAAGTCAGATTGTAAATTTCCTTTCTATTGAATACCCCCCCCCTATTATAGTACCCTCGAAAGAGGGTTTTAAGGGTATTTTCAATAAATGAATAAATAAATAGAAAGGCTGGCCACTTCTCAGTGCTATCGAGGAACATTTTAAAGCCAGGCAACACAGACTGAATCAACGACTATTCACACACTGTGGCTTAAGAGTCAGTCCTCGCTTGAAAATTCTTCTGAAAGTTTGATTAATCGTCAGTTTGGTGTATTTTCTCAGTATGTACGTGTCCCGTATGTTAGTTCGCGTCAGTTTGTTTTAGTGCAATGAGCCAAATGTGGCGTTCTTGAACCACTGCACGAGTAGGTACGAAAATATCCGATTTTCCCTAACATACTGTAACGGAAAACAGGGCGACAGGTCGCTAACCAGCAGAATGCCACAGCCAGCCAGCAAGCGCGAGACACTTCAACGTCTTCGAAGGCACTTCAGAGCCACCTGAGAGCACCAGGTGGCATTACTCCCCCTCCCCAAAAAAAAAGGAAAAACATAAAAGCGGGGTTGCAGTACGGCAGTAGAAAGAGAAAAAACAAAACAACACAAGCACTGAAAAACATACAAGGGAGGTGGGCGAAGGCGTCCCACGCGACAACGGAAAACTGAGCGTACTGTCCATTACCTCGTGAAATACGGCTTCATGCGGACTACGTGCACAACCTCGGAGCGGGGTGGGCGACGCTGAGGCTGCACAGTCCCGTCAGGAAGAACTTCGTAGGTCACTTCTGTGACGCGGCGCAAAACTCGATAAGGTCCAAAATAACGGCACATCAGTTTTTCAGACAAGCCTGGGCGGCGTACCGGGGTCCACGCCCAATCTTGGTCACCGGGATGGTATTCGACGTGCCGATGACGGAGGTTGTAGCGGCGCGCATCCGTGCCCTGCTGCCGCTGAATGTGAATACGGGCAAGTTGACGTGCTTCCTCGGCGCGCTGAGCGAAGTGCTCGGCTTCTGGCGTGAGTGGGTGGTCATCAGTGCAGCATGGAAGCATTGCATCCAGCATCGCTGAACGTCACGTCCGTAGACCAGACGAAATGGTGTAAAGCGGGTGGTCTCCTGGGTGGCCGTGTTGTAGGCGTATGTGACGTACGGGAGAATCTCGTCCCAGGTTTTGTGCTGCGAGTCTATGTACATTGCGATCATGTCGGCGATCGTTCTGTTGAGTCTCTCTGTGAGCCCGTTCGTCTGTGGGTGATAGGCAGTGGTTTTACGATGGCTCGTGTGGTTGAGCTCGAACACGTCGCGCATGAGCTGTGCCGTAAACGCCGTACCTCGATCAGTGATGACGTGGGACGGTGCGCCATGACGCAGCACGATTTGTTGCATAAAAAACTGGGCGATCTCAGATGACGTGCCGCGCTGCACCGCCTTAGTTTCCGCATACCTTGTTAAATAGTCGGTCGCGACTATGATCTATTTATGACCGGCCGATGACACAGGGAATGGGCCCAGAAGATCAATGCCGACTTGATCAAACGGCGTCCAAGGCGGTTCAATAGGTTGGAGCAAACCCGCTGGCTTGAGAGGAGGCGCTTTACGACGTTGGCACGCGCGACAGCCTCTGACGTAACGTTGGACGGCGTGAGAAAGTTTGGGCCAATAATACGCCTGGCGCACGCGGGCAAGTGTGCGGGCAAAGCCCAAGTGGCCGGAGGTCGGCTCATCGTGACAAGCAAGAAGGATATCGGCGCGGAGGTCGGCCGGAACGACGAGGAGGTGCGCTCGGTTAACGGTGCTGGAGTTTTTCTTGAACAAAATGCCGTTCCGGAGGCAGAAGGCCGGCAGGTTCCTAGCAAATTGTCGGGGTACGTCTTAAGCTCGGCCCTCCAGATAATCAATGACAGGTCGCAGGTCTGGGTCAGCTCGCTGCCGCGTTATTAAATCTGAGTCGCTGACAACTCCAATGAAACCGCTTTCGTCCTCTAGGCTATCATCAGCTAACCCGACGGGTGCGCGAGACAGTGCGGCAGCGTCTTCGTGCGTCTGGCCAGATTTGTGCACAATGGTGTAGTCGAATTCTTGGAGGCGGAGGCTCCATCGGGCGAGGCGCCCAGATGGGTCGCGAAGATTGGCCAGCCAGCACAAAGAATGGTGGTCGGTAACTACTTTGAACGGGCGGCCGTAGAGGTAAGGACGAAATTTCATGGTTGCCCACACAACCGCGAGGCATTCCTTTTCTGTCGTCGAATAGTTTTTTTCAGCGCGAGAAAGCGTGCGGCTTGCATACGCGATGACACTTTCCACGCCAGCTTGGTGTTGAACGAGTACGGCGCCGAGTCCGACGTTGCTGGCGTCGGTGTGGACTTCGGTTTCAGCCTCTTCATCAAAGTGCGCAAGAACAGGGGTTGTTAGCAGTCGCCTGCGCAGCTCGGCAAAAGCCTCCTGTTGCTCGGCGGCCCACACGAACTGATTATCATCCCGCGTGGGTGGTACAGGGGTGCGGCAATCTTTGAAAAGTCGGCGATGAAGCGGCGGTAATATGCGCACAGACCCAAAAAGCGTTGCACGCTTTTCTTTGTTGTAGGAACAGGAAAGTCGGCGACAGCAGCAGTTTTCTCGGGGTCGGGCTTAACGCCATCGGCACTCACAAGGTGACCGAGAAACTTCAACTCTTTGTACCCGAAGTGGCATTTCTCGGGCTTGAGCGTTAAGTCTGCCGATCGGAGGGCATCTAATACGGTCCTCAGGCGTTCAAGGTGTTCTGCAAAGGTTTCGGAAAATACGACGACATCATCGAGATAAACCAAACAAGTTTGCCATTTGAGTCCAGCGAGAACGGTATCCATCATCCGCTGGAAAGTTGCCGGCGCTGAACATAGCCCAAAAGGTAGCACTTTAAATTCGTACAATCCGTCGGGGGTCACGAAAGCCGTTTTTTCGCGGTCCCGCTCGTCGACCTCTATCTGCCAATACCCACTCTTTAAGTCAATCGAGGAGAAGTACTGGGCGCGACGAAGTCTGTCGAGCGAGTCGTCGATACGAGGCAGTGGGTAGACGTCTTTTTTAGTAATGTTGTTCAGTTTTCGATAATCGACGCAGAAGCGGAGTGTCCCATCCTTTTTCTTCACCAGCACGACAGGTGACGACCAGGGGCTGCTGGAAGGTTGAATGATTCCATCTGAAAGCATCTCCTTCACCTGCGTTTGAATCGCCTCACGCTCCTTCGGTGAGATACGGTACGGCTGCTGATGGATAGGGCGGGCATCGTCGGGCGTAATGATGCGGTGCTTCAGAAGAGGCGTTTGCCGGACTTTCGACGAAGAAGCGAAACAGGTAGCGTATTCGATTAGGAGGGCACGTAGTTGTCGCTGTTGAGTCAGCGAAAGGTCCGGACTGATGTCGAGAGCGTCAAGGGATGGGCGCACAGGTCTAGCAGCTGCGAACGCGAAACATTCAGAAATCTCCGCTAAGGGGTCGGCGAATGCGATGGCAGTAGCACGAAAAAGGTGCCGGGGTTCGTTAGTGAAGTTAGTCACCAGGAGCTCAGACCAGCCGTCGCGGAGATGGATGAGACTTCGCGTTGAGCAGATGCCGTGGGTGAGCAAAAGGGACAGGTTGCCTTCTGCGACCGCTGTCCCTTCACGTAGTCCGTCGCAGTGAACACTCACAAAAACACTGGCGCGTGGCGGAATCCAAACGCTCTCGGCGGATATTCGAAGGGCGGCGCGGCGTTGACAGTCCTCGGAGTGAACATCAGCTTTATCGGTAGAAAATGTGACAGTGCGCTTTCGGAGGTCAATAATAGCTCCATACTCTCGGAGAAAATCAACGCCAAGGATACAGTCACGGGAGCAGTCAGGTAAAACTAGGCAGCTGACAACAAATGTAGAGTTGCGAATTTGGACTCTTGCCGTGCACAGGCCAAGCGGAGTTACGACATGTCCGCCAGCCGTGCGAATCTGCGTGCCGGACCATGGTGTCGTTACCTTTTTAAGAAGCGCCGCTAGCTTTCCGCTTATAATCGAGAAATCAGCGCCAGTGTCCACGAAAGCACTAACCTTATAGCCATCGAGAAACACGGGTATATCCAACGAGAATCGATCTCCGAGTTCAGGTACTGCAGTCGTTGACTTTATATCGCGGTCGGTAGCTGTTTGAGTTGTCGGGGGGTCTTGTTCGCGTCGATTTCCAGCGGCCTCGCCCCCGGAGGTCGCTCTATTTAGTTTTCCCGGCGGGGGCTTGGCGACCGTCTCTGCGCCATCCAGGAGGAGCTTTGGGGCGGTGGAGAAGGTCGGCGTGGTGATGGAGACCGAGACTGCCGCTGGGGAATTGTCGCCATGCGCTGCTGGGCTACGTAGTCCTCGATCTCCCGCGGTCGTTGACCGAATGGTGGGCGGGACATGTCGACAGGGAACCCCTGCAGTCCAAGCTGTCGATACGGGCACTGGCGATACAGATGACCGGGTTCCCCGCAGTGAAAGCACAGACGCCGCCGATCTGGAGCACGCCACAGGTCTGTCTTCCGCTGGGCCGACCGTCGATTGTCGATGTAGTACGTGTCGGGGTGTGCGGAAAACAGTGAGCCTTGATTGGACGGAGGACACTGCGCCGAAGAGGGCGCGGGACGTCGCAAGGCTTCAGCATACGTGGGCCGACGGCACTCCGTGGGAAAAGGCGGCAGGTCAACGGTCGGGAACGAAGGCCTCAAGGCCTGAACCTCTTCGCGAACGAGGCTTGCGAGAGAGCCGGCCGTCGGCAGGGGAGCACCGAAAAGCGTCTGGAGCTCTTCGCGGACAACGGAGCGGATCACCTCGCGAAGATCAGGGTTAGCCCCGAAGGTAGGAAACGGTCCTGTAGCCGAAGCGGCGAGTACCGGCCTGTCGTAGGTGGTAGACCGCCGCAGGAGCATCTTCTCCATCGTGACCGCTTCTGTAAGGAACTCAGCAACAGTCCCTGGTGGACTGCGCACGAGGCCAGCGAAACGCTGCTCTTTAACGCCGCGCATGAGTTGGCGCACCTTTTTCTCTTCGGGCATGGCCGGGTGAGCTCGCCGGAAGAGCCGAGTCATATCCTCCACGTACATGGCTACAGTCTCATTCGGCATTTGAATGCGAGACTGCAAAGCCCGTTCAGCCCGTTCTCGGCGATCCGTGCTGGTGTAGGTCTCCAGCAGGCGTCGGCGGAACTCGTGCCATGATGTTAGCGCATCTTCTCGGTTCTCGTACCACGTACGTGCACCATCCTCCAGGCTAAAGAAGACGTTTCGAAGCTTGGCTGCGTCGTCCCACTGGTTGAACGAGGCCACGCGTTCAAATTCGACCAGCCAGTCTTCGACGTCTTCGAGCTGACTGCCATGGAATGGTTTGGGCAGTCGCGGATTCTGCAAGGTATAGTAGGCTGCAGCTGGCATAACAGGTCGATGGGTGGGTGCTCTTGCAGACTCCAAAAGCCCGTGTTCGGGAGGTAGGCCTTGGTTTCTCCGGCTAGCACGGTGCACAGGGGTGTCCACCAGCGAAGGACTGGAGCCCAGGGTATGCGGAGGAGTATTAGACATACACAGGGATCTTACCCCGCACCTCCACCAAAATATGTAACGGAAAACAGGGCGACAGGTCGCTAACCAGCAGAATGCCACAGCCAGCCAGCAAGCGCGAGACACTTCAACGTCTTCGAAGGCACTTCAGCGCCACCTGAGAGCACCAGGTGGCAATACACTGGTTAACAACTTTAATTTCAGAGGCAGTATCTAGTCCCGAGCACCTTCCCATGAATTCTGTTCCGCCATCGCTGTCGACCCTCCGAGCTCCTAAATGTGGCCCATACAAATTGGAAGGACCTTGGGCCTTCGCTGGCTGCAAGTGAAGAAAATTATGTTCGCTGTCTGGAGCCTGAAGGAAAAGGAGAGCCGTTCAGGTGCATCTTCTGCCCGTACACTTCACCGAATTTTGCCGACGTTGTGAGACACATCGAATTGCACGCGACTGAGAAAAAATTCATATGCTCCCCATGCCCAGCGTTGTTCGAGGCGTCCTACAAACTTAAAAGGCATATGACCTCCTCCCACAAAGAGGAAAAACCACACAAGTGCGACCAGTGCCGTTATTCAGCTGCCTCACCTGGCAAGCTACATCGACACAAGCGTACGCGCACAGGTGAAAAACCCAATAAATGCGACAAGTGCCCTTATGCAGCGGCTTTAAATGAAACGCTGGCTCGGCACAAGCGTACACACACTGGTGAAAATTCCTACAAGGGCGAAAATTGCCTTTATACAGCGGCTACAAATAGCTCGCTCGTTCGGCACATGCGTACGCACACAGGCGAAAAACCTTACATATGTGAAGTGTGCCCATATTCGGCGAATCAGAAAGCGCACTTAGACCGTGACATTCGTACGCATATCAGTGCAGGGGTCTTTAACTGTACTCTATGTACATTCGTGGGTTCAAGCATTGAGAGCTTCAAAGAGCACATGTCTGGACACAGGGAGTGAATTCTTCAGAAACACGCGCATGTGGTGACGATGCCTAATAGTGGCCCATGTTTCTCCAAAGAAATGATTATCCACTTTTTGAGGACAAGTGCGAGCTATTATGTTTAATGTATGGCGGACATTCGGTATTTTTGTACTGAATTTTTGTATAGCCGTTTGCAGTGTGGAGTCCTTAACAATCACCGCTTACTGTTGCATGTTATTATTAATTAGCGTTATTTTAGCAGTAGACACAACGCATCAGGTGCTTCGGTTTTTATGTGAACAGTCATGTTGTGTGCGTTGTTGGTGAAGTTGATACCAGCAAATTATAGACTGCGGATACCACGGTCATTCAGCGTAAGCTCTATCTTGCTTCAAAATGCAACTTGTCGAAAAAACATGCGAGTTGACTAACGCTAATAAACACCCTCGGTGATACGCCGAACCATTTGTTTGGAGACTGCCTTTTAGACAAAGTTAAATGGCAAATTCGTTGCCATACTTTTACTTGCCGCGTTAAAATTGCCACGACATTCTCGACCTGGGCTACATGGATTTACAACGGGGCTTCTCAGTTACAGTTAAACATTTTGCCTATTCCATTCCAATTTCAGGAATATGTTAGCAACTTGTTTGGATCTTTGATAAAATGTGGATTTCAATCGCTAACCTTCGAGCAATTTCCGCGGTCTAGCCAGTATATCGTCGGGTAGCGCATGCGGGAAGCCAACGAAGTTTGAGGTCAAATCAACAAACATTTCAGACACCTCATGTTGAACCGAATAAAACGTTTGGCAAGCCGCTACGCAGTCGACGCGCATCTTTCAGGCGCTGCAGTTCCTGGTTTGATTTATCGATCAAATAAGACGAATAAATGGCAACTCCTTAATTCGAGCAAGAAATGCTAACTATATCGCAGCGCTAACTATCTTTCTTGCCAGACCGGCGTAATTTATCGAGAACTCTTTCTAGAATGCCGAAAACTTTAAGATCGTTGAGTATTGCCACCTTTTTCTATACTGCCGCATGCGTTCATGCGTATCATTCACGAGTGCGTCGAGTGCACTGCGTGCTGACGCGACTCTAATCTAGAAAAGGAAGGGAGAGAAAAAAACACTGGACAAGTACGCGGGAAGCAAACACGGACTCCTGAAAATTTTCAACCGATGTCCTATTTTTTTGTAATCAGATATCGCAGATATATATAGGTATCGCAAATTGTGCATTCAAAATCATGGCACGTCTATTCCGCGGGCTCGCAGCCAATGCCTTTGTTTGGAACCTAACTTCTGCACACACATTGCACCTGGCTACCTCGGCAAACAAAACAAAGAATTGTGGCGTGGTCAGAGCAACCAATCAATGACGCGAAGTACAAATGAAAGACTGCAGTGCAGTACACTGGCTGCAGTGCACATGAATAAGCATGTACAGTCTATTTCATAGGTATATAGTCAAAGATATCTGCTTCCGAGCCCTGCAGCGCGGCTCCTCTTTCCTACTCAGGGACCTTAATGTCATAAAGGCAGGAGGTATTTAAGTCCTCAAGGATAAAGCTTAGGAGTGTCTTATATGCGAAAGAGCCTCGCTACACGGCTTGGAATCAAACTGTTTCCGCTGTATATTTTTGACAAAGACTGTACATGCTTATTTCTGGGGTTTAAATAGTGGCAGCCTTAACGAGCCCATGTTGCAACAGGTTTGCGTGAAACGCCCATTGACTATGCAGCTCCTGACGAGTGTCACGTGCCTCATCATTTAAATGAGCATGCTAAATTAACTGAACGGTAAGGTGTATTAGGAATCTACTTTCGCGGACTCCCAGTATTTTTCCACATACAGGGTCTGTTCTGAAAGTAGTAGGACTCATTTTTTTAAATAAAATTTATTCATGAGAGTAATACAAACGATTAGAATTTTTCAAAGTAGCACCCTTCCGCACCTACTCGCTGCTGCAAATGAGTTTTCCAGTTTTCGTGCGCCTCTAGGAACGCTTGGACCGGAATGCTGTTGAGCTCCCTCGTCACGGCCTGTTGGACCGCCTCTACCGATCCGTGATGCTTCCCCTTGAGCGTCGATTTTATTCTCGGGAATAGAAAAATCTAGCGGGCCAACTGGGGGCTGTAGGAGGCTGAGGCAGCTTTGCCGCCTTGTGCTGGGCAAAAAATCGGGGTCCTCAATCACATGATGAAGAGATCCTGGCAGATCGTTTTCCGGTTGGACTTTTGCTCCTGTGACAACACTGCCGGCACAAACTTCGCGCACACTTTCCTCATGGCTAAGTTTTCTGCCACGATCTCAAAAACTTGTGTTGAGGAATGCTCAAGTCATCAGAAATCATTTTGATACTCATACTACGGTCACTGGTCAGTAAATTTTTCCCTCGCTACACTTTTTCGTTGGTATTGCTGGTCGAAGGGCGTCCGGAGCGGTCGTCGTCTTCCACTCTTTCCTTACCTTCTCGGAGCAGCTTGCGCCACTCAAGAAACTCCTGATCTACCCATGGCAGCGTCACCGTAGACATTCTTAATCATGTAATAAGTATCTTTGCCTGTTTTACCGAGATTTACACAAATTTTTTTTTCGCGTATCGCTGATCCAGCAAACGCTCCATGATTCTGCGTGACGAGACGCTTCGACAGGGGTTCACAGTACAAGCGACCTGCTCTCTTCAACGACCGAGAGCCGACTGCCGATTTTCTCCAGCATTCCCAATATCCCCCTTCAAAGATCCTGCGCGCGCAGACCGCCTCCCGTCCGCCCGTTCACCCAGGAAAAAACCAGTCCTACTGCTTTCAGAACAGACCATCTATTCCTACTCAGAGACCCATGCAAGATCATAATAAACCAGAAAGATGTGTTTTTTTCTCCTCTTGGTTCGCTCTGTTGTGTTCTGAATTTCTTTTTGTTTTTGTTTGTTGTTTTCAAATGTACACATTTACTGTCTATATAGGAGTGTCATTGAAAAGCAATATTTCAGGTGTCTATTGTAATGCGTAAGCCTTATTCATCGCTGTGTTCTTAAATGATATTTGTTATAGCTGCGATTCACTATTACAGGAATTTAATTGCATGGATCTCAACTACCTTTTAGCTAGGGATTCACATATTAGTGCAGTCACTCCTCTGTATCTATTGTTTGAAATGAAAATAAATCAATCAAACCCTGGACTTGCCAGCCATTCAAAGCTTTCTGGTTATTTTTACATCTTCCACTTGAGCCGTGGTATTTTCAGGTTTTGCTGAGTATCTGAGCCCCACTTTCACCAAAAAGCGGGGGAGTGTGAGTTCTACATGGCGTTTAGAGGAAAAAATGGAATACTACAGGTTCCTTCACCGATCACTGCATGTTCCTTACTTCCTGATAATGAGGTAATAGCTTTTCTCAAAGGATTCAGCCCCACTCTAGCTGAGAGAGGATGGTCGGCGATGTGACGAAACATTCATGCTTAGGCACTCGGTGGTAAGTCTAGTGTAAGGAGATGTTGCAGTTTCGCCGCTATAGGCCTTGCGAGAAATTAGCCACAGCACTTTGCTGGTTCTAGCGTAGTATAGCAAAACGCTTTAAAGCCAGACTGATTACAGGGCAAGGAAGGAGTCGTTATGCGTCATACGTTACGTGCAACGCATGGGCTATCGGAATACAAGGATTTTTCAATGCACTTCTATTTATATGGGAACTTTTCGTAATCACCAAGATACGCAAAGACTGTGCGGTAATGCAGGCGCTAATGTTCACACATGTGGTACATCTTTACTTAGAGGCACAGAAATTCCCAAATGACAGCAACACAGCAAAAGCAACTAAAGCTGCAGCAATAAACAAATCAGAGGGCATGTCGAACCGCCCTTCACCGAAAAAGCCTGTCGACAGGGCACATCTGACACCATTCGTAAAAGTTAAACGCATCCTGCGATAACAGGGAACATTTTTACGCGGAACAGCAACATGGCCAAGTTGCTGCGGGAAGCAGACAGCGGCGAGAGAAGGCAGCGCATAACAAACGGCGCTAGTATATTGTGTACCCAGAGGAAATGACGCACACGCAGTCATAGGCAGTATACAAGCCACATGTAGCTTCGATACTATCGTCCTGCCAATTTTGTTCATCTGTATTACCTATCGCTTGCTAAAAATGGAAGCATTGGAGTATTGATTTACAAAATACATTTTGAGTGTATCCTATATTGTAATGATGCTCGATCCTCAAACCACACTGTGTCGCACATTTCGAGGTGGCTGTAAGCCAGATTTCTGGCCGGCATCGCTCGTAAAAGAGGTAGCACACTAAAAGAAAGCTATGGAGTACAACTATGAAAAGACGATGCGAAGGCTGTCTCCCTGCGTTGGTTGTCTGGTAGATAGACGAAGCATACATTATCGTCCTGCGCCCTCTTTGACAGAAGGAACGAGGATACAGGCCCAGCATTGTGGTAGAAACAATACCTCTTCACCCCTGTTTCGAGATGCGTTCATTGCCAATAGAAATGAGACTTCCACCGTAACGCTCAGGAGCATACAGAACATGTGTTGTTTCACTTATGAGCACGATAAAGTTCAAAGGGGTCAAAGGGGTCATCATCGGCGGTATCGTCAAATGCCATAGCTGACGCATACCTGCCGTTTGGAGAAGCAAGCGGTTCCAACAAGCCGTTCTTAAGAGGCGCTAGTGAATCTTCCACTTGCTTACTATATCGCCAAGGTCATCGATCCGACGAGGCAATAGTTTAGTCTAAATAATAAGAAAATGCACCCTTATACAGTTCAAGACATCAACCTGCTCAACTGCTCCTGTACAGACGCTCTGTTTATCTGCTTCGGTTATAGCCCGGCCGCATCGCGGGGCTCTTCCAGAACAGCGGTTTGAGCGCATTCTAATACCGTTAAGAAAAGGTAACATAAAAATAACAGACTATCAAAGTTCCTTCACTGCAATAAAAACTAGCATCCCTTATATTTTTCCTTCTCTGCTTCTAGCTTCTAATGCAGAATGTTCAGCTTCGAACGTCTCTCAGAGTGCTTGGGAAATAACTGGCTTTCCAAAGTGCATGGAGTTTGTACCATGTTGCTCCGGGCAAAGGGAGAGGCAAAAGGCTAAATTATGTAGTAACAAACAAAAAGCATTATAAATAGCTTCAAGTTCATTATTACGTATTCAGGTTCTTACAGAGAAGGGTCCTAACTTAGCTAATGATATTAGAAGTAATATTAATATTGGTGACTTAAATAATGCTTAGAAGATTCCACAATACGCTTTCTTGTAGCTTCATCAGAACTGGATTGCGGTTCTGAATATAATATCTATGCCACAATACAATTCCTGAGCATGTCGATTGTCATTATTGAAGGCAGTTTCTTTTTTTAAGTAGCGTGCGTAGCACTACACTGAAAGAATATCCGTCTTGGACGAAAGAATGACCAGCAGCGCATTTTATCAAGGTAATGAATTAATGTGCACTTCTGTCGACCCCAATAGATGATATAGCGATGGAATACCGCAGGCTATCAGTTTAAAGACCACTTTTTAACAGGGGCCCACTAATCTGTTCTCTATAGTATTCCAGACATAAAAATATCGATTTTATAAAACACTTGACATATCCTAAGAAAAGCATTTTATTTTAAATGTATTTTTGTTTTGTACAAAGTACAAGGCTTTTTCGTTCCGCGAAGTTACAGCGTGGCCCTTTAGCCACCAAACTTCGACACTTCACCATTTGTTCCAATGCTAGCGCTGCTGGCGTAGAAAGAGAAGTTTAATTTGATCTATGAAAACAATAATATACTAAACAAAACTTCTTAACTCAATGGTTTGTTCGATCCCGGCCGCGGCGGCTGGAATTTCTTTGGAGGAGAAATTCTAGAGGCCCGTGTACTGTGCGATGTCAGTGCACGTTAAAGAACCCCAGGTGGTCGAAATTTCCGGAGCCCTCCACTACGGCGTCTCTCATAACCTTAGTCGCTTTGGGACGTTAAACCCCATAAACCAAACCAAATCAATGGTTTGAACATTCGAGCGCATGCGCAGTGCCGCAGCACTGGGCACGTCAGTAGGGCAGTAATGAGGCCGACACCCGAGCGCCGCGCAGGGCGATGAAGTACGTCGACCATTTGCGCAAAAACTCAGCCTCGCGCATTGAAGTGCGTCCACGCATGCTTGCTGAAAGAGGCGCGTGCGGATGCGCTGCAACATCGGAAACATCAAAACATCAGAAACTTCGTGGCCTTTTAGCCACCCAACTTCAAGTTGCACTTCACCATCAGTTGCAAAGCTATTGCTGCTGGCAGCTGCTTTTTGAACGGAAACGGGGTATCAGCATGGAAGCTAACTTTGCTAACCGCATGACATGCAACTAATCTGATAGTTCTGAACCAATCAGTCTGCTGCATTTTTAGTGGTGAGCCTTATAATGAGCTCCGGAAAAACTGCGATCAATGTTTGCATACACACTTCCCCGCCTTTTGGTTCACGTGGATCCCACTTGGTGGCGTCACATGAAATACAAAGCAACATGGACGCGGTCATTTGAACAGCCAGGAGGGTGGCGCATTTTAACGGTTCGCTTTTGCAGCCGTACTAGCCGGACTATAGCCATTACGCACTCGCGCAGTTCTGACACGTCGTGAAGCGTCCGTTTCACGTTGAACTACCGGGCTAAATCAACGCCAAGGACCTAAGCTCAAGGAGACCGTGTGTGAGTACCTCAGCTCATCACAGCTCGCTTGTTCCGCCTTGTTTGCGTTACAGTTGCATCCGGATACATTCAAGTTGTTTCGTACTGCTGTGCGATGAAATTGCATCCATAGTTAGGATTTCCTTCCAATATCCCCTGCTGGGAAAGGATGCATGAAGCGGTGGAAGCCTCCTCCGCTTCTTGTACAGGCGCCCAAATCATTAACTGGCGTGCGCGAGCGGCGACTTTTCTGTGCGTCAGCGCCATATGACGGAGCGAAGTTGGAAATAGGATGAGGCTAAGCGCATGCTCACAAAGCACGCTCGGCTGGGGCCGTCGTCTGCTAAGCTGTTCCTTCTTAAGGACGTCACCCCTTATTATCGCGTTTCGACGAGCAGGCAGCGTGAGTAGACGAATGGTTTTTCTCGCATTTTACGTTCCGAAGAACAGCGTTGTAGCAACCAAGCGAGGAAATAAAAACCGAAAGATAGGCCGAACACTCCCAGTCATGCGATAAGCCGGAGAACATGGATCGTTCATGTGTTACTTGCTGACGCGAAAGCTTTTTTTCATCTGAACGAAGGACGCTTATCAACACTCAGCGTGCTTTATGCTTCAGCGTGGCGACGAAACTAAAAGGCCGCTGTGAAACTGAAATGAAGCTGCTCTGCAGGCGTGCTCGCAGCAGTTCGGAACAGTTATCAAGATTCGACTCCGTGTATGTCAAGCGACAAGACTCCGAATTATAGGGATGTCCTTGGGCGGCTCATTGCAGAAGGAGATGCTAAAGCAATTGGAGTGGCTGGGACTTCAGTGGGCACAATCATACGTGCCTACTGGGACGAAAGCCGGATCGAAGATGCTCCTCGCTACCTCATCAGGAAAACAAAAGAAGAAGATTTGCAGATTGTTGCCTGAGCTAGTGATAACCCTTTCATAACGATAATGACCCATGTTCTCCATTCATAAGGATAACGACCCATGTTCTCCGGCTTATCGCATGATTGGGCGTGTTCGGCATATCTTTCAGTTTTATTTCGTCGCATGGTTGCTACAACGCTGTTCTTTGCAGCGTAAAATGCGAGCAAAACCGTTGGCCTACTCACGCTGTCTGCTCGTCGAAACGCGATAATAAGGGGTGACGTCCTTAAGAAGGAACAGCCTAGCAGACGACGGCCCCAGCTGAGCGTGCTTTGTGAGCATGCGCTTAGCCTCATCCTATTTCCAACTTCGCTCCGTCATACGGCGCTGACGAACAGAAAAGTCGCCGCTCGCGCACGCCAGCTAAAGATTTGGGCGCCTGTACGTTAATGCCTCTTAATTACCCAATACAGAAGATAATAGCTTCTGCGTCTGAAGAGTTGTCTGGCTGGAGAGCATGTCATAATGACAGGCCTCTCGAGATCGTCCTTTGGAGTCCTTGTTTTGCGATTTTTTTGGAGTCCTTGTTATGCGATGTTTAAAAAATCCCTCTCGTGCCTTTTTTGCCGTTGCTATCTTTGCTCCACCGTTTTCGGAGATTTTTTTTACGTGGTTTTTATTCTGCCTCCGTACTGGTGTTGCTGTGATATCACAGTAGCAGTGGTGTGAATTTCATTATTTTTTCTTAGCACTTTATGCATTTCTTCAATAGTTATGGAAGACGTTGTTTCGTCGGAAAACGCGCATTTGGTAATTACCACTCAACCCTTAAGCTAGAAAATGTGATTCGATTTTTCTCGGCGATTAACTACCCTGGCACGCCCGCAGTGGCGAAGCATGCTAATATCGACTACGCCGCCGTGATCGGAGCAGGCACAGGTACGGGATGCGTGCTATAAGACGTTATCAGCAACCGAGTCCTTTTGCTACTAGTCGTCTGGCACGTGCGGTTATATTGGCAGGACAGGCATAGAGCAGATTATTGCGGTGTGAATGGGCACCGTCATTTTCAGTGCAATGGCGAGATGCGGTGCGGATGTTGGTTGAGGGACTGCAGAAACATCGCGGCCGCACCTGCATGACGTCTGCAACATACTGTATTCAGTTCTACCGCTGAGCTTCAGGGCGATCACTGTAATGTTGGAGCATACAGAAGACGACTTCTAGACGAGCTGATATGAAATAGATACGTGGCAATGAAATACATAGTTTCACACATGGCGCAATTGTCCCGACGATCTCCTCTCGTTCATGCAATCGTTGCCGCCTGAGGTTGCTTATGGGCAAAAGTTCTTAAGACAATTTCAAGATTTCAAGTGCATCGAACTACTCCAGTGATTATCAGGCTGCCCAGCCGATTGGCCGCGAATATCAGGCATATGGGCAGTGACAGATATCAAATTATTGGTAGCGTAGCGTGGCAGCCACGCTCAATTTCCGTGGTGAAAGGAGTCGACGACTACCCTGAGGTCTGAAACTCGCTTGCTGATAGAACGCTGGGCCAGGACTCTTCTCAGACGCCTCAAGAGACCCGGATTCAACTGAGCCCTAACCTTCTTTACTGTGGTTTCTGAGAACCAGACAATGCAACTTGCGATGAACAACAGCCATAAAAGTATTTGATGATAAGCACCTCGGCGACAAAAACAAAATTTCCATCCACACAGATGCCCCTTTTGCCTGAAACAAGCTTCGTAGAATCACCCACGCGCACAGATTATGGCGTCGTGCCGGGAGCATTTCTGCGAGGGTAAAAGTTTCTTCAGCTTGTCTGCATTTCAAGCCTCCCATCATGCGCCAAAATTATGCCCCTCAGGATAGGTTTTTCACTCGGTCAGCGTCTATCGTCGCACTGTAACATAAAATGTAAGCTGCCTACGATTCTGCGCAAGCTGATCTTTAATACGACCAGGATGAATCTTCCTGCAAGCTGAAATCCTTCCGCATGCTTTAAGTCCCATACATCTTTCGCCTCTACGCCTTTCAAATTGCGGCCGCCACGGTGGCTCAGTGGTGCTCGGCTGCTGACCTGAAAGACGCGGGTTCGATCTCTGCCGCGGCGGTTGAATTTCTTTGGAGGAGAAATTCTAGAGGCTTGTGTACTGTGCGATTTCAGTGCACGTTAAAGAACCCCAGCTCGTCGAAATTTCCGGAGCCCTCCACTACGGCGTCTCTCATAGCCTTAGTCGCTTTGGGACGTTAAACCCCATAAACCAAACCAAACCAAACCTTTCAATGTGCGGGTGACGATGAAATATATCATTTCATAGTATGTTGCTATCCAGCTTTTTTTTGATGCCACTTTTTCTGTTGCATTGGTTTCACCAATTTTTTTTATGCTTGCAGGTAATCCCCTGCGCAAGATAATCCACGTGGTAGATAGATAGATAGATAAATATGTTTATTTGAGTGTGCCTCAACAGCCAAGTGGCCTAAAGGAGCGCACACTAGGTCAGATACATCAAAATCACCATTTCAAAACTTTTAAAAGCAGGCACGAAAACAACAATTAGGCAAATATGACCATGTCAATAAACGTTTCTTTATGTAAGATTTGTAAACCAGTCATTGGACAAATGGCGTGCAAATCGGGATAAAATAATCGGGACAGTGGGGTGGTACGCACACTGTTCCAGTGCAGTTCCATTCCGTGCCTTGCAGCGGACCAGGTAGGCCAGCTCGTCTCTGTAGAAGTTCATATCTAATCACCTGGTCGTATTTCTGAGTAGGTATGTCTCAGTATGACGGGAGTTTTCAGTGTATGATCACATTTAAGTAATTCTTCCAGGGGTGCCATCGTAAATCTGTGAATGCGGACTCTGTGAATACAAAGGAAATAACGGCAGCACTTCGCCTCTCGACGGTTTGCCATATTTCTGCGAGACATGAGTGCAGGTTATCCTTTCTTTGCCATTGGTACCTGAAGGAATGATGGTTGATCCTTGGAGGCACTATATTTCCGACCCTATTGTTAGCTCCAAAAATAACCGTAGACAAGGTATAGTCTTTGCAAGCCAATAATGTGGCTGAGCGCATCGTAGCGAGCTTAATGTGGCGAAACACTCCGAAGAAAATTAACTTGTTCCCCCTGTACTCATTCACAATACATCCTACTGTTATCAATATCTGCAACTTAAACATGGGGTGAAAGACCACTATCGCGGAAGCCTATTCATCAACGCAATTTTTCTCCATTTTCTTATTAATGTATATTTTTTTACCTTGTTATCCGCACCCGTTATCTAATGTCCCGAAAGGGACCTTTGAGGAATAATAAGTAAATAAATAAATAGAAAGTTTTGGGCACCGTTCAACAAAAATGCACAGTATGTAATAAAATACAAAAAAAAACGAGTGGCCGTTGTCGGAATGGAATCCAGTTAATACATCTGACTCCAGATCAAGAGGAATTAACTGTCTTGTTTGGGAAATGGTCCGAAACGTCGCCAGCAATCTTTTGAAGCACACTCGAGAGGAGCTGTTATAAGCTCCTGCTAGTTATTTTTATCACCCGTTGTATAATCTTTAATGCCTTTTTGAAAGTACAGCTTTCCCGAGATTAGCTCCCTGCGAAGTATATACAGCGAGGGATGAGTTTTATTAGATGTCTATGGATTAAGACACCCGAACAGGAGTTCCTTGCGGGGGATCCTTGCAGTGGGCAGTATCTCACCTACCCAAAGTAGATCTCCGTGTGTAAACGACCACTGTAACAAATCCGCAAGGAAAAATCTGGCTCAAAACATATGCTGAAGCTTATCAGCTCTTTAAAAGGGAACCGCAATGGCGGACAGAGAATCGATCAGCTCCAGTGTAGCGGGTGGGAATCCTCGATGGGAGTGCTGAACATTTTCTCTCTTATTTCTGTTCCTATATCCATCATAAGACTCATTTACATTCTCTGAAAATAGTTCTATGCTGCGATTCACCACAAGGGCAACCTTGAGAGATGGGAGAATGTGCAGGCTACAGTGAGAGACTAATGGCGTTTGCACTGGTTGGGTGCGTTCCCAGCTAGCGTATTCGAGGCCCGCGTAGCTGCTTTCAAAGAGACGTCGCTATCTCGGAGTTTCTAAACACACGCTTCTAATTTCCCTACCAAGACGAGGGCTCCCTTTAAACTAGGACGCTCTTCATTTGCAGCCTATCCACACACGATCAAAAGTACAACGACAGCTTCTCTGCTACGGTTGCGGTTGTCCCATGGTTGTCCTTTAAGAGAAGAGGAGGTTATTTTCATGAAATCGGCTCGGGTTGTCTTTTTGTGACTAAGTACTACCGGGGTAACAAAACGCCAGGGCTGAAATATGTTATTTTATCTCAACTATCCCGTATAAGAAGGACTCGGAACCGTAACATAAACACGGGAGCACGACCAGGTGCTTTGCACGCTGTCTCGCACGCAACGCGCGAAAATGTTTTTCGGCCACTCGTGTGACGCGTTAACATTTCGCGCCAAGTGTACTTCGCAAAAATTCTCTTTTTCAAACTATTCTATTTTCATTCTGTGCAGGTGTTCACGGTGCGTAAGCTGAAGGCACAAGGTCATCACGGATTTTCACCATACGCACGGGTGGTGTACTTAACCGGCTGCCATTAGACCGGAACAGCTACCCACATAGGTCCTCACAGGAAGTGTCATGGACTTTCAGTCGGAATACGACCTCGACGAAGTGACACATGGTGAGGAGGAGTGGCGAGGGGAGGTCACGTTCACCGTTTGCAGCCTGGAGAATGGTCAGACTAAAAGAAAGGTTCACTGGACATCACTTCTTACAGTAGAGACAAGATTCAAATATGTTACAAATCATTCACATTTGTGCAAAACCGAGCGACACACACAGTGCAGTACTGGAGAAAGCCTAGAGCACAAAGAGATATTACAACAGTACACCAGTAAATGAGTAAGTCGAAAACACAAAAACAAACATTAGTAACCGTGATCTGTGAAATTCTGACGACCGAAGGATGGCGGAAGACTAGCGCATTTACTCTCGCTCGTTCGTGGCTGGCGGACAGAGTTGTGGCCGCAGAAGTCGTGCGGTGCCTCTTTCTTGTAAGCAACCGAACTACATGTATGCGGAGATCAGGCGTGTATGCGGAGTTTTTTTATTAGCTTAAATTTTAGCAGTGTTTAGTAGCATATATACAGAAACATCGAGCTTAGAAAATCTTTTTCTGATCACATTTCCGAAAGCTGCACCATCTGTCTTTTCGTTTCTCAGGGCTCTGTAGTGCGTTCCTTGCCACACTCAACATTCTCAGCCGTGGATACTGATCTCTGATATTGCACAAAATATTGGCTGTGAATTCCGCACTGCTGGATGTGCTTTTGTGCGGCGCCTTCAGTGTTTTATATAAAAGTCTCAAGAATATTTATAACCTCACGGGAAATTGCTGTCATAGATATTATACCCTCTCTAGGCATATCGTAGATTAGCGAAAATAATTAGAGATCGGGCATGTACGTTCAGCCAGTTAAGTTCAACCAGTCGCGCTTCCGTCGTTCGTTGGGACACATGTTTAGGAAGCTGAGGCCTGCATTTGTGGACAAAACGCAAACTAAAGAGCGCTTTTTTCTGAGGATGATGTTGCGCAAATACTTTAGCGGCGACTGGCCTGCTTACGCAGAAAACTTGCGCCTGCCGTTTAGTTTGTGTGCCATTCACTGGTTAAGGCCAGAATGAACTACACATACGTTTTAGAACTCAGACAAATCCCGCGTATTCTTTGTGTACGCTTTCTTCTTTACTTCTCCTTGCATTATTAGTGATAATTTGCATAATTTTTATAACCAGTCGTACGCTCTATTTTCTGGCTCTTACTCATATCGTGAGTGTGCACGTTTCCTTTCATGGGGGAGGGGACCTGGACTCTTAATTTTTTTTTTCATTTCTGTGCTTGTATATTCGTCGCAGTGCATACCAATTTCAGATGCCACTTAGTTTTGTGTGAAGTACTTAGACATGTTGATCTGCTCAGGTACAATACTAAATTTGAAAGTGGCAATCTGAATTATGGTGTGTTTAATTAGAATGAAGTGCAAATGCCTTCCTTATAATTGCGCGACCACGGTTGCACGGTAGTTACGGTGCTCGGCAGCGGCTTCGATTACGGCGGTGTTGGTCGCATTTCGATGGACGAGGAATGCTACAGACCGTAGAGCTTCGTGATATCAGTGCACGTTAATAAGCCCCAGGTGAGGGAACGTATCCATAGCCCTTCATTACGGATTTCCCCATAACTTCAGTCGCACAGGGACATAAACCTCATCAAAGAAAACGAAACTTATGTGCTTCGAAACATTTCAATCAGTGTATGGTCTTAATTCAAAGAGTGGCCAGAAAATAAAGTTAGGGCGTTGTAATAATAATCATCAGCACGACCACGCCCACTACAAGGCAAAGGCCTCTCCCATGTCTCCCCATTAACCCTGTCCTTCGCCAACTGCACCCACCGTATCCCCGCCAATTTCTTGTTCTCATCCGCCCACCTAACTTTCTGCCACCCCCTGCCACGCTTGCCTTCTCTTGGAATCCACTTCGTTACACTTAAGGACCGGCGGTTATCTTGCCGCCGCATTACGTGCCCAGCCAAAGCCCATTTCTTCCTCTTGATTTCGACTAGGATGTCATTAACCCACGTTTATTCCCTCACCCAACCCTGCCGTGTCCGATCTCTTAACGTTACACCTATCACTTTTCCGTCCATGGCTACCTGCATATATGCTCATCACTGGATAACGCAGTGATGGGCTTATATAAAGCCTAAAGCTACACAGAGTGCGCAAACGTCAGACGCCACCGCGATATGGTGGTTGCTTTACGCACAACCGAGTTTTAAAAGCTTTAAAAGCGGTCGCGCAATTAAAAGAACTCGATTTCCCTCGTAAATTTGCCCGTCTTTCACTTTTTCACAAAATTTATCATCACCCATTGCTGTGTCAAGATTTCTTTCAGGAACCTGCCGCCGATATTTGCACGCCGCGATCATTCATTTAAATTAAAGCGCACGCCATGCCGCACATCCCTTTTTGCGAAATCATTCATACCACGCACGATCATCGAATGCAACCGCACACCATCCAATATCGCTACCGAATTTAACACATTTAAATTTCAAGAATTGATCTCTGCTTTGGGTACCATCTACCGACATCGACAGTTCTAGTAGTGTGAACCTTTGCCATTCCATATGCTACGATGCGCAGGTTACTCTATGTATTTAGATTTCGTAATTCACCTGTTGTTATTATTCCACCCGGTATATTTCTTGTTCGTATATGATATTTATTTGCATGACTGCGTATAATAATTGGTTTCATTGAGGTTTTTTTTTTCATGTCACATTGTAAGTGTCCTTTCTATTGCCTACCCACCCTTACGTAGTGCACTCGAAAGATGGCCTTTAAGGGTATTTTCAGTTTAGTTTAGTTTATGGGGTTTAACGTCCCAAAGCGACTGAGGCTATGAGAGACGCCGTAGTGAAGGGCTCCGGAAATTTCGACCACCTGGGGTTCTTTAACGTGCACTGACATCGCACAGTACACGGGCCTCTAGAATTTCTCCTCCAAAGAAATTCCAGCCGCCGCGCCCGGGATCGAACCCGCGTCTTTCGGGTCAGCAGCCGAGCACCATAGCCACTGAGCCACCGCGGCGGCCAAGGGTATTTTCAATAAATGAGTAAATAAATAAAAAGGCAGTCCGCTTCCATGTGCTATCGAGGTACATTTTCAAGCCAGGCAACATAAATTGAACCAACGACTATTCGAACAATGAGGCTTAAGAGTCAGTCCTAGCTTGAAAATTCCTCTGATAGTTTGAATAATCATCAATTTGGCGTATTTTCTCAGTATGTACGTGTACCGTATGTTAGTCGGCATAAGTTTTTTTTAGTGCAATGAGCCATAGGTTATGGCGTTCATGAACCACTGCACGAGTAGGTACGAAAATATCCGATTTTCCCTAACATACACTGGTTAACAACTTTAATTTCAGAGGTAGCATCCATTCCCGAGCACCTTCCCATGAATTCTGTTCTGCCATCGACGTCGAACTCTTCGCTCGGAAATGTGGCCAATGCAAATTGGGAGGACTGGGGGCCATCGCGGGCTACGGGTGAAGAAAATTCTGTACGGTATCAGAACCTTGAGACACCAGAAGAGGAGTTGAGATACATCTCCTTCCCGTACACTTCTATGAATTTTGACGGCGTTGTGAGACACATCGAATTGCACACTACTGAGAAAAAATTTAAATATCCCCTGTGCCCAGCGGTGTTTGAGGCGCCCTGCAAACCTGAAATGCATATGGCCTCCTCTCACACTGTGGAAAAACCACACGAGTGCGACCAGTGCCGCTTTTCAGCTGCCTCACCTAGCAAGCTACTTCGACACAAGCGTACGCACACAGGTGAAAAACCGTATAAATGTGAAGTGTGCCCATTTTAGGTGAATAGGAAAGGGTGTTTAAAAATTCACATGCGTACGCATATGAGAGCAGGGTCTTTAACTGTACTCTATGTTCATTCGTGGGTTCAAGCACTGAGAGCCTCAAGGAGCACATGTCCGGACACGGGGAGTGAGTTCTTCATTAATATGCGCAGGTGATGACGATGCTTTATAGAGGCACATGCCTCACCGCAGAAATAACTATCCACTTTTTGCGGACAAGCGTGAGGTAACTGTTTAATGTACGGCGGACATACGGTATTCTTGTGCATAATGTTGTGCAGACGTTTGCAGCTGCAGCTGCATGTTCTTATTAATTCGCATTATTTTAGCAGTAGACACAGCGCATCAGGTGCTTCGGTTCTTACGTGGACAGCCAGATGCTCCGCCTTCTGTGTAATTTCGATACCAATAAAGTGGAGACTGCGAATGCAATGTCGTTCAGCGTAAGCTCTTTCTTGCTTCAAAGTGCAACTTGTCGAAAAAAAAATGAAAGTTGATCAGAGGTACAAACTAAAACGTCTTTTATAGACCACCTTTTATAATTCGAAGTTAACTGGTAAATCCGTCGCTTCCTCTGAACTTTTCGCGTTATAATTACCACAGCATTTTCAGGCTGCGCTTTATGGGGTTACAACAGTTTTGTTCATTTAGAATTAAACATTTTGTCTCTTTTATTCCGACCTCAAGAACGTCTCAGCAACTTCCATGAATCTTTGATAAAATGCGGATGTCAGTCGTCATCATCATCAGCCTGACTAAGCCCACTGCAGGGCAAAGGCCTCTCCCATGTCTCTCCAATTAACCCTGTCCTTCGCCAGTTGCGGCCACCGCATTCCCGCTAATTTCTAAATCTCATCCGCCCACCTAACTTTGTGCCACCCCCTTCTACGCTTGCCTTCTCTTGGAATCCACTCAGTTGCCCTTAAGGACTAGCGGTTATCTTAGCTTAGCTGTCTATCCATTATATCATCGCTTAGAGCATGCGGTTAGCTAACGAAGTTTAAGAACTAGTCATCAAACATTTCGTGTACTTCATGTTTCCCCAAATAAAATGTTTCTCAAGCCGCTACGCAGTAGACATGCATGTGTCTGCCGTCGCCTAGCCTGGTTAGATTTTTAGATCCCATCAGACGAATAACTGCTAACTATATAGCTGCGGGAAATATTTTTCTTGCCAGGCCAGCCTCGTTTATCGCATGAGTTGGTTGTGCGGGGTCCGCTGACCTTCCCTAACTGGATAATACATATTGTCACGTTGTAGTGACGGCAGTCCAGTGGTCAGGAAGACACCAGCCAGTCTTGGAAACGAAGCTCTTTATTTGGGCTGACTTGCGCCCGCAAAATAACTGAATCACTCGGTGGCGGCGTAAGCAACAAACGTGCTCGTCGGTCGTCGAACTACGAATGCCCGCTGCTCGCGGCATCGTTCAATTTAAAGCCGGCAAGGAAACTTCGAGATAACAGGTCGAGATCATCTAGAGTAATCTAGAAATACGTAGATGCAGCTGTTCATGGCTGTGAACAATCGAGATTAGTCCGGTCGCTTCTCGCGCCGCGAACAAAAATGATAACACTCCTTTTCTGCGGCCTTGCGCGAAAGCACGGACGCTACAATGATACGTGGCAATATCAGAACGTTTGTTCGAATACCTAAAAATTGAAAGTCATTGAACGTCGCCATCTTTTTCCGTACCTTTGTATACGTGCATGCATATAATTCACGAGTGCATCGGGTGTTCTGCGTGCTGAGGCAACTCTAATCAAGGGAAGGAAAGCAGCGGAAAATTGCTCAAGTACGCGGGGAATGAACAGGGATGCCCGAAAATTGTCAAATGATGTCCGTTTTGTTCCAATCAAAGACTTTCGCATTTATAGATATCGCAAACTGCGCATTCACGATTACGGTACCTATAATCTGCGGTCTCGCAGCCAGTGCCTATGTTTGGAATCTGACTTTTGCTCATTAGACATCTCACCTGGCTACCCGGACAATCGAAACAAAGAATTGTGGTCTGCTCAGACCAACAAATCACCAATGCGAAGTACAAATGAAGGGCTGCACTACATAATTCAGCCCGGCTGATTTCTTTTACGACATCACTAAAGGGAAAATTCTGACTGACGTAAATTGCGAGTACACTGATTGCTTCACAAGCGAAGTGGTTCCGGCTTGTAAGACAAGCTTGAAGTATCGAAGCAAAAGGAGCGAAGAAATGTAAACTAGAAGAAAAAAGAAGCAGGTCCTTGAAACGAATATGGATAACAGCAGATAGGCGACCAGGCAGTAAAATCTTCTCCTCCTCCTCCCCCTCCCCCCCATCCATCCCCTTCATCCAAATGGAAGAGGGAGGAGTGGGTGAACCTCATTGAAAACGCTCCAGCGTCCGCTGTTATCCCCGCACCCCACCCTCCTCATCCGACCTTTCCAGACTTAAGCTCCCATCCGCCTTGTTCTCGAGCCTTGGTCTTCTCTTCAACTATTTGAATCTGTTCATCCTGCTGTCTGCTGTTATAGCGTCGGAGGAAAGATCAGGATTGGTTTCATAACGTAAGCTTGAATTATAAAAAAAATTAATTGGACTGAACACCGATTTTTTTTAATTTATTTAAAAAACTGGCCCTCTACGGAGAGAGCTAACTACTGAGCTAGTTGGTTTTCAGCTATATTATCTGGATTTCCACCGCAACGAGGACATATACAAGAAAGAGGACGACACGGGCGCTTATTGCAACTGTTTAATCAGGTGAAAGCAGTCGGCATATATAGCCTTTCTTGTTGCCGTGCACATGTACAAGGCGCCAAGAAAACCACACGAATTTTATCAGAGTAGGCGTGGAGAGAGAGAGAGAGAAAGAACTTTATTTACACAGGAATTCGGGGCACGCCCCAGGGTCCCCGCACGACCCCACTGCACTGAAGTGTTTGTTCCTGAGGTCCATAACACTGGCAGCCCGGCCGGTGGCGGTGGTCTGCACGGCCGGGTCCTCTGAGCGCAGCCTGGTCTCCTAGTCCTCCCTGGTCTTGAGGTTTTTTAGGTCCCGCGGGGGAGGGTCCGCCGGGCAGAGGGAAAGGATGTGGAGGGAAGAAGCGAAGGGTTCTGGGCATAGGGCACATGCGGGGGTGGGAAAGGATGGATGATAGTGGGCTCGGTTAAGGGGTGAGGGGAGAGTGTGTGTCTGTAGTCTGCGCCAGAGTGTTGCGTGTTTGTTATCTAGGGAGGGGTGGGGCGGGGGTTAGAGCTGGCGTGAGGCTCTGTATGCCTTGGTCAGCTCACTGAATGTGTGCATGCGCTCCTTCGTGAATCCCCGATCCGAGGCCACCTGAGCCCGGTTTAAAGAACCTCGGGCTGAAAGGTTGGTAGCCTCGTTTCCGGGATTCCCGGAGTGCGCAGGCACGCATATCCGCTCCACATGGCGGGGCGGGGGTGCATCGGGCGAGTCCAGTATGCCAAAAGCAGGGACATGAACTCGGCCTCGAGCAAAATTTAAAATCGCAGTTTTGGAGTCATTTAATATATACCGGACTTCCGTGCGAGTGATAGCTAGTGCAATGGCGGCTTCGTTTTCAGCCTCTGGGGACGTGTCTGGAGGGAGAGGTAGTGTGAGGAGGGCGGATAAAGAGGAGTCCACCGCAGCTGCTGTCGCTTCATCACCCGTGCAGGCAGCGTCCACCCATACGGCGTCCGGCTCGGGGCCGTATGCTCGATGGAGTGCCTTCGCACGGGCTCTGCGGCGCTGCTCATGGTGGGACGGGTGCATATTCCTAGGGAGCGGCCTAATGAGAAGCTCCTGGTGAAGGGGTCGTGGGATGGCGAGGAGGGTTGGGTCGTTGGCCGGTATTCTGATGCCGAGGGAATCCAGGATATACCGACCTGTGGAAGTTTGTGTGAGCCTGATGTATTGGACCTGTCGGTGGGCCTCCACAAGTTCCCCGATCGTGTTGTAGTGGCCCAGGCCTAGTAATCTTTCTGTGGGTGTGTTGAGGGGAAGATGAAGTGCTACTTTGAATGCCTTGCGAAGCAAAGCATCCAAAGCGTTTATGCCATGTTTGGATAGTTGTAAGTATGGGGTAGTGTACAGCACACGGCTGAGGACAAAGGCATGAATGAGGGGACATAGGTCACGCTCCTTCATGCCTCTATGACGTCCCGAAACCCTGCGGATGAGGTGCGATATCGCGCCTACAACCTGCTTCAGTTTCTTGAGGGTAGTGGTGTTTTTGCCATCGTTCTGGATGTGCAGGCCCAATACACGGAGGGTGCCAACCTCAGGTACCGGGTCACCATTCAGTTCAATGGCAATGGGGGAGCGGGGACAGCGGTGGTTCATAGGACAGTTCGGACTTCTCTGGGGAGCAAGACAGTCCGATGGTACGTGCGTAATTTTGGGTGAGGATGGCTGCTTCCTGTAAGGTGCTCTCTATGTCGCCTTCTCTGCCGTGAGTGGTCCACAGGGTGATATCTTCGGCATAAAGAGTGTGCTTCAGGTGGGGAATAGTCGCCAATTTTCGGGCAAGGGGGATGAGGGTATTGTTAAAGAGAAAGGGGGAAAGGACGGACCCTTGAGGGGTGCCGATACTCTGAAGCGGGTATGAGGGGGAAGACAGAGGGCCGAAGTGTATCTCAGCCGTGCGGTCAGTGAGGAATGCTTGAATGTAGGCATACGTGCGCGTTCCCATATTCAATGGGGATAGAGCAGTCATGATCGCCTGATGTTCAATGCGATCAAAAGCTTTGGAGAGATCCAAAGCTAACACTGCATTGGTGTGACCTGGAAGAAGCGGGTCGAAAATGTCGTGTGTGAGTTGCAGCATGGCGTCCTGTGCGGATAGATGAGGGCGAAATCCCACCATGGTATGCGGGTAAAGATTGTTGTCCGCCATGTGACTTGTGAGTCTCGCTAACACAACATGCTCGAGGAGCTTCCCAAGGCATGAGAATAGCGAAATCGGACGAAGGTTTTGAAGTGTAAGTGGTTTGTTGGGTTTAGGTATGAATATTACCTTCGCGTGGCGCCAGGACTGAGGGAGGTTACCCTCCCTCCAGCACTGGTTGAAGCATTTCGTAATGTGGGTGATCGATTGGTCATCGTGGAAGAAATTCCCCCTCAGCCTCATGAAGAAAATCTGAAGTGTCAGTGAATCAGCTAGAACCCGCTTTTTTGACGTGAAAGCCTTTCGGAGTTTCACGAGCCGTCTGCTATCTGCCTCTACCGAGAATCCTCACAACGCGGAATCATGGTGTACAACTGGTACAAACCCTACAGTGTTCAAGTCTCTCACCCTCATTATTTTAAAAATCTTTTGCACACTCCCTAATTCGATCATTCACGCAACATCATGTCTGTCCAATACAGGATTTTCTGCAGGACAACTTAATTCCATAGTCCATGTTAGTGGCGCACTTTACTAAACGCTGCCCATATGTCTTTTGACAGCCGACCTTTTTGTTTTCGCAAGTTATGCAACGCTTTAGCTGACCAAGCTTGCGGTGGCCTCAGGAAGCCAACGGCACATTAAATCTGTTTCCCAATTTCTTCAGGCCGTGAGTAAGCTTGTGAGCGTAAGGTGCCACCACTGGCCTCTCATTTCCCGTCATTTCATTCCTGCTTTCTCTAGCCTTCACCTTCTTCAAAGGCCATTGTACCACAGGTATCAAGACCGACTCAGAGAAGTTGGGCTTCAACGAGCCTGTCCTATTAATTATTAAAGCTAGCTTGCATCTCATGTACGAACGACTTCCGGAGCGAGGACCACAAGCAGACGGTTGCGATGCCCCGTTTTACAACCTTCGAGTGGCAGAATTTCAAGGCAGGAGAGCCTACTGCGCACGAGAGGAATAAGCCCAGAAAATGTGCTCATCTCAAAACTTTAAATATATATCTAAAAACTGAAGCAGCGATTACCCGGTAGTTCAAAAGTAAAAGTTAGCCCTTTTCTAAGTTGCCTAAAATCATCTAAAACACTATTTAGGGTTGTCTCAGTGGACAGAGTCCGTTGCTTTTTTAAAACAATTAACAAGTCGTCTATGTAGCGAAACACTTCAAGGACCTTGTCATTAAAGCATGTTATTACAAAAATAAGGACCTTGTAATCATAAAACTTTGAGGCGCGTGGGTAAACGGTGTCATCAGAGCCGGCATCGGCAAATGCCCTAGAGGACGTTTGGAGAAGGAAGCACTCCAAGAAGCCGGTCTAAAGAGGTTTAAGTGCAGCTTCAATTTGCTTACTATATCACCGGGACCATCGATCCGATGAGGCAATCCTTTAATTTTTAAGAAAAAGCACGCTCATAAAATCTAACACATCAGTGTGCTAGACACCAGGTTCGGCGGCATCTTTCAGCCGCCGCCGAACATGGTATGATTTTTCTATCACATAAGACGAATAAATGGCAACTCTTTAATTCGGGCAAGAAATGCTAACTATATCGCAGCGCTAAATATCTTTCTTGCCAGACCGACGTAAATTATGAAAAACTCTTTCTAGAATGCTGAAAACTTGAAGATCGTTGAGTATTTCCACCTTTTTCCATACTGCCGCATGCGTTCATGCGTATCATTCACGAATGCGTCAGGTGCACTGCGTGCTGAGGCGAATCTAATCTACAAAAGGAAGGGCGACAAAAAATACTGGACAAGTACGCGGGAAGCAAACACAGAATCCTGAAAATTGTCAACCGATGTCCTATTTTTTGTAATCAGATATCGCAGATATATATAGGGATCGCAAATTGTGCATTCAAAATCATGGCACGTCTATTCCGCGGGCTCGCAGCCAATGCCTTTGTTTGGAACCTAACTTCTGCACACATTTTGCACCTGGCAACCTGGACAAACAAAACAAAGAATTGTGGTCTTGTAAGAGCAACAAATGTAACGCTGCTGGCAGAGCACAGGCTGCGGAAAACATTAATAGGCATCTACAGTCTGTGTAAAAGGTATATAGTCAAAGGGGTGTGCTTCTGAGCTCTTTAGTGCGGCTCCTCTTTCATACTCAGGGAACCTAATCTCATGAAGGCAGCAGGAATTTAAGTCCTCAACGATATAAAGCTTAGGACTATCCAATGTGCGAAAGAGCCTCGCCACACGGCTTCGAATCGTACCGTTTCCGCTGTATATTTTTGACAAAGACTGTACATGCTTATTTCTGTGGTTTAAACATGGCAGCCTTAACTAGCCCATGTTGCAACAGCGGTGCGTGAAACGCTCATTGACTGTGCAGCTACTGACGCGTGTCAGGTGCCTCATCATTTAAATAAGCGTACTAAATTAGCTGAATGGTGAGGAGTATTGGGAATCTACTTTCGCGGACTGCCAGTATTTTTCCACATATTCCTACTCAGAGACCAATGCAAGATCATTCTAAAACAAAAAGATGTGTTTTTTTTCTTTAAGTTCGCACTGTTGTGTTATGAATGTGATATTGTTTTTGTTTGTTGTTTTTAAGTGTACACCTTTAACGTCTACATAGGTGTGAACTTGCAAAACAAGATTTCAATTGTCTATTGGCCAGGTAGTTAGGTGCAGTGACCGAACGCTGCGCTGTGCTACCTTGGACGATAAACAGATGGACGCCCCCACTCCAGCTGTTTTGTGCTTTGTGTCGTGCGCGTGTTTTGGTACTATAGTCTCCAAGACCTACACGCGCGTGCGACCTGTACATATGTTATTATGTTAATATGTAAATAGATTTATTGCCAGTGTACCTCTCCCCATGTCCTTTCTGCTATCCCCTCAGCTCTTTCATTTCACTTCTACACACTGCCTGCTACCCTTTGTTTCCGCTGCTCCAGCTCAGGTGCTTCCAGCAGAGATAGCAGATGCCGGGGCTAGCAACAATCTTTTACCTGCCATTTACCAATATTTAACAAAACAACTTACAACTACTACTATTGTTATGGGTAAGCCTTATTCATCGATATGTTTATAAATGATATTTTTTATAGCTGCGATTCACTATTACAAGAACTTAATTGCATAGATCTCAACTACCTTTTTGCTCGGGATTCAGATATTACTGCAGTCATTCCTCTGTAACTATTGTTTGAAATGAAAATAAATCAATCAAACCCTGGACTTTCCGGTCATTCAAAGCTTTCCGGGTATTTTTACATCTTCCACTTGAGCCGTGGTATTTTCAGGGTTTGCTGAGTATCTCAGCCCAACTTTTACGGAAAAGCCGGGGTGTGTGAGTTCTACATGGCGTTCGGGGGAAAAAAGGGAATACTACTGGTTCCTTCACCGATCAATGCATGATCCTTACTTCCTGATATTGAGATAATATCTTTCCGCAAAGGAGTCGACACCACTCCAGCTGAGAGAGGACGGTCGGCAATGCGACGAAACATTCATGCTTAGGCACTCGTTGGTAAGTTTAGGGTAAGGAGATATTGCAGTTTCGCCTCTATAGGCATTGCGAGAAATTAACCACAGAACTTTGCTGGTTCTAGCGCAGTATAGCAAACCGCTTTAAAGCCAGACTGATTACAGGGCAAGGAAGGATTGGTTATGCGTCATACCTTATGTGTGACGCATGGGCTATCGGAACACAAGGATTTTCAATGCATGTCCATTTAGTTGGGAACGTTTTCGTTATCTCCAAGATACGCATAGACTGGGCGAAAATAGAGGGGCTAATGTTCACACACGTGGCCTATCTTTACTAAGAGGTAAAGTAATTCTGAAATGACAGCAACTATAGCTACACCAACAAGCAATTCAGAGTGCATGTAGAACCACCCTTTCCCGAAAAAGCCTCTTGACAGGGGACATCTGACACCATTCGTAAAAGTTAAACGCATCCGGCGATAACAGGGAACATTTATACACGGGACAGCAACATGGCCAAGTTGCTGCGGTAAACAGACAGCGGCAAGAGAACGCCGCGCATAACAAAATGCGGGATTATATTCTGTACCCAGAGGAAATGGCTCACAAGCAGTGATAGGCAGTATCCAAGCCACATCTAGCTTCGATACTATCGTTTTGCTAATTTTGTTGATCTGTATTACCTATCGCTTGCCATAAATGAAAGCATTGGAGTATTGGTTTACAAAGTACATTTTGAGTGTATCCTATATTTTAATGATGCTCGATCCTCAAAGCACACTGTGTCGCACATTTCGAGGTGGCTGTAAGCCAGATTTCAGGCCGGCATCGCTCGTAAAAGTGGTAGCACACTAAATAAAGCTATGGAGTACAACTATGAAGAGACAATGCGAAGGCTGTCTCCCTGCGTTTGTTGTCTGGTAGATAGACGAAGCATACATTTTCCATCTGCGCCTTCTGTGACAGAAGGAACGAGGAGACAGGCCCAGTATTGTGGTAGAAAGAATACCTCTTCACCCCTATTTCGAGTGGCGTTCGTTGCCAATAGAAATGAGACTTCTACCGTAATGCTCAGGAGCATACAGAACATGTGTTCTTTACCTTGTGAGCACGATCAAGGTCATGATCTCTTCTACGCACGCGTCAATGGGGTCATCATCGGCGGCATCCTCAAATGCCATAGCCAACGCATACCTGCCGTTTGGAGAAGCAAGCGGTTTCAACAAGCCGTTGTCAAGAGCCGCTAGTGAAACTTTTCCACTTGCTCACTATATCGCCAAGGTCATTGATCCCACGAGGCAAATAGTTTAGTCTAAATGTTAGGAAAATGCACCGTCATGAAATTCAAAGCATCAATTGCTCGACTGCGCCTGTACAGACGCTCTATTTATCTGCTTCGCCTATAGCCCGACCGCATCGTGGAGCTCTTCCGGAACAGCGGTTTTAGCGCATTCTAATACCGTTAAGAAAAGGTAACACAAAAATAACAGATTATCAAGGTTCCTTCTCTGCAATAAAAACTAGCATCCCTTATATTTTTCGTGCTTCGCTTCTAGCTTCTATAATGCAGAATGTTCAGCTTCGAACGTCTCTCAGAGTGCCTGGGAAATAACTGGTTTTCAAAAGTGCATGAAGTATGTACCAGGTAGCGCCGGGCAAAGGCAGAGGCAACAGACTAAATTAAGTAGTAACAAACAAAAAGCATTATAAACAGCTTCAAGTTTATTATTACGTATTCAGGTTCTTACAGAGAAGTCTCCTAAATTAGCTAATGGTATTAGAAGTAATATTAATATTGGTGACTTCAGTAATGTTTAGACGAATCTACGATACGCTTTCTTGTAGCTCCATCAGAAATCGATTGGGGTTCTAGACATATTCTTTGTCACAATAGAATTCCTTAACAAGTCGAGTGTCGGTATTGAAGGCGTATTTTTTGTTTTCTTAAGTATCGTGCCTAGCATTGCACTCAAAGAATATCCGTTTCGGACGAAATAATGGCAAGCAACGCATTTTATCAAGGAAAGGAATTAATCTGCATTTGTGTCGACCGCTATAGATTATATAGCGATGAAATACCGCAGCTATGAAAATACCTGCACACTCAGGCTATCAGTATAAAGGCCGTTGTTTAGCAGTTTAGCAGGGCCCCGAAAATCTGTTTTCTGTAATATTCCACACATAAACATATCGAAAATATTAAACACTTCTTATCATCATAAAAGCATTTTATCTTAAATGTTTTTTTTTTTTGCAAAAGGTATAAGGCATCAGGCTTTTTCGTTCAGCGAAGCTAGAGCGTGGCCCTTTGGACCCCCAACTTCAAGTTGCACTTCACCATTAGTTCCAAAGCTAGCGCTGCTGGAAGCTGCTTTTCAACGGATTTGTAGTATCAGCATGGAAGCTACATTTGCTAACCACATGACATGCAACTAATCTGAGAGCGTCGAACCAATCGGTCTGCTGCATTTTTAGAGTTGGGCCTTATAGCGAGCTCCGGAAAAAGTGAGAATAAGGTTGGCATACACGCTTCCTTGATTTAGGGTTCACGTATAGACCCCACTTGGTGGCGTCGCGTGAAATGCAAAGCAGCATGGGCGTGGTCATCTGAAGTGCAAGTACGGTGGCGCGTTCGAACAGTTCGCTTATGCAGCCGTGCTAGCCGCACTATAGCCATTACGCACTCGTGCAGTTTTGACATGTCGTGAAGCACTTGTTTCAGGTTGAACGACCAGGCAAAATCAACACCAAGCACCAAAGCTCAAGGTGACCGCGTGCGAGTACCTCAGCTGATCACAGCGCTCTTGCTTCGTCTTGTTTGCATCACAGTTGCATCCGAATACGTTCAAGTTGTTTCGTACTGCTGTGCGATGAAATTGCATCCACAGTAACGATATTCTAACAATAGGCCCTGCTGCGAAAGGCTTCACATAGCGGGGGAAGCCACCTCCGCTTCTTGTATATTTATGCCTCTTCATTCGCCATTACAGAAGATAATAGCTTCTGCGTCTGAAGAGTTGTCTGGCTGGAGAGCATGTCATTATGACAGGCCTCTCGAGGTACTCCTTTGGAGTCCTTGTTACTAGGTATTTAAAAAAAATCCTCTCCTCCTTTTCTTTTTTTTTTGCTGTTGCCATCACTGCACCACCGTTCTTGAAGATTTTTTTTTCACGCCGTTTGCATTCTGGCGCCGTAATGGAGGAGCTGTGATATCACTGTAGCAGTGGTGTGAATCTAATTATTTTTTCTTAGCACTTTATGCACGGCTTGAATAGTCACGGAAGAGGATGTTTTGTCGGAAAACGCGCATTTGGTAATTACAACGCAAACCTTAAGCTAGAGAATCTGTTTAGATTTTTTTGGGTGATTATCTACCCCAACACGCCCACAGTGGTGAAGCATGCCACTATCGACTATGCCGCCATGATCAGAGCAAGCACAGGTACGGGATGCGTGCTGTAAGACGTTATCGGCAACCGAATCTTTCTGCTACTACGCGTGTGGCATTTGCTATGGTTATATTGGCAGGACAACCATAGACGAGATTCTTGTGCTGCCAATGGACACCGTCATTTTCAGGGCAATGGCTAGATGCGGTGCGGATGTTTGATGAGCGGCTGAGGGACTGCAGTAACATCGCGAGCCGCGCGTGCATGATCTCTAAAACGTACTGACTTTATGGCGGTGAGAAACATCGCTTAGGCTCTGTACGCCACGGTAATGTTAGAGCACACATCAGTCGACTTTTGCATGATCTGATATGAAATCGATATTTGGAAAATGAAATGCATAGTTTTGCACCTGTCGCAACTGTCCCGGCGATCTCCGCCCGTTCACGCAATCGTTGCCACATTGGGTTGCTTTATGGGCAAACGTTTTTAAGACAATTGAAAGATTTCAAGTGCTTCTAACTACCCTACTGATTATCAGGCTGCCCAGCCGATTGGCCTCGAATATCAGGTATATGGACAGTGACGGATATCAAATTATCTGTAGCGTCGCGTGGAGCCACGCTCCGTTTTGGTGGTGAAAGAAGATGACGACTACCATTAGGTCTGAAGCTCGCTTGCTGACAGAACGCTGCGCCATGACTGTTCCCAGACGCCTCAAGAGACCCGGATTCAACTGAGCCCTAACCTCCTTTACTGTGATTTCTGCGAACCAGAGATTGTCACTGGCGATGCATCTAAATACGGCGCACTGAAAACACGCAAAACACAGGGAGAAGCGACAGGACAAGAACGCACTAGCAACTGAAGCTTGGTCGAAAAACACTTCTCACTCGGTAAGCATGCGCCAGGAAACTCAGCACGTGTCAACAAGATAAAAACCCAAATAAAAACTTGATGTTGCTATACGATAGACAAACGGACTAAACCAAGATAAAAAATTTTAAAAATATGTAAGACTAGAATTAGTACAAGAACCTAAACCCCTGGGATGACCGAAGCTCATAATCAGCACTGGCGATGAACAACAGCTATAAAAGTATTTGTTGATCAGCACCTCGGCGACACAAACAAAATTCACATCCACACAGATGCCCCTTCTGCCTGAAACAAGCTTCGCAGAGTCGCCCACGCGCACAGGTTATGGCGTCATGCCGGGAACATTTCTGTGTGGGTAAAAGTTTCTTCATCTGATCTGTATTTCAAGCCTCCTGTCATGCGTCAAAATTATGCCCCTCAGGATAGGTTCTTCAGTCGGTCAACATGTATCGTCGCACAGTAACATAAAAAATAAGCTACCTATGATTCTGAGCCAGCTTCTTTCATATGACCAGGATGGATCTTCCTGCAAGCTGGAATCATTCCGCATACTTTAAGTCCCCTACATCTTTCGCCTCTACGCCTTTCAATGTGGGCGTGACGATGAAATATATCATTTTATAGTTTTTTTGCTATCCAGCTTTTTTTAATGCCACTTTTTTTGTCGCATTGGTTTCACCATTTTTTTTTGTTTCCAGGTAATCCCCAGCGCGAGGTGGTACGCACACTGTTCCAGTGCAGTTCCATTCCGTGCCTTGCAGCGGATCTGGCGGGGCGAGCTCGTCTCCTTGCATCCGCCGCGGTGGCTCAGCGGTTATGGTGCTCGGCTGCTGGCCCGAAAGACGCGGGTTCGATCCCGGCCGCGGTGGCTGAATTTCTTTGGAGGAGAAATTCGAGGACGTGTACTGTGCGATGTCAGTGCACGTTAAAGAACCCCAGGTGGTCGAAATTTCCGGAGCCCTCAACTACGGCGTCTCTCATAGCCTTAGCCGCTTCTTTGCGACGTTAAACCCCATAAACCATAAACCAACAATCGTCTCCGTAGAAGTTTCTATCGAATCACCTGCTCGTATTTCTGAGTAGGTATGTCTCAGTATGACGGGAGTTTTCAGTGTATGATGACATTTAAGTTATTCTTCCAGGGCCGCCGCGGTGGCTCAGTGGCTATGGTGCTCGGCTGCTGACCAAAAAGACGCGGGTTCGATCCTGGCCGCGGCGGCTAGAATTTCTTTGGAGGAGAAATTCTAGAGGTCCGTGTACTGTGCGATGTCAGTGCACGTTAAAGAACCCCAGGTGGTCGAAATTTCCGGAGCCCTCCACTACGGCGTCTCTCATAGCCTTAGTCGCTTTGGGACGTTAAACCCCATAAACCATAAACCAATATTCTTCCAGGGGTGCCATTGTAAATCTGAGAATGCGGACGCTGTGAATACAAAGGAAATAACGGCAGCACTTCGCCTCTCCACCGCTTACCGTATTTATGCGAAATATTAGTGCAGATTATCGTTTTTTTGCCATTGATACCTGAAGGAATGATGGTTCATCCTTGGAAGCACTATTTTTCCAACCGTATTGTTTGCTACAAAAATAACCGTAGACAAGGTATAGTCCTTGCAAGCCAATAATGTGGCTGAGTGCATCGTAGGGAACATAATGAGGCGAAGCACTGTGAAGAAAAATAACTTGTTCCCTCTGAGCTTATTCACAATACATCCTTCCTGGAATTAATGTTTGCAACAAAGAAAATGCATTTCATTGTAATTTCCAATTCTGAAATTAGATTGAAAGATTTCGGCACCGTTCAACAGAAATGCACCGTATCAGTTGTCATAATGGAATCGAGTTATTACATCTGATTTCAGATCAAGACGAAGTGACTGACTTAGTTGGGACATGGTACGAAACGTCGCCGGCAATCTTTTGAAGCGTACTCGAGAGGAGCTGTTATAAGCTCCTGCTAGTTATTTTTATCTCCCGTTTTCGAATCCTTAATGCATTTATGAAATTACTGCTTTTCCGAGACAAGCTCACGAGACATGAGTTTTATTAATGTTTATGGATTAAGACACCCGAACAGGACTTCCTTGCGGGGGTGCCTCGCATGACGTGCCCAAAGTTTATCTGTGTGTGAAAACAACCACCGTAACAAATCCGCAAGGAAAAATCTGGCTCTAAGCAAATGCTAAAGCTTATCAGCTCTTTCAAAGAGAACAGTAAACGCAGCCAGAGACTCGATCAGTTCCAGCATAGCGGGTGGGCACCCTCGATGGGAGTGCTTAACTATTTCTCTTTTATCTCTGTCACTATATCCATCATAAGCCTCGTTTTCGTTCTCTGAAAATAGTTCTATGCTGCGATTCACCACCAGCACAACCTTGGGAGATTAGATAATGTGCAGGCTACATGTGAGACTGATTGCGTTTGCATCGGTTGGGTGCGTTCCCGGCCAACGTACTCGTCGCAAAAGAGCTCCCCACGTAGCTGCTTTCAAAGAAACGTCACAATCTCGGAGTTTCTACATGCACACTTCTAATTTCCTTACAAAGACGACGGCTTTCCCTTTCAACAAGGACGCTCTTGCTTTGCAGCCCATCCACACACGATCAAAAGTACAGCTTCTCTGCTACGGTTGCGGTTGTCCCATGGTTGGCCTTTAAGAGAAGAGAAGATTATTTTCATGAAATCTGCTTGGGTTGTCTTTTTGTGACTAAGTACCACCGGGGTGACAAAACGCGATGCCCGAAATATGTGATTTTATCTCAACTATCCCGTATAAGGCGTAGGCTGAGACATGAACACGGGAGCACGACCAGGTGCTTTGCACGCTGTCTCGCACGCAACGCGAGAAGTCTTTTTCGGTCACTCGTGTGCCGAGTAAACAATTCGGGCAAAGTATACTTCGCAAAAATTATCTTTTTGGCAATATTCTATTTTCATTCCCTGCAGGTGTTCACGGGGCGTAAGCTGAAGACAAAAGGTCATCGCGGATTTTCGCCATACGCACGGGTGGTGCACTTAACTGGCTGCCATCCGACCGGGACAGCTACCCACATAGGTCCTCGCAGGAAGTGTCACGGACTTTCAGTCGGAATATGACCTCGACGAAGTGGCAAATGGTCAGGAGGAGTGGCGAGGGGAGGTCACGTTCACCGTTTGCAACCTGGAGAATGGTCACACTCAAAGAAAGGTTCACTGGACATCTCTTTTTAAGCAGAGACAAGATTCAAAGATATTACAAACCATTCACAATTGTGTGAAACAAAGCAACACACACAGTGCAGTACTCGAAAAAGTCTAGAGCACAAATAGATATTGCAACAGTACACCAGTAAATCAGTGAGGCGAAGAAACAAAAACAAGCATTAGTAACCATGTTCTGCGAAGTTCTGACGACCGAAGGATCACGGAAGACTAGCGCATTTTCTTTCGCTCGTTCGAGGCTGGCGGACAGAGCTGTGGTCGCAGAAGTAGTGCGGTAGCTCTTTCTTATAAGCAACCGAACTAAGTGTATACGGAGTTAATACGTGTATGCGGAAATTTTTCGTGGCTTAATTTTTAGCACTGTTTAGTTGTAGATTTACAGAAACATCGAGCTTAGAAACTCTTTTTCTGATCACATTTTCGAAAGTTGCATCGTCTTTTCTTTTCGTTTTTCAGGGGTCTATAATGAGTTCCTTGCCACACTCAACCTTCTCAGCCGTGGATACTGATCTCTGATATCGCACAAAATATTAGCTGTGAATTCCCCACTACAGGATTTGCTTTTGTGTGGTGCCTTCAGTGCGTTATATAATAGTCTCAATAATATTTATAACCTCACGAGAAATTGCGGCCATGGATATTATATCTTCTCAGGACATATCGTAGTTTAGCGAAAATTAATTAGAGATCGGGCATGTACGTCCACCCAGTTAAGTTCAACCAGTCGCGCTTCCGTCGTTCGTTGGGACACATGTTCACGAAGCTCAGGACTGCAATTGTAGACAAAACGCAAACTTGAGAGCACTTTTTTCTGAGGATGATGTTTCGCAAATACTTTAGCGGCAACTGGTCTGTTTACGCAGAAAACTTGCGCCTACCGTTTACTTTGTATGCCATTCACTGATTAACACCAGAATGAACTACACATACGTTTTAGAACTCAGACAAATCAAGCGTTTTCTTTGTCTACGCTTTCTTCTTTACTTCTCCTTGCATGAGTGTTCATATTTTTTTGTAGTGTGTATATATACTGGTACGCTGTATTTTCGGGCAGTTACTGACATTGTGAGTGTGCATATTGCTTTTATGGGGGGGGGGGGGAGGGAGCCGGACTGTCAAATTTTTTTTCTTTGCTTGTATATTCGTCGCATTTCATATGAATTTCAGACGTCACCTAGTTTTTTGTAAAGTACTTAGACGTATTGATCTGCTCGGGTACAATATTGATTTGGTAAGTGGCAACCTGTATTATGGGGTGTTTAATTAGAATGAATTGCAAGTGCCATCCATATAAATGCACCGCCGTGGTTGCACAGTAGCTACAGTGCTCGGCTGAGAATTCGAGCACGGCGGTGTTGGTCGCACTTCGATGGACGCGGAATGCTACAGACCGTGGGGCTGCGTGATGTCAGTGCACGTTAATAAGCCCCGGGTGATCGATCTTATCCGTAGCCCTTCACTACGGGGTTCCTCATAACTTGAGTCGCACTGGGACATAAACCTCATTAAACAAAATGAAACTTATGTGCTTCGAAGCATTGCAAATAGTGTACGGTCTAAATTAAAGAGTGTACAGAAAATATGGCGATGGCGTAGCAATGATCATTACTCTGAAGAGAAAAGTATACAACAGCTGTATCCTACCGGTACTCACCTATGGGGCAGAAACGTGGAGGCTAACAAAGACGGTTCGCCTTAAGTTAAGAACAACGCAGCGAGCTATGGAAAGGAAATTGATAGGTGTAACGTTAAGCCTTCGGAAGTGGGCGAAGTGGGTGAGGAAACAAACGCGGGTTAATGACATTCTCATCGAAATCAAGCGGAAGAAGTGGGCTTGGGCAGGGCATGCAATGCGAAGGCAAGATAACCGCTGGTCCTTAAGGGTAACAGAGTGGCTTCCAAGAGAAGGCAAGAGTAGCAGGGCCCGGAAAAAAATTAGGTGGGCGGATGAGATCCAGAAATTTCCGGGGATACGGTGGGTGCAGTTGGCGAAGGACAGGGTTAATGGGGAGACATGGGAGAGGCCTTTGCCCTGTAGTGGCTGTAGTGAGGCTGATGATGACGATGGTCATCATCACTCTGACTACGCCCACTGCAGGGCAATGGCCTCGCCCATGTCTCTCCAATTAAGCCTGTCCTTCGCCAGCTGCGCCCACCGTATCCCCGCAAACTTCTTAATCTCATCCGCGCACCTAACTTTCTGCCGCCCCCTGCCACGCTTGCCTTCTCTTGGAATCCACTTCGTTACACTTAAGGACCAGCGGTTTTCTTGCCGCCGCATTACATGCCCAGGCAAAGCCCATTTCTTCCTCTTGATTTCGTCTAGGATGTCATTAACCCACGTTTGTACCCTCACCCGCTCTGCCCACTCCCGGTCTCTTAGCGTTACACCTATCATTCTTCTTGCAATAGCTCGCCGCATATATGCCCATGACTGGACAACGCAGTGATGGGCATATATAAAGCCTAAAGTTACACAGAGTGCGCAAACATCAGACCCCTCCACGATATGGTGTTTGCTTTACGCACAACCGGTCGAAAAAGGCTGTCCACTTCCGAATGGTATCGAAGTGCATTTGCTAGCCAGGCAACACAAATTGCATCAATGGCTGTCCGCACATTGCGACTTACAATTCAAAGTCCTCGCGCGAAAATTCCTCTAATTGCTTCGTTAGTCGCCGGCATGGTGCATTTTCTCAGAATGTACGTGTGCCGTGTGTTCGTTGGCATCAGTTTGTTTCAGTGCTTTGAGCCGAATGGTATGGCCTTCTTGAATTGCACGAAAACGTTGCCGAACGAGAAGGCATGAAAATATACGACTTTCCCTAAGGTACACTTGTTATCAACTTTGATTTCAGAGGTAGTATCCAGTCCCAAGTACCTTCCCCTGAATTCCCTTCTACCATCGCCGTCGACCTCTGAGCTCGTAAATGCGGCCCATACCAATTGGGACGACCTTCCTATGAATTCTCTTCTACCATCACCGTCGACCTCTGAGCTCAGAAATGCGGCCCATACAAATTGGGACGACCTTCCTATGAATTCTCTTCTACCATCGCCGTCGACCTCTAAGCTCGGAAATGCGGCCCATACAATATGGGACGACCTTCCTATGAATTCTCTTCTACCATCGCCGTCGACCTCTGAGCTCGGAAATGCGGCCCATACAAATTGGGACGGCTTGGGTCCTCCACTGGGTACGAGTGAAGAAAATCCTGACTGGTATCAGAACCCTGGCATCAGAGGACGGCCGTTCAGATGCATCCTCTGCCCACACAGTTCGGCGAACTTTGCCGATGCTTTGAGACACATCGAATCGCACGCTCCAGAAGAGAAATTTAATTGCTCCTTGTGCTCAACGGTGTTTTCGACGTCCTAAAGCCTAAAAAGGCACATGAACGCCCACCCTGGGGAAAAACCCTACAAGTGCGACCAGTGCCTTCATGCAACAGATAGAAGGGACACGCTGATCGTGGACAAGCGTACACACACAGGCGAAAAACCCTACAAGTGGGAAAAGTGCCTTTTTACAGCGACTACAAGTAGCTTGCTCCATCGGCACCAGCGTACGCACACAGAGGAAAAACCCTACAAATGTGAAGTGTGCCCTTATTGGGCGAATCAGAAACCTTCACATGCTTACGCATATAAGAGCAGGGGTCTTTAACTGTACTCTACGTACATTCGTGGGTTCAAGCACTGAGAGCCTCAAAGAGCACATGTCTGGACACGGGGACTGAATTCTTCATTAATATGCGCAGGTGATGACGATACTTAATAATGGCACACGCCTCACCGCAGAATTGACTATCCGCTTTTTGCGGGCAAGTGTGAGGTAAATGTTTAATGTACGGCGGACATACGGTATTTTTTAGATAATTTTGTGAAGACGTTTGCAGCTTCGAGTCATTAACGTTCACCGCTTACTGTTGCATGTTCTTATTAATGCGCATTATTTTAGCTTTAGACACGGCCTGTCAAGTGCTTCAGTTTTTACGTGGACTGCCAGGTGGTGCGCCTTCTGTGTAATGTCGATACCAATAAAGTGGAGACTGCGAATGCAATGTCGTTCAGCGTAAGCTTTTTCTTGCTTCAAAGTGCAACTAGTCGAAAAAACGTGAAAGTTGATCACAGGTACAAAAAAAACGTCTTTTATAGACGACCTTTTATAAATCGATGTTAACTGTAAATCCATCGCTTCCTCTGAACTTTTCGCGTTAAAATTACCACAGCATTTTCAGGCGGCGCTCTCTGAATTTAGAACAGTATTGTTCATTTAGAATTGAACATTTTTTCTCTTTTATTCCGATCTCAGGAACGTCTTAGCAACTTCTATGAATCTTTGATTAAATGCGGATGTCAATCATCATCATCATCAGCCTGACTACGCCCACTGCAGGGCAAAGGCCTCTCCCATGTCTCTACAATGAACCCTGTTCTTCGCCAGTTGGGGCCACTGTATTCCCGCAAATTTCTAAATCTCATCCGCCCAGCTAACTTTCTGCTACCCCCTGCTACGCTTGCCTTCTCTTGGAATCCACTCCGTTGCCCTTAAGGACTAGCGGTCATCTTAGCTTAGCTCTCTATCCATTATATTATCGCTTACAGCATGCGGTTAGCCAATGAAGTTGAAGAACAAATCGTCAACCATTTCGTGTACCTCATGTTTCCCGAAATAAAATGTTTGGGAAGCCGCTACGCAGTAGACATGCATCTGTCTGTCCTCGCCTAGCCTGGCTAGATTTTTAGGTGAAATAAGACGAATAATTGGCAGCTACTTAATTAGATGAAGAGTTGCTAACTGTATAGCTGCGGGAAATATTTTTCTTGCCGGACCAGCCTAGTTTATCGCATGAGTTTGTTGTGCGGGGTCCACTGACCTTCCCCAACTGGACAATACATATGAAAAGCTTTGTTCCAATAATTAAAGCCTGAAAGTCATTGAGCGTCGCCATCTTTTTCCGTACTGTTGTATACGTGCATGCGTAAAATTCACGAGTGCATCGGGTGTACTGCGTGCTGAGGCAACTCTAGAAGGAAAAATGCTCAAGTACGCGGGGAATGAACACGGATGCCGGAAAATTGTCAAATGGTGTCCGTTTTCTTCTAATCAGTGACTTCAGCATTTATAGATAACACAAAGCGCTTTTTGACGATCGTGTTACGTATAATCCGAGGGCTCGCAGCCAATGCCTACGTTTGGAATCTGACTTCTGCTCATAAGATTTCGCACTTGGCTACCTAGACAAACGAAACAAAGAATCGTGGTCTGCTCAGACCAACAAATCAATGATGTGGAGTACAAATGAAGGGCTGCACTGCATAAATTAGCCCCGCTGATTTCTTTTACAACATCACTAAAAGGAAAATTCTGACTGACGTAAATTGCGAGTACGCTGATCGCCTCACAAGAGCACTAGTTCCGGCTTGTAACACAAGCTTGAAGTATGGAAGCAAAAGAGGTGAAAAAGTGTAAACTAGAAGAGCAAAGAAGCAGGCCCTTGCAACGAATATGAAAGACAGCAGATAGGCGAATAATATGAAAGACAGCAGATAGGCGACCAGTCAGTAACCTCTTTTTGTCCTATACCCCCCCCCCCCCCCCATCCTCTTTATCCAAATGAAAGAGGGAGTAGTGGTGGACCCTATCGAAAACGCTCCAGCGTCCGCCGTTATTCCCGCACCCCACCCTCCTCATCCGATCTTTCCCGACTTAAGCTCCCATCCGCCTTGTTCTGGAGCCTTGGTCTTCTCTTCAACTATTTTAATCTGTTCATCCTGCTGTCTTCTGTTATAGCGTCGGAGGAAGGATCAGGATTGGTTTCATATCGTAAACTTGAATTTAAAAAAAAATCAATTGGACTGGACTTCCTTTAATTTATTTAAAAACCAAGCTCTCTAAGGAGAGAGTTAACTACTGAGCTAGTTGGTTTTCATCCATATTATCGGGATTTTGACCGCAACGAGGACATATTGTCACGAATATTACACGGTACACCGTTAGATACACAAGAACTGTTCCAGTCTGCCGAGCTGTCACCAGCAAGAAGGCGAAGCACTTCTTCTTCCTCGTCACAAGCGAGATGGCGGAGCACTTCTTCTTCGTCCACTTCTGAGCTGTATCATTGATCCCTCCTCTGCAGCATCGCCTCGATGCGGGCCGCTTTCACAGAGGAGAAAATTGGTTGGACACGGAACGTTAAACACAGCTATCACGACACAGAACCGGCGGCACTCAGCGTCAAGTACAATCAGCAGGACGGTCGTGGTACGGCTTCGTATGAACGACGTGCACAACATCCGGATGCGGTGGTGTGCGCGATGGGCGGCCTAGGGTTGCCGGTGAAACTTCATACGTCACGTCGCTAATGCGGCGGAGAACTCGGTAAGGTCCGAAGTATCGGCGCAGCAATTTTTCAGACAACCCACGGCGACGAACTGGTGTCGAAACTCACACATGGTCGCCTGGTTCGTACGTAACATTCGCCGTCCGAGATTGTAGCGGTCAGCGTCGACGTGCTGTTGACGGTGTATTCGCTGCCTGGCCAGTTGACGTGCTTCTTCAGCCCGCTGAACGAAAGTGGCGACGTCAAGATCTGGCTCTAGGTCACACTAAGGGTCGACGGGCAACGTGGCATCCAAAGAAGTAATTACTGGACGACCGAAGGCAAGCTGGAAGGGCGTGAGCCGCGTTGTCTCCTGCAGGGCCGTATTGTAAGCGAGCGTTACGTATGGGAGAATTTGGTCCCATGTTTTATGCTCCACATCCACATACATGGAGAGCATGTCGGCCAGGGTTCTGTTAAGGCGCTCCACCAAACCATTTGTCTGTGGGCCCCGCCGCGGTGGCCCAGTGGTTACGGCGCTCGGCTGCTGAGCCGAAAGACGCGGGTTCGATCCCGGCCGCGGCGGCTGAATTTCTTGAAGGCGAAATTCTAGAGGCCCGTGTGCTGTGCGATGTCAGTGCACGTCAACGAACCCCAGGTGGTCGAAATTTCCGGAGCCCTTCACTACGGCCTCTCTCATAGCCTCAGTCGCTTTCGGACGTTAAACCCCAATAAAGAAAAAAACAAACATTTGTGTGTGGGTGGTACGCTGTTGTAAGCCTATGGCTGGTGTGGGTCAGATCTAGGACTGCCTGAGTCAAGCGGGCCGTGAAAGCAGCTCCACGGTCAGTAATGATAACCGCCCGAGCCCCATGACGCAGCACGATGTTGCGTACAAAAAACGTAGCCACTTCAACAGCAGTTCCGTTTGCAAGCGCCGTTGTCTCAGCGTACCGCGTCAAATAATCCGTCGCGACAGCAATCCAACGTTTTCCAGTGGATGACTTCGGGAAAGGGCCAAGTAGGTCCATTCCCACTTGTTCGAAAGGCGTCCTCGGAGGCGCTACGGGATGAAGAAATCCTGCGGGTTTGAAGGCAGGAGACTTACGGCGCTGGCAGTCGCGACAGGTTTTGACGTATGTCCGCACTGATGGAAGTAATCTGGGCCAGTAGTACCTCTGCCGAATCCTCGCTAAGGTACGAGTGGCCCCCAGGTGGCCGGCAGATGGTTGGTCGTGGCAAGCGCTCAAGATATCAGGTCGCAACTGAGACCGGACTACGAGCAGTGTTGCGGTGTTGCTCTCAAAGTTGCGCTTGTAGACGACGCCGTTCTGCAGAGTGAAAGATTTGAGCCCGCGAAGAAAAACGCGAGGAACGCGGGGACCATCGCAGCCTTCCAGGTACGCGATGAGCGGCGCTAACTCTGGGTCCTCCCTTTGAAGCTGCGCCATATCGGTTGCGCTAACAGCACCAAGAAAAGAGAATTCTTCAGTGATTTCCGGGGAAGCCAGATCCACAGGCGCGCGTGATAAACAATCCGCATCTTGGTGCTTCCGCCCTGACTTGTACACGACCGTTACGTCGTACTCCTGCAAACGGAGGCTCCACCTCGCCAACCGCCCAGGTGGATCTTTTAGGCTGGCCAGCCAGCATAACGAGTGGTGATCGCTGACAACGTGAAAGGATCTTCCGTATAGGTATGGGCGGAACTTACTAATGGCCCAGACTACCGCAAGACATCCTTTCTCAGTCGTTGAATAGTTGTATTCCGAGCGCGAAAGTGTACGGCTTGCGTAAGCGATGACTCGTTCGGCGCCATCCTGCCACTGTACCAGGACCGCCCCAAGGCCTAAGTTGCTAGCATCAGTGTGTATGTCGGTTGCTGCGGCGTCATCTAAATGGGCGAGTATCGGTGGACGTTGCAGGCGGTGGCGGAGCTGCACGAAAGCATCCTCTTGGTCACTTCCCCACAAAAAGGGTGTGCCGTCTCCGGTCAGCGCTGTTAAGGGCTCAGCTATTCTGGAGAAATCTTGGACAAATCGTCGATAGTAAGAGCACAGTCCCAAAAAACGTCGAAGAGTCTTTTTGTCAGTGGGACGCGGGAAACTGGAGACAGCAGCGGTCTTGTCGGGATCTGGGAGAACACCGCGTGCGCTGACAACATGGCCGAGGAAACGAAGCTCCTCAAAACCGAAATAGCATTTCTCAGGCTTGATCGTAAGTTGCGCACATTGGAGCGCCCGGAGCACTGTGCGCAGCCGCTCCAAGTGTTGCTCGAAGGTAGGCGAGAAAATGACATCGTCCAGCTATACGAGGCACGTCGGCCACTTGAGCCCAGACAAGACAGTGTCCATCATGCGCTGGAAAGTGCCCGGCGCTGAGCACAGTCCAAACGGGAGCACCTTAAATTCGTATAGACCATCAGGCGTCACAAAAGCAGTTTTCTCGCGGTCTCGCTCGTCCACCTCTATCTGCCAGTAGCCGCTTTTGAGATCCAAGGAGGAAAAGAACCTGGCATCACGTAGTCTGTCGAGTGCATCATCAATCCTGGGGAGCGGGTAAACGTCCTTTTTGGTCACGTTGTTCAGTTTGCGGTAATCGACACAAAATCTCAAGGTGTTGTCTTCCTTTTTATGGAGGACCACCGGTGATGCCCATGGGCTTGTCGATGGTTGAATGACATCGTCGGCGAGCATTTCGTCCACGTGCCTTTTAATGGCTTCGCGTTCCGTCGAAGAAACGCGGTATGGGCGCTGGCATACGGGTGGTGTAGTCTCGTCGGTGATGATGCGATGCTTTGCGACAGGCGTACGACCGACCCTGGAGCTCGTGGCAAAACAACCCGCGAAGTTGGTTAGAAGCGCCGAGAGAAGAGCCTTCTGCTCAGGCGCCAAATCCGGAATGATTCTGACGGACGGAAGGACAGGACATGGTGGAGCCTGGTCTTGAGGGCTTGTCTCCAGGGCGCACACTTGAGGCACCACCATAAAGAAAGATATTGGTAAAGAGCGGACACTCCCATAGGGCCCAGCGGCCCATTTGACTGCAGCGCACCAAGCGGGCGGAGTCTCATAACGTCCGGTTTCGGTTTCAGGCGCGCGCAGTTTGAATGCCTGCATGCGCTGCGCTGCCTGAAGCAACTTCCGGTTCCGGTTTCAGGGCGCGCGGTTTGAATGTTAGCATACGCCGCGCCCCGCTGCGCCGTTGGCAGCGTATAATTGAATAGATTTCAAGTGCTTTTGACCAGCCATGAAAGCAGCTGCATCACAGCCTTTGCCAAATATTAGCACTCCACAAAAGACACCAGGTGTGTGAAATGAGAACATTTATTTTGTGCAACATAAACAAAGCCGATACAATGAATTTTACCATTTGGTGCATCATGTGGAAACTCCTCTTGCGGCCCCACGGCACAGAGCAGGTGTTGCCGACAGGTGGCATCACCTGGAAAATTCGCAAGTATGGTCATTCTCAGTCTCCTTATATTGTAACTCTGTAAACAGTGAAAAGCTGCGAAAGCGGCGAGGGAATGAAATTACGAGCGTAGTCAACATGTTTTTGCGAACCTCGCGTGCTGAACGTCGTTGCGCAAAGTACAATACACATACCTTACTACACGGCAGATACCAATCAACTTTTTGCAAGCATTTCTACATTCCCCGACGTTATTGTCTACCTTCTAAAACCTAGGTGTACAGCAGAGTACGCGTTTTGTTCGAGAAAAATATTTCGTACACAGACGGCCACAACACGGACTACGAACCAGAAGCACACAATGTGTTAGGAGCACTGAGAAATAGACAGATGCAACGTATGTTTTAAGAAGCATAGAAAATTAAACTATCGCCACAACAGTTCCTGTTTTTCAAGCTCTTTAGAGTTTAGAAAGGCCGACGCGTTGTCTTTTTTTGCCGGTTTTCAAAAGCGCATTCCTGTGTTGTCAATGCACGGGTGAAATGTGCGTTTCCACGAGCGCAGATAACGGAGCCTTTCACAGGTAGTACATACATACGTACAAGAGTAAGTTTTGAGCTTTTCGTGCGTCATCTTTTTTTCCACCAGTCTTGACAACTACGGTCCCGTACTTGCTGCGCGGGAACGGTCGTCTTCGCCGTTCGCCCACTTTAAAAAAGTATAGAGGGCAAAACGCATGTCTAGAACACGCTCTGGGCGTGTTTCGGGCTCAACAAGCGATATCTATAGATAACATTTGGTCAGAAATGGTCTGCATGTAAGCATGTGCAGGTAATCTTACAGGATTGCGTTGTCATTTTTTGACTTCCTGGTCACAGCGGCTTTGAGAGGTGCGGAACAGACAGTTCGCTTTTTATAGACATGCGATTTGCCATCTGTACATTTTAACCTTACAGCTACAAATGGCACCCAAAAGAAGTTACATATTGTCGGGGGCCATACAAAAACGTCACGTCCCGAGAAACTCAGCGCGAAACCAAGCAAAACTAACCGCTAAGCACAGAACGTCGGGCCACAGGCCGTTGGCAGGCTTTTTTTTTCTACGCACCGACCGGCGAGGCTGCATCATGCAACATCATTCCTCCCGCCGCTTCCGCCCACGGCGTAGCATGACAGCGTGCGCGCGCCCTTCACAACTGCGCCAGCGTACTAAGCTAGAGTGCTTGAAATGCAGCGTAATTTTGCATAAAGTGCTTGAAATGTAGCGTACTTTTGCAAAAACAAAACATTCCTTCCTTGACTTTGTCACGAACTGCAAGAATGCCATGAACAACCGCCGGCTGGCCACAGAGCGAGCGCGCCGCTTCACGAACTGCAGGCCGGCGCGGCCGCCTAAATTGCTTGCAATGCAGCGTACTTCCACAAATAAACATTTCTCACCTTGCCGCCGTCATAAACAGGAGGAGTTCTGCGTCGAAGGGCAAGAGACGAAAAAAGTTGCTTTCTGCCCGCACGAACAAATACGCCGCACGCTTTCACGCGCACAAAACTGCCCCCACGATGCTCGGTCGTCTGCTGCTCGGATGGGTCTGCCGCCGCGCCGGCCGCGCGCGCGGGCGCGCGTTTAGAGACTGGTGGCGCCATCCTGGAGGCGGCAGATTATCTATTGGAGGAGGAGGATTGCGCGTCATTTCCTGGGGCCAGATTTCGCGGAGTGCCCGCTCTTTACCAATATCTTTCTCTATGGCACCACGGCGAAGTCATGCAGGAAGGCGACCGCCGTGCCCTTGGCGAGGTGCTCCAACTCGTTGGCAAAATTTGTAAGGAGCACACTAGCACAACCGTCTTGTAGTTGGACGAGCCCGCGAGCGACGGCTACTCCCTTCTCGAGCAGCAGGGGTACGTGGCTATCAGCGACACCTTCGTAGTCGTGGAATAAATCATTCCTTAAGAGAACTAGCACACTGGACCGGGGTGGCACCATTACGTCGTCGTCAACAAGTCGCAGAGCAGTGAAGCGTGAATCGTCTGTGTCAGTGCGCGCCAAGGCCCGTTTAGTCGAGAACGTGGCCCGTGCTTCGTGCAGGTCAATGACAGCATCGTTTGTGTGGAGAAAGTCGAGACCGAGGATCAAGTCCCTCGAACACTCACGGAGGACTACAAATTCGCCGACGTACACAAAACCACGGATATCGACACGAGCTGTGCACCTGCTGGCGGGGATAATCAGGTGACCCCCAGCAGTGCGAATGCTATAGTAGGATCAACTTAAAAAAACAGCAGTTGCTAACACTGGGCCGCAGTCCGCGGCGTCCTGTATTACTCCGCTGGCCATTCGCAACTGTAAACGAAATCAGCTTTTTAATGCTTTACTATATCAAACAATCCACGTGTCAAAATCCTAGAGCTTATAACTTTTTTCTTGTGGTAAGCTTCTTGTTTACGTAACAAGAAACATTTCAGCAGCGGACTACCTTTTTGTCGTGGAGGAATTCTGTGCGCGGTGGCTGAATGTGGGCGGAGCTTCACTGCAGACTTAAGTTGTATCCGACTATAGGCCCCGACCACCCCGTCAATACTTTCTTCAGTTGTAAGGCAAGGGCCAGGCACATGACAGAATAGTCGGCACCAGTATACAACAAAGCGGTCACGTCGATTCCGTCAATTTTCACGCACAAATCAGAGGTAGCGCGTCGGATGCTGTCGCTACTCGCTCCCGGAGAAACATCGTCGCATGGTAGTGGCGCAGGAGGATCTTCACAAGTCCCGGTATCAGCGGCCTTGCCTCCAGAAGCCGCTGGAATCAGTTTGCCCGTCGTGGGCGGGGAGAACGGCGTCCGGAGTAGCCTGCGGCTTGGAGAACGGTAGCGTCTCGGCGAGAGTGATCGAGCCTCCTGGTGGCCTCACGTGGTGTGGTTCTGGCGCGACGACAGATGGAATGCTATCTCCTGCGGTCGTTCCCCGTTCTGAGGGTACGGTTCGTCTGGCGCGAAACCACGCAGGCCCACGCGGCGGTATGGGCACGCCCTGTAGAGGTGACCCACCTCGCCACAGTGATAGCAGAGGGGCCGACGATCCGGGGCACGCCACACTTCACTCTTTCGCAGTCGCTGGTAGGATGGCGGAGCGTCACCACGAGAGGAGCTCGGCGAGAGCCCTGCTGGAGTCGCGGCAGTGACGTCGTACCCAGAGGCCTGGCGCAGGACAGACGCATACGTGGGCCTTGCATCATGCTGGCGAGGAACCTCGGAAATCTGGTGCCGTTGTGCTGTCAGGCGCACCTCGTCCCGGACGACTCCGCTCAGTGGCGTGAAAGATGGCGTCTCGGACGGCGTACGGAAGGCCTGCAGTTCCTCTCTGACGACAGATCGGACCAGCTCGCGCAGAAAGGCCGCGTCGATACCGGGAGGCATGGAGATGGGATCAGGCCCGAAGGTGTTGACGTCGCGATTGTACTGGCGGGCTCGCTGTTCCAGCGTCTTCTCCATAGTGGCCGCCTCGATGAGGAACTCTGCCACAGTGCTGCCACACGTCGCCATCTCTGCCACACGTTCGAAGATCTCGAGCCAATCCTCGGCGTCCTCGAACACGTCGCCATGAAACGACGGGGTGTTCGTGGCTGATGACAGAGGATGTGCGCCGGCAGCGTGGTCTCAGTTGCCATGGAAGCTGGTGCCTCCAAAGACCGGGGTTGCGTCACCCTGGCTGCAGCCGGGAGGAGTCCGAATTCAGGGAACGCTCCACGGAGGCGGCGGCCGCGGCGCTGGTGAACTGGGGTGAGATCAGTATTGGTCGGTAGCCTACGCTGGTCTGGAAGCGTACCCCGCACCTCCACCAGATTTGTGACGAATATTACACGGCACACCATTAGATACACAAGAACTGTTCCAGTCTGCCGAGCTGTCACCAGCAAGAAGGCGAAGCACTTCTTCTTCCTCGTCACAAGCGAGATGGCGGAGCACTTCTTCTTCGTCCACTTCTGAGCTGTATCAATTTACAAGAAAGAGGACGACACGGGCTCTTATTGCAACTGTTTAATCAGGTGAAAGCAAAGGACATATATAGACTTTCCTGCCGCAGTGCACATGTACAAGGCGCCAAGAAAACCACACCAATTTCATCAGATTAGGCGTGAAAGAACCTCATAAAGAAAATCATAAGTGTCAGTAAATCAGCTAGAACCCACTTTTTTGACGTAAAAGGATTTCGGCGTTTATCTGCCTCTGCTGTCTGCCTCTTCCGAGAATCCTCACATCGCAGAACCGTGGTGTACAGTTGGTACAAGCCCTACAGTGTTCAAGACTCTCACCCTCATTATCTTCAAAATCTTTTGCACGTTCCCTAAGTCGGTCATTCACGCAACATCAAGTCTGTCCAATACAGGATTTTCCGCAGGACAACTTAATTTCATAGGCGATGTTAGTGGCGCACTTTACTAAACGCTGCCCATGTGTCTTGTGACAGCCGACCTTTTGGCTTTCGCAAGTTATGCGACGCATTAGCTGACCAAGCTTGCGGTGGGCTCAGGAAGCCAAGGGTACATTAAATCGGTTTCCCAATTTCTTCAGGGCGCGAGTAACTTTGTGAGTGTAAGGTACCACCACAGGCCTCTCATTTCCCGCCATTTCATTCCTGCAAGCTCTCACCTTCACCTTCACCTTCTTCAGAGAAGCCCGACTTCAACGAGCCTGTCCAATTATTTATAAAAGCTAGCTTGCATCTCTTATACGAACGACTTCCGAAGCGAGGACCAAAAGCAGACGGTTGCGATGCACCGTTTTAAAACCTTCGAGTGGGCAGAATTATACGGCACGAGAGCCTACTGCGCACGAGAGGAATAAGCCCAGCAAATGTGCCCTTTTCAAAACTTTAAATAAAAATCTAAAAACTGAAGCACGCGATTATCCGGTAGTTAAAAAGTAAAAGATAGCCCTTTTCTAAGTTACCTAAAATCATCTAAAACACTGTTTACTGTTGTCTCAGTGGACAGAGTCCGTTCCTTGTTCAAAACAATTAACAAGTCGTCCATGTAGCGAAACACTTTAAGGATCTTGTCATTAAAGCTTGTGATTATTAATATCAGGACCTTGTCATTATTAAACTTTTATGCGCGCGAGTAAACGGTGTCATCAGCGCCGGCATCGGCAAATGCCCTAGCTGACGTTTGGGGAAGCAAGCGCTCCAAGAAGCCGGTCTAAAGAGGTACAAGTGCAGCTTCAGTTTGCTTACTATATAACCAGGATCTTCGATCCGATGAAGCATTCCTGTAATTTTTAAGAAAAAGCACCCTCAAAAAATCCAACACATCAGTGTGCTAGACTGCTCCTGTAGATAGGCTCTGTTTATCTGCTTCGCTTATAACACGGCCGAGACACGGGTCTCTTCCAGACAGGCTGTTTCAATACGTGCTGTTCCGTAATACACTTAAGAAAAAGCAAAATTAACCTAACAGAGATTATCAAGGATTCTTCGCTGCAATAAAAACTTTCACCCTTTTTGTTCTTGTTGATTTTTTTTCTTGGTTCGAAAGCAAGAAGTTGAGCTTTTTTTGTCCTGTACTGTTGTTCTCAATGTCTTCGTCCTCTGTCTGTAGCATCTTCAATATGGTTCATATATACAGCCCTGTTTTTGATTTATGTATATTTTTTTTCACATTCCCACCCCCTCTGTAATGCGAAAGCCCTGAGGGTAAAATAAATGAAATGAAATGAAATGAAACATCTGCTAAACACTCTGCTTGGCAAATATCTGACTTTCCAAAGCGCATGGGCAGACTCAGAGGCAACCGCCTAAATCCTACATATTGGTAGTTACAGCGCAAAAGAAGCGCGAGACGTACAGAATGAGGACACAGACAAGCGATGATTCGCAATTATTTTTTTTATTGCGAAAAATTACTCTCTTTATACAACTCTCGCGCAGGTACATTGCAAGCGGAAAACCAATATCACCACACTAAACCTGATCAAACAGGATCCCGCCCCCTCCCTTAAACTTAAAGACGAGATTACGAATTACCAAGGAATGAGACCTGTTTACCAGCTAACGTAACAGAAGGCTGGCTTACACACTGCAATTGATTTTTCAGAATTAATTCGCAATTAGTTCTCTTGTTGTTTTATTTTTTTGCCTAAATAAAATATTTTTTTTAGCGACCAACACTACCCTGTACCTTTCAATATGAACAGTTACCAACCTGTCCAACTGTCCATCCTTCTTCGACTAAATTCTGCAGTAAAAAAAGAAATGAATAAATCACAACATCGAGTTTAATACTATGTAGTCAGCTTCTCACAGAGAAGGTTTCTTACTCAGCTAATGATACCACCAGTAATATTAATATTGACGATTTCATTAATGTGTTAAAGAATACATGCTCCAGTATGAGTATCTGCATTAGAAATCAATTTCGGTTCTATATCTTATATCACTGCCAGAAATACAATTCTTTAGGGGATTGGGTATAAGTATTGAAGGCTTTGCGCCGTAAACTTGCCCGTCTTTCACTTTTCATAAACTTTATCATCACCCATCGCTGCTTGAAGATTTCTTTCAGGAACCTTCCGCCAATTTTCCACGCCGCGATCATTCTTTTAAATTAAAGCGCACGCCATGCCGCACATCTCTTTTTGAAAAATCATTCATACCACGCGGGATCATCAATTGGAACCGCTTACCATCCAATATCGTTACCGAATTTCAAACATTTAAATTTCAAGAACTGATCTCCGCTTTCAATACCATCTAACGACATCGACAGTTCTAGTAGTGCCAACCTTTGATATCTCATATGTTATGATGCGCATGTTACTCTATTTATTTAGATTAAACAATTTACTTGTTG